>NC_083234.1:6613952-6929400 GCF_032191835.1 Heteronotia binoei
AGACACGGAGAAGAAGACCTGTCTCTTCATGACCTCCAAAATAACTGATGGCAAGCAGAGAAGACAACCTTAGCTAAAGGCATTGATTCTGCATCAGACAGCTCCTTGTTTAACTTATGTTAATATTTAGAACATAAGAAAAGGCCTACTGGATCAGACCAGTGGTCCATCTAGTCCAGCATTCTGCCTCACACACAGTCAAACCAGTTCCTCCAGAGTTCCAACAACTGGACACGCAGGCCAAAGGTTTCCTCTAATGTTACTGGGATTAGGTGGTTTACTGCCTCTGAATGTGCAGTTCCCCCTCAGTCACCTCAGCTAGTAGCCACTGATAGACCTGTTCTCCATGAATCTGGCTAATCCCCTTTTAAAGCTACAGCCACGACTACATTTTTCTCTGGCGGTCCCAGCAGGCTGACTGTAGCTTACCTTCTACAATACTCAATACATTCGCAATGCACAATAAGCTCATGGTCTGCAGCCAGAAGTCAAGACACATCGAAAACAACCTTTGCCACCACTCTGTCTCAGTTCCCCAGCAAGCCCCACCCAGATTGGGTAGTGTGATCACAGCACAGACAGTTGTCATGTCACAACAAGGCATGGGAGCAGATGGGGATTAAGCCTCTCACAAGTGGTCTTGCCCAGAAGTTCTGAAGGTTGGCTCCAACTGCAATTTGCATGCATAACTATTACAGACAGCTGTTTATACATACCAATAAAGAACTGGCAGTCTTTGTCACAGATCGCAAGGCAACATCTTACATATCCTCACCATCTCAAAAACAAATGGAGGAATTGGCATGCAGTGCATTCAGGGTAGTTTTTCAAAATCCATGGGCCTGTCTGTAAGAATCTAACCAGCCCAGGCAAACCACCTGGCCAGCATGGTGGCATCCAATATGCATGGATGGCCATAGCAGCCAACCTACATTGTCTTTTCTACATTCCAGCAAAACATTCACTATCTTAAAACCCACATCATCAAAACTATCCCCAAAACATCCCTCAATGGTAATATGGTGAAGCATTAAGCTTTAACAAGAGAGGAATGGAAAGGCCTTCTATTGAAGGCTTGAACAGAAACATTCTAGATGGTCCAAGAGATGGCAAATCTGGCAATTCACCCAAGTGCCCATCAGTGCCTAAACACCCTTAAGGCAGTACTACCATTTATGGTAACTCCTGCTGGCCCCCAAATGACTTATGTTTAGATCACAAGACATACCCCCGACAATCTAACACAGGGGTGGCCAAACTTGCATAATAATGTAAGAGCCACACAGAATAAACGTCAGATGTTTGAGAACCACAAGACATGAACGTCAGATGTTTGAGAGCCGCAAGACATGAATATCAGATAAGGAAGGAAGGAAGGAAGGAAGGAAGGAAGGAAGGAAGGAAGGAAGGAAGGAAGGAAGGAAGGAAGGAAGGAAGGAAGGAAGGAAGGAAGGAAGGAAGGAAGGAAGGAAGGAAGATGGGAGAAGTGAAAAGAAAGCAGTGGAGGCTTCAAGAGCCACATAACGTTTATGAAGTCTTATGAGATGGCAGTCAAGGCTGCAAAGAAAGAATACTTTGCTACCAAGATTGCATCTGCAAACTCGCGCCCAGCACAATTATTTAGAATAATTGGGGACCTTATAACGTTGCCTCAAGGCAAACCAAATGTTAGAGAATTGGAAATAGGCTGTGAGGCATTTGCGAGATATTTTGCAGATAAAATCTCGTTGCTCCGCCAAGACCTGCCTACCACCTTGAATACAGTGAGTGAAATTGAGGCTCCGTGCCTGTCTTCAGGTTTAGTGCTGGACCACTTCGACCCGCTCAGCCTGGAGGAAGTCGACAGAATCCTCTCCGCTGCTCGCCCGACAACATGCGATCTGGACCCCTGCCCCTCTTGGCTGATTAAATCCTGCCAGGGGGAGCTTAGATGTCCTTTACGGGACATCATAAATAGGTCCCTCTTAGAGGGGCAATTTCCAACACCCCTAAAAGAGGCCTTGGTCCGCCCTCTCTTGAAAAAAGCTACAGCAGACCCGGCCGAATTGGCGAACTATCGACCGGTGTCTAATTTACCGTTTTTAGGTAAAATTATTGAGAGGGCTGTGGCGCAGCAGCTTCAGAGGTTTCTGGATGACGCTTCTGTCCTGGACCCATGTCAGTCAGGCTTCCGGCCGGGCCATGGGACGGAGACGGTGCTGGTCGCCTTAGTGGATGACCTCCAACGGCAACTGGATCGAGGCGGCGTTGCAGTGCTGATGCTGTTAGATCTGTCGGCTGCATTTGATACAGTCGACCATCGGCTACTGACGCGCCGCCTCGCCGACATTGGGGTTGAGGGGTCGGCCCTGCAATGGCTTTCCTCCTTTCTCCTAGGTCGGGGACAGAGGGTGGCTATTGGGGGAGAACGATCCCGGAGGCGCACACTGGATTGTGGGGTGCCTCAGGGAGCAGTTCTCTCCCCGATGTTGTTCAACATCTATATGCGCCCCCTCGCCCAGATTGCCCGGCGGTTTGGGCTGGGTTGTCATCAATATGCAGACGACACCCAGCTCTATCTGCTAATGGACGGCTGGCCCGACTCCGCACCAGGGAATCTCGACCGGGCTTTACAGGCTGTCGCGACATGGCTCAGGCTGAGCGGGCTGAAACTGAACCCAGCGAAGACAGAGGTCCTGTGCGTGGGCCGCGGCGCCCTGGGAAGGGAAATAGCTCTCCCGGCCTTCGACGGTGCGCTATTGAAAGCAGCGCGCCAGGTAAAGAGCCTAGGTGTTTTACTGGAGCCTTCACTATCAATGGAGGCCCAGATAGCAGCCACTGCCAAGTCAGCATTCTTCCATCTGAAGCGGGCAAGGCAGTTGGCCCCTTTCCTCGAGCGCCGGGACCTCGCAACGGTGATCCACGCAACGGTCACCTCAAGACTAGACTACTGTAATGCCCTCTACTTGGGGCTACCTCTGTGCCGGACTCGGAAGCTGCAGCTAGTGCAGAACGCGGCGGCCAGGCTGTTGTTGGGACTTCCAAAACGGGAGCATATACAGCCGGGGCTACGTGAACTGCACTGGCTGCCGATTATATACCGAGTCCAGTACAAAGTGTTGGTCGTTACCTTTAAAGCCTTATATGGCCGAGGACCCACCTACCTGAGGGACCGTCTTTCCCCATACGAACCCCAGAGAGCACTGAGGTCAGTCGGGAAAAATCTGATGACCATCCCCGGGCCGAAGGAGATTAAACATCAGAGCACCAGAGTACGGGCATTCTCGAGTGCGGCTCCTACTCTGTGGAACCGACTCCCCGAGGAGGTGCGGGCCCTGCGGAACCTTGAGCAGTTCCGCAGGGCCTGCAAGACCGTCCTTTTTAAACTGGCACATCCGGACTGTTAGGAAGATCAAGAATTAAGGAGCCGCCAATGCGGTCGGAAGATTCACACCGCAGAATAATTATATCATTGAACTGGTTTTTAATGTTAGTAGTTTCATTGTTGATGTTTTATATTGTTGGATTTAAATGTTTTTATAATATCACTGTATGTTTTGTAATACGCTGTTAGCCGCCCTGAGCCCGCTAAGGTGGGGAGGGCGGGATAGAAATAAAATTTATTATTATTATTATTATTATTATTATACGTATGAAAGAGCCACATGTGGCTCCTGAGTCGCAATTTGACCACCCCTGACCTAACAAATAAGGAAGAGTCTTTTAGTAGCTCCCCCACTGTACTCCTGAAATACTTTTGCTCCAAGTAATCCTGCCGCTCCAGCTACATCATGTACCATTTTGCTTATGGCTTTTGGAAGAGAGCTATTAGCCACAGTGTGTATATATGTGTGTGTGTGTGTGTATATAATTTTTTTGGCCACTGTGTGACACAGAGTGTTGGACTGAATAGGCCATTGGTCTGATCCAACATGGCTCCTCTTATGTTCTTAATGTTCAAGCATCCACATATGTCAGGGATTCTCAGATGGAGATGGAGTCTCCAGCAACAGGCTTGTGATTTCAACACAGTTTTTTAACATGAAACATTACCTTGAACAAAACAAGAAATAAGATCCATTATCGACAGGAAACATCCTCAAAATATCACCAGCATTATAACAACCAAAAGTTATCATTGTTAATTAAACCTTTTGCTATCCAGTCACCACTAAGATAAATCTTACTTATTAAAAATCCATTCCAAAGCATAATAACATTGGGCATGGTTATAATTTGAACTGACACTAACAGTGAAGTGAAAAGGGATTGTCACTTTTCTTCTTTCATCATCCTATCAATATCCCTATATCCTTCAACCTGCCTTTGGGGAATCAGGCAATCTCATTACAATTCGCAGGCATGCCCCACTGCATGAGCAATGGAGCCTGTGAGCAATCTGCAGATTTATGTGGCCCTTAATTCTCCTATGCAATTATTCTTTACACACAATGTAAAACAGTCGACAAGGGGAACAGGTGGGTGTAACCATCGCAACATGAGAAACAGAGGAGCACCCCACAATAATAACAAGGAAAGGTCAGAACCTCTGTTTGGAAAAGGTAGTGAATTCTTTAGGGTTTGTAGAATCTTTTGGGCTCAAGTGCCGTGTTCTACTGGAGAAAGTTTTTCTTCCAGACGTTTCTTCTCAGCTGCGGAGAACATCCTCAGTGGCGTTGCAGCCCGAGCAGGCGCTCTGACCTTCTTGGCTGCTGTGCATTGAGTGGGACTCAATTCAGCCCACTCAATGCACAGTAGACAAGAAGGTCAGAGCGCCTGCTCCGGCTGCAACGCCGCTGAGGATGTTCTCCGCAGCCGAGAATGAAACGTCTGGAAGAAAAACTTTCTCCAGTAGAACACGGCACTTGAGCCCAAAAGATTCTACAAACCCTAATGATGACACCAGCCGTGAAAACTTGAAATCTTTGGTAGTGAATTCTCTGAGCCACTCAGAGTCACAGTAGGCAGGAGTCCATTGAGCACATTTTACCCTGTCCCCAAGGACCTCAAAGGGGCACACATATTTGGCCTTTCCCCATTTGATCCTCACAACAATCCTGCAAGATGAGCTAGTCCAGGGGTCCCTAACTTTTTGGAGCCTGTGGGTGCCACTGCAAAATGGCTGCCACCAGAGTCGGAGCCAGCCACAACATCTCAGGGAGTGAGGTCACACATAACTTAACAGTAACTCTGCAATATGGCAGGCAGAAGCTCAGCTGAACAGACTGGCTTGTAAAATGGACACGTTGTTTGAAAACATTTTCTTTCGCAAACACTCAGTGCTTATCTTTGGCCATACAGTGAAGATCGGTGTGCTGTAATGGCAGCTGCTGATGCAGTGACTTCTTAAAACTCTGCACAGCCAATCAGACCTCCAATGGCCAATCAGAAGCTTTGGTAGGTGAAAACCCTACCGGGTCCTGCCCACTTTCAAAAACCACTCAGCAGGTACCACACTGGGGAACTCTGGGTTAGGCTATAAAGGTGTGAGTGCCACAGGTTGTCCAGCAAAATTCAGGCAGTCTGGGAGTCTAAACATGGTTCTTTCAGCTCTTACTCCCACACTCTCAACACCACACCATGTTGGCTTTCACAAAAGACATAGAGCAAGAAGGAAGTCGATAAGAGAATATCCCATGAACAGCCTATTTTCCAACAAGCAGCCACGAGAACACAAGAAGTCCTCTAAGCCTCTGTCTCATCTCTACTCTACTGGCATCACGCCATCTTTTTCTACAGCTTGCCACAGCTTCTAACACTCACTCCCAGCCAGTGTTCCCTCTAAGCTGAGTTAGTGTGAGCTAGCTCACAGATTTTTAGTCTCCAGCTCACACATTTTTTTGTCTTAGCTCAGGAAGGATGACTCCAGAGCACAATTTATGCAGTAGCTCACAACTTTAATGCCAATAACTCACAAAGTAGAATTTTTGCTCCCAAGACTCTGCAGCTTAGAGGGAACATTGCTCCCGGCCATCTTTGGCTTATAAAATGTGAGCACCCACACACATAGCATCAATAGAAGTGTGACAGTCATGAAAGGTATGCCAGCTATTACTACAGACAAAAATCCATGGCCTTCAGAGCACTCATTGTTATTTTGTGCAACCCCATTCATTTTCCTCACAAGATCTGTTGAATTTCACTGAATGCACAAGAGACCAGAAAGAGAATATTCAAACAACACAACAAAGGATCGGCTCATTTGTTTTCCAATAAAATTTGTTTTCCAAAAAACATTAGAAATGTCGTAACACTTTTCAAAAATCACAAGAAGAATGACTATGAAGAATATTAGGGTGTGAAAAATTATTTCATTCTTAAGAACAAGAATCAGGTTTTTTAGTATTAAACCTGATGTTTGGGCATTCATTAGAAGAACAGAAATTCTTGGGGCAATGCAAAAGAATAGAAGAATTCTTGGGGCTTTTTCTGCATTTTTTTTCCAGCGGCTTTGGTCCTATACTGCTTCAGTTTACCACCCAATTTCCACACACATTTTTGAGCCTTACGTTTTCACTTCAGGTTCCCCCTCCCCCCCATCTTTGGAGATAACTTTTACCCCTATTTTTTTTCTGAAAGCCAATTTTGAGCCAGCTTTTTTCTACTGAGTACTACTTCTGTTGGTTTTCTTTGCCCCATCCATCTACAGCCCACTTTCCAATGACTGGACTGCCATCACTGTCAAACCACTCCCTCTCCCACCCCATAAAGATAGTGATTTCTTTTTCTTTTAAAATGGTGCCAAATATCAATGTATTGCTGGACTACTGTAGCAATGGGCTTAGGAGATTCTCTGATTTCCCAGCTTTTTCTTTTTTTTTTTTAAAGGAAGTCTCTAGCCTCTTTCCTCGCGGAGACATGCCTTTTTCCTTCTATCTCTCCAAGAGGAAGAAATAGATTCTTGCTTTTAAAAAAAAAAAAAAGCTGGGAATTCAGAGAACTTCCTAATCCTGTTGTTACAATGCTCCTGTGATATATCAATATTTGTGCCTTTTTAAAAAAGAGGTGTAGGTGCTGAAATGCAACCAATGGCACCGCCAATGAGAACACCACCCTCCCTTTAAAATCCTCATTATTGAAGGCACATGAAGAAGAAAATAAGCTGATTCTACAACTGTAAAAATGCCCAGGGAGGGCAGATGTGTGGAACAAGCCTGCCCAAACCCATTCCAAAACTTGTAGATGGCTCCCAAGAAAATCAGGCATAAACTGAGAGGCAGAAAAGCCCCCAATGTGCAATCTATAGGGTGAGTAGGGAGAAGAAAGGTCTCATTAACAAAATGTTACAGACTTGAACTTCAGTTTGGTACTTCATATTATCTACAATCATATACTCCTAAAGAATTGTGCTTTAGCTATCAGGAAAACTGGAATACATTTTAATTATTTTCATTTTCCATTTGTAGAAAGACAGCACACATCAGAGAAGGAAATCAAGAGGCTCCTACTTTGTTAAATGCTCCTATTAGATATTATGGCATTTTTCCAAATAACAAGTCAACATCAAGTTCAACTGCTGGGTTCCTCACATTTTTTATTTAACAGTAACTGTGCTTCAAATCACAGCTTTATATTCTGTAGAATGACATGATTATAACAAGTGTGTTTGTTAATGTGATTAAGAAACTCGTATAAATCAACGCAGAGAATCAGAAGGGAGGGAGAGAATGAAAATATTGAATTCCCTCCCCCGCAAAGAAAAATTCTCGATGCTTCACTGTACTTGTAGAGTTTATCCCCAGAAAATAATTCTTGCCCTAAATTTCCTAGGCTCCTTCATGGGTTTGTCCACTTCTATGTTCTCCAAAAATGCAACAGATTATTTTTCCCAAAAAAGGAAAAGGGAACTGCCGCCATTCCTATCATCATAAGCCACAATGAGTTAAACATGCTGGACACGTTGAAGCTTCAAAGATGCTCCATGGCCATTCCAGAGAGACACTACTTCTTCATAGGTCTGCCCAAGGCAGTTTACAAGATAAAACTGTAAAAACAAAACAAAAAGTTAACTTTAACAAACCATTAAAAACTCAGTGCACATGCAGGGATTTTTCATCTGGAAGACTGCCGTTTAAGGCGAAGGAATTTACTGCACTGCGTCTTTACTATCTTTATAACAAGAGGCCTGCAGCTGGCTTTTATGCTCATTTTCAGTTGAGGATCTCAACAGCAAATATCAGCCACATCTGCCTCCGTGTCCCTGCTTGTATCTCCTCTGCCACAAAGACAGAGAGGAATCAAAACAACAGAAGCACAGCACCACTGTAAAAATAATCCCAATTTACCCCTGTTTTGGCTATCTAGCACTTAAAATTTGCTACTGATCTCTACACAATGCCCCTCTGAACTCAGCCAAGGAGTTAGGCTTACTCTCATCATATCTGAAGACGTGCATGTACTTGAAAGCTTATACCCAGAATTAGAGATGTGAAGGCCTGGGAAAAAAATGGAAAAATTCAGGAAAAAACCTGGGGGGGGCAGTTTGTTTTTTTCCTGAAGCCTTCTCCCCCCCCCCCCGAAAAACTGAAAAAAAAAAAAGAAAAGAAAAGAAACTGATTATGGAACATTTTATTTTAACATGATGAATAAAATATTTTAAGACAAGGTGTTCAAATAATGTATGGTATCAGATTATTCTAATTTCTGTGCACTGAGGACAAGCAAGTCCTAGGTCGTGCCCATTCATTGAAATTTAGTCCTACACTCCCTTCTATGCACTTCCCCCCTCTTCAGTTCTGTTTATGAGAATGAGTGGTTTTTTTATTTATTAAATACTGTGGAGAGGAAATATGAGTAATTGTTACTTCTGGATTTAAAAAAAAATTGTTTTGTGGAGGTTTTTTTGTCTGTTCTACATAAGCTAGAAAACAGTTCAGGAGACTGTTGCTCCATTTGTTACAATTACAAGTAAATATTATTTTAAAAGTAAATTCTGTTTGTAATAATAGTTTGGATACACTATGTTTTTTATATGCTTGTTGTGATAATTTCATGCCAGGTAAAATTGTCCATAGTCATATTTTATGTTCCTAAAGTAACAGAATGACTTTCAATCTGGAAAAGAAAGAAGTGCTAATGTAGCATTTTTTTTCCATTTTCCCGAAAATTTCCATTTTTTCCCGAGCTTCAAAATTTCCAGAAATTTTACATCTCTACCCAGAATAAAACTTTGCTGGTCTTAAAGATGCTACAGGACTCAAACTTTCTTCTGCTGCTTCAGACCAACACAACTACCCACCTGAATCGCTCATCATATGCATATTTACTCAGAAGGGAGTCCCACATGATTTAATAGGGCTTACTCTCAGGTAATTGTGCATAGAATCACAGCCTTGAACACAAGAAACCACCCCTCACACTGAGTCGACTGGCCTATCCAGCATTGTCACCACTGATTAGGGCTGGATTTCAGTCATAACCACAGAACGAAGTTTGAATCCCGTGGCATCATTAAGACCAACAAAGTTTCATTCAAGATGTAAGTTTTCATGTGCACACAAAATTTGTCAGACAAAATGAAATGAAAACCACCAGTCCACATTCACAGATAGAGGGTAAACTGCAAATGAGCATAATGAAGATGTTTAACAGGTTCAAGTAATCCTAGAATCATAGAGTTGGAAGGGACCTCCAGGGTCATCTAGTCCAACCCCCTGCACAATGCAGGAAACTCACAAACACCTCCCCCTAAATTCAGAGTATCTGCATTGCTGTCAGATGGCCATCTTCAAGTACTTTAAGGGCTGCCATATAGAAGATGGTGAGGAATTGTTTTGTGTTGCCCCAGAAGGTAAGACCAGAACCAGTGGGTTGAAATTAAATCAGAAGAGTTTCCGGCTCAACATTAGGAAGACCTTTCTGACTGTTAGAGCGGTTCCTCAGTGGAACAGGCTTCCTCGGGAGGTGGTGGGCTCTCCTTCCTTGGAGGTTTCTAAACAGAGGCTAGATGGCCACCTGACAGCAATGCTGATTCTGTGAACTTGGGCACATCATGAGAAGGAGGGCAGAAAGGATTGCATCAGTGCTTAGTTCTTGTGCCCCTTCCATACATGCCCAAGGAAATGCTGATTGACACTTTGCGGTCAGTCAGCAATTTTTCTCCAGGCAAATTTGGCAAGGGATCCTGTAGGTCTTTGCCATCTTTTAGGCATGAAACAGGGGTCATTGGGAATGTATGTGTGGGATGGAGGTATTTGTGAATTTTCTGCATTGTGCAAGGGGTTGGACTAGATGACCCTGGAGGTCCCTTCCAACTCTATGATTCTATGAAAAAACAACAGTGTCGACCACTCCCATGTGCAAGAGGAGGCTGACATGACTACATATTCCTCAACTCAAACCAAGTTTTTCCATACAGAAAATTCACTTGTCAGGGGGAACTTTTTCATCGCTTAGGTTCCCTCCTTATATATCACAAATTCCTCCGCATTGAGCATAGATACTCTCAGAATCACAGAAATTCTATGGGACATGAGACTCTTTATACATTAAAAAGTCACCCAAATTAAGAACAAGCCCACGTGGTAGACAAATGTTTTTCATATTTCAAGAAGCAATGAGCACAGATTTGCCCAATTTCAAGAGCACAAACAGAAACCAAAAGAGATCTAGAACAAAGCAGTAGACAAATTCCCCTTTAAGACCAACTAAGTTTTATTCAGAATGTAATGCTCTTATGCTCTTAAGCAGACTTCATCAGACAAATGGGAATGGAAGCAGCAATTCTTAATAAAAGACCTACCCATTCATCCTAAGAACTACTGAAATGAGATTTCCAGCACCCATTTCTTGTGACAGCTCACTGAAAACCAACCCATTTCCACTGCATCACCCCATACTCAAAAAGAATGCAAGCTTCAGAGGTTCCATTCTTGTGCCTAATTTCTGCAGGTTTTCAAGCTCAAGCAGCTTCACTTAAATTCAGAGTATCAAAGCTCTTGGTTTTTTCTTTGCAGTCTATACTTATACAAAGGAAAATAATCGCTTTTTAAAACTCTTGCAACACTACATTGCTTCAACTGCAACCCAGCAAAATTCATATGAGCAAGAACTGCTGAATAACTTGGCGCACGATCAAATCAATTAATTAAGTTTACTACTAAGAGCGATGTTAAAATCACTGAGGCCAAAGAGTAGGTTTTCAAAAGTAGCTCGTGTAGCATGGTGCCGTTGAAAGAAACAAAGTCAAAAACTGCTGGATATGCCCAAAATCTTGGAGGCACCTAAGAAATTCTTTAGATTCTAGCCCATGTATAAAACAAACCTTGCTTTCGCCATACAAAGAAAGTGATGCAACCGGAATCTGCTGGCATATTCATGACATGTAAATATAAACAGATTTTCTGATTTGCACACAATGATATAATACATATTTCTATTTACATTTTATAGCAAACTTTCCCTCTACCCTTCCTGAAATGGAGGAATTGAGCACTGGCACACACAAGCCAGCACATCTGTACATCTCCAGATGACATCACTGTCATTCCGCTCTTAACCCAACACCCTCAGCATTCAGGCTTCTTACAAGCTCCACGTGAAACACGGTGACCGATTGGGGGTTCCTTCATGCACAAAACACTGCAGTAATTCTCCCGCTTTCAGCTTTTTCACTTGAATGGAATAAAAACCCTTTTCAGAAAAACAATCACAACCCCTCCCCCCCCTCCGTTTTTTCCTCCTCTGGCACACTATGGGACTTCTCTGTGCATGCAAGCACCCTTTCAAGTGGCGATTAATATGCAAAGACACACTGCTTTTTAGTAGCATGTGAAGAACCACCACCAAGCATTGCTTTAAAAAAAAAAAAACCACAGAGGTTTCTTCAATTATTCCCACCCTTTCTTTTCAAGCATAAGATCATTCAATAACTCCAAACATTTGGGCCAATTTGCCAATATTTTGTAAACATAATCAAATTAGCTTGTTATGTTTAAATTTAGTCTTTCTTTACACCCAACAATGGAAACTCTGTCATCATTAATCAACCCAAAAACGTAATATTTTAAAACTGTAAGGAAACGCATTTAGACATCAATATGTTAATATAGATTGCTCATGAAAGTCTGATGATTTTTTCCAAGTGTTTTCCAGTACAAATGCAGGATAATAGTAGTAATTTTAACACTGCGCACCACACGAGAGCTAGAATTTCTAAAAACTGTTATTTTATAAAATGGCTAGGATTTTTGACAACAGATGTGAGAAATGGGGGGGGGGGATCTATCTCAAATGAAGGACTTTTTTGCTAGTTTCATGAACATATTCCTTTCTCTCGTTCCGTCTCTCTGTTCTTCCCTCCTTCTGATCTTGAAAAAGGGACATCCTTCTATAGATCTTGGCCAGCTGACATACTGCAGGCTCCAACATAAACATGACTGCCAGGTAAACTGTTCCAATTCCCACAGTTATACGTGAGGCAAAGTCTTGATCAGCTAGCCTCATATTCTCTGGAGAAGATCATCTCAAGCACAGCACTATGCCAAACAGCTTTGTGGGATGGGGCCATGGCTGAGCGGTAGAGCTTCTGCTTGGCATGCAGAAGGTCCCAGGTTCAATCCTTGGCATCTCCAGTTAAAAGGACCAGGCGGGTAGGTGTTCGACTGGATGAGCCACTGGAGATGCTGGAGATCCATTGCCAGTCTAAGCAGGCAATACCAACCAAGGGTCTGATTCAGTATAAGAGAGTTTCATGTGTGTTTGGACATTGCAGATGGCAGTTGCTTTTGCCCAGTCCAAGAACGGAATCATTTTATTTACTAGAGAAGAGGCACTAACCTCTACATTCAAGGCCGTGTGGGATATCAAACTTAGTCCCCTCTTTTGCCTGCAAACTTGGATACATCCTTTAAATGACCAGTGAGGGATAGAATACATTGGGCTGGATCCTAACAATTATTTTTACGAGTGAGGGCAGTTTTCACCAATTCATCCCTCCTGCAGAAGGCTTCCAACTCCTTCTCATACTGTTCCCAGGGGGTCACCGGCCCTCCTTCCAGAAGCAAACATGGACAATTTGGAGCTGCAGTGGGGTGGGGGCCAGGAAGTCCTGTTCTTGATGGACGTCTACTTATTTATTTGAAACGTTTGTATCCTCCCTTTCAGCCCAATTAGGGCAAGCAAGCTGACAAACTAAAGAACAACTTTAAAAGCACTATATATGGAAAATAATAATTAAAACAAACGAAGAGGGACGGTGGCTCAGTGGTAGAGCATCTGCTTGGGAAGCAGAAGGTCCCAGGTTCGATCCCTGGCATCTCCAAAAAAGGGTCCAGGCAGATAGGTGTGAAAAGCCTCAGCTTGAGACCCTGGAGAGCCGCTGCCAGTCTGAGAAGACAATACTGACTTTGATGGACCAAAGGTCTGATTCAGTATAAGGCAGCTTCATATGTTCATATGAAGAGGAGGGTCAATAAGGGAGCACCAGTTGAAACTAAAAAAAAGTCTTCTCCCACCACTGGTGGAAGACAGTGATAGAAGAGCACAGACAGATGTCCCCTGAGAAGGGATTTTCATACTTTCGGTGTCATAACTGAGAAGGCTTTTTCTCATGTTAGGAACATAAGAAGAGCCTGCTGGATCAGCCCAAAGGTCCATGTAATCCAATATACCATTTCACACAGTGGCCAACAGGGGCATGGAGACTAACACCTTCTCCTGCTGTGGCCCCTTAGCACTGGATTTCAGAGGTTTGACATCTGCAGATGGATGCCCCCTTCAGTCACCACAGCTAGTGGCCAACGATGGACCTCTCCTCCATAAATCTATATAACCACCTTTCAAAGCTATCCATGCTTGTGGCCGTCACTGCTCCCATTGGCCGTGAATTCCACAGGATAATCACTCACTGAGTAAAGAGGTGGTGGTGGCTCGAAGCATAGTCAGCTTCAAGAGGGGACTGCATAAACATCTGGAGCAGAGGTCCCTCAGTGGCTATTAGCCACGGAGTACCGTTGGAACTCTCTGTCTGGGGCAAGTGATGCTCTGTATTCTTGGTGCTTGGGAGAGACAACAGTGTGAGGACTTCTAGTGTCCTGGCCCCACTGATGGACCTCCTGATGGCACCTGGGTTTTCTGGCCACTGTGTGACACAAGAGTGTTGGGCTGGATGGGCCACTGGCCTGATCCAACATGGCTTTCCTTATGTTCTTAAAGACATATTTCCTTTTGTCTGTTCATCTAGTCTCAGATGACAGGGCACCCAAATCAAGACCCCTGAAGAAGATAGGAATGGTCAGGTTGGCTCAAAATCCTTTCTATCGGCAAAGATTTGACACAAGATCAAAGCCATTGCTAGCATTTGAACATCTACTGACAGTGGCATCAAGTGATTGCAAGAACAGATCATGACATTAGCTGGGTTTGTAGGCAAGCACAAAATCCACACAATAAGTTTTAACTCAAACATAATTGTGGTACTACATGCCTTTTGAAATGTATTTATACGCTTTACTTATACCCCACTTTACTCCTCACTGGGGGCCCAAAGTGGCTCAAAACAATCTCGCCTGCTTCCATATTATCCTAACAAAAACCCCACGAGGTAGATTAGGTTCCAAATGCATGAGTGGATGAAGGTCATCCACCAGGTGTCCATGACAAAGTGAAGACTTCAATCTGGGTGCCTCGGATCCTAGATCAACACTCTAACCATAGAGGCAGTGGTGGCAATTGAGGGGGAACTGTTTGAAAGCTGTCTAATCAGACAAGAAAACTATGCAATTGTCCAAATCAGAAGCATATGAAACACTCAGTGAGTGATCAGCTCATTGCTTGAAATCAGCAAGCAGGGCATAAGTGAAATCAACAGGTGTTCAAATATAATTACCAGGTCCGCCCAGTGCCCTCAACTTTGTACTTCAAAAAAAACCCATAATTTGCCTAAAGCAGCCCTGTCCTGGAGCTTGAATATGTTGGTTGCCATCTTATTTCTCATCAACCCTGCTGGACGTCTGCAGCGATTTTCCCATCAGGCGTGAAGATACAAGCAAAATTGCATGTCAAACATAGCGCGCTCTAGTATTGTAGTAAGAATCTGCTTGACAATTTAAGTGGCATATCAGTCACAAATTCTGTGACACCCAAGAACCACAAAACTCTCAGCAACAACTAATTTCGTCTATATTTCTGAAGCCACAACTGCTCTCCGAGAAGATTTCCCAGAAACCTTTGGAATCAGTTGGTCTGCAGTAGAAGAGATAGATACTAGTCCAGTAGTAATCTTAGAGGCTAACAAGATCTTTGGGGCAGGAACATTCAAGAGTCAACGTTCCCTTTGTCACTTACTAAGGAAAGGTCCCCTGTGCAAGCACCAGTCGTTTCCGACTCTGGGGTGACGTTGCCTTCACAATGTTTTCACGGCAGACTTTTTACGGGTGGTTTGCCATTGCCTTCCCCAGTCATCTATACTCCCCCGCCCCCCAGCAAGCTGGGTGCTCATTTTACCAACCTCGGAAGGATGGAAGGCTGAGTCAACCTCAAGCCGGCTATCTGAAAACCCAGCTTCCGCTGGGGATCGAACTCAGGTCATGAGTAGAGCTTAGGACTGCAGTACTGCAGCTTTACCACTCTGCACCATGGGGCTCTGTCACTTACTAAAGATGCTTCCAAATGCAGAGAGGTGGCCCACTGATCAACTTAGGCCACAAATCAACCCAGTGTGGGAAAAGGCACACTATTGTAAAGACCCGGGTGGGGGGGAGGGGAATGGAAAAGTGGGAGTCACTTTGTTTATTATCAAAGATTTCAGGTTTTCACGGCTGGTAACATCATTAGGTGAGAACGAAACGTCTGGAAGGAAAACTTTCTCCAGTAGAACACGGCACTTGATCCTGAAAGATTCTACAAACCCTAACTTTGTTTATTGTTTCCACTTTGAAACAACTTGGAAGACACGCATATCCAACTGGTTTTGTTTTCTCCAGACTTTCAGCTTAGATTTTCAGTTCAGCTCAGATCTTCTGGGGTTCAGCCCCCCCCCTTCCCCTTGTCCTACACCCTTTACTTGGTCACCTGTGTTGCACTGATTGACGACCACGTTGGTGTCATTAAATGAGTTTCTGGTCATCATTTCTCAAAGGAGATCTATACGGTCATCTCTATTTTTAGCTTTTAAATGAGCCTCCACATGGTTGTTACCCAAAAGTGGCAGTAAAGCCACTGCCAGGAAAGGGACGTCAGAAAAGTTTGTGCCTCCTACATAGTCCTAGATCTGGACTTTTCATCATAGTGGACCGTTTGCGAGGCAGGGAATGGTCAAAGCACAAAAAGAGTCAGCAGGCAGTTTTGGGGCAAGCAGATCAATCTCAGTTTTGGGACAAGCAGATCAACAGAAGGTATGCTATCCGATACCAGAGCCGAAGCCCTTACGGTGATAGGCAAGGGAATTATGACTCTGCTGATCTGTCACGCTGCAATCAACATTAACAGATTTGGACTTCTATTTCTGGCCCAATGAAGATGTATTCTGGACGCACGGCAAACAGACTCTGCCGGGAGTCCTTCCCCGCTTTGAGAGAGCCCCTATCTCTAGATTTTCCTGGTTCTCTTCTTTTTATTTTATCTGAGTGGATGTGAACAGCTCATTACATTGTCATTCCCCCCCCCCTTTTTCCACACTGGCAGATAAAAATATAAAACATCTAAACAAGCTTTTAACATCAGCACATTTTTGAAAAAAAAAATATTTAAAACTTATAAAATTATAAAACAAAAGCATTGTAGTGTCACCCGGAAGAATAGCTGTTCAGTCCCGACAGGGACTATTCTTAGAACGTTCTTCTTCTATGAATTAAAACCCACAAGCGCCAGATGTAATTCCTTTATCTTTCTTTAAGTGCAGGGTAAAAATATTCTTATCCCCTTCTTTTCAATAGAACACCAATACAAAAGACGTTCTCTGTTTCCAAACCATGACTTAGCAAGGGAATCACTGCCTGCCAGTTGCTCCTTCTCCCAAGGATTTTATTTCAATTGTATATTGAAGGTTCATGTCTCAGCAAAACTGGCTTACCTCCCAAAAGCCTTTAAAATCAAACAGTCCTGCACAACGAGCAGCAGAGGAGCTATTGGCTTTGCAAACGTTCATTCCGTGAACTAGGAAAATAACCGCATGCAGAATTTTAGGCCCTGGTTTCTCTTCCGGATTGCTCCACATTTGTCCAGCTGGTGCCTGAGCCAGGACATCACCCCCACTTCTCACATTACTACTTTACAGACCTCTACAGCTGCCTAATCTTTGCACAAGGTCCAGAGTAGAACCAGCAGGAAGTCTAAGCTCTGCCAGGTGCCACATTACAATCTGTCCCACGTATTTTTGTACATGGTTTTCCGATGCCATCCTCCAGATCCTCACAGGAACAAACCCAGGAGTCAATTAAGTGATGATGATCAATTTCTTAAAATTCACAATTGGGGTTTTAAAAGGCTGCCTCTGTCACTGAAGTTATTCAAAATTTTAATTTACGTTAAAGAGCTGTGGATGAGTTCACGGTATACATTGATACTACAACATTTGTGGGGATCAGAAAAAAATACAGCATAACTAAATAGCTGGATGGGAATGAGTAATTATAGCCATTTAAGAATCAATCCCAAAATCTTTTGAAATCATTATTTCACCCACACTTGGAAGCCAGTGTGGTGTAGTGGTTAGAGCTTCAGACTAGGATCTGGGAAGATTCAGATTCAAATCTCTCTTCTGCCATGAAGTTTGTTGGTGAGCCTGAGAGCATCATTTTCTCAGCCTAACCAACTTCATCGGGGTTTTGAGTATAAAACGGGGTAAGGAGTAGGGATGGGAATAAGCCAAACCACAAAACAGAATTCATGATGAATTTTGCCCTGTTTATGGTTCACAAAAAGAAGTTCATGAAGGGTTTAGCATCACGAACTTTCACAAACTTTTAAAGCAGTTTGTGGCTATAGAGCAGAAAGCTGTAAAAATAGTGGAGTGGCACTTCTCGCCACCCAGCTGTTTTGTGCTGTCTTCTGCAACCCCTTTAAAGTAGACAGCCCAAAACAGCTGAGCAGCAGGGAGCATACCTTGTTTAAAGGGACTGTGGCCCTTTTCAATGGGCTTTGCTGGGTCACAAACGGATTTGGTTCACAAACAAACCTCCCAGTTCAATTTGGTTTATTGCTCTGTTGGTGGTTCAGCCATGAACACAAACTGCATTTTCCTGCTTCATGCTAATCCCTATCAAGGAAAACCATGTATGCTGAACTCTTTGGAGTTCAGAATAAAAATGAATTAGACAAACAGGCTGGAATAGTTGCCCTTCTAAGATACATCCAGGATTATAGTTTATTCAAAACAGGGGATCCCAACCTTTTCAAGTCTGTGGAAACCTTTGGAATTCTGGCACAGGGTGGTGGGTGCAACCACAAAAATGACTGCTTCAAGAGGCAGAGCTGATCATGAAATGTCAGGGACTGAGGTTATACATAGCTCTAAGTAATTTGCCAACATTTCAAGGAGAATCTCTAACAGGATTGTCTTTTTGAATAAACATATTTTTAAAATATTTTATTGTATACACACATAGAGTAACACAGTGAAGATCCTTGTGCTGTTGTTGAAGCAATTTTTACAAACTCTGCACAGCCGATAGATCTCCAATGGCCCTGTTGGGCAAAAGCCCCACCTGGTCATTCTCACTTTCTAAAAACATGGCAGGTGTCATGACACCCACAGACACCACATTGGGCCCCTTGTTCTAAGCCACCAGGTATGTTATAGTCTCACCTCACTAAGTAAAGAAAATATTTCATCAAGCCTCCCCATAAGGGACGCAAAAAATCAACCAGTATGCACTTACTCTAGGGCACTCTTATGTTGCAATTCAGAGGAAGTTATGAACTGTTATCCAAGCCGCAAAAGTAATATTTAGCCAAAAACACTACACAGCTTTCAGGTACTTCATGTTGTACATGAGTTATTTTATTGTAATCCTTTCCACAAGGCAGATCAGTAATATGATCTCCAGATTGCTGGTGTGGAACTGAGAACTGTGGCTTACCTAACCCCCACTCCCAGCCAACAGGCTTGAGGAAGGACTTCCTGATTCTTAGGCAAGAGCTGTACCAAGTTGCAAACACTGGGCAAAGTCAAAGAAAAGTCTGGCAACCTGCTTTACATTTCCAAAAAAGACACATTCCACACTTCGAGAATCACTATTCTAATCTGGATGGATATTCTAAAAAGTTAAAAAAAAAACCCATATTTTCTTTAAAGTAGTTTTTATTTTTAAACAAAACATAGCAAATGACTCTTTAAAAATAAAGTTTCCTTTTCACTACCCTTCCAGGAAGCCCCACCAAACAGTGGGCACACCCACAAACCTATTGCCCTTTCACCACACCCCCTCCAGCCTAGAAATAGCAGCTCTCCAGCAGCCCTGGCCTCACTCAATGCACAGCAGCCAAGAAGGTCAGAGCGCCTGCTCCGGCTGCAACGCCACTGAGGATGTTCTCCGTAGCCGAAAATGAAACGTCTGGAAACGTTTCTCCAGTAGAACACGGCACTTAAGCCCGAAAGATTCTACAAACCCCAATATATAACCTGATTATAAAGGAATCTCATATATTAAGCCTGCACATCTAACCATCCAACACTCAATGACAACCATCCAATGGTTGAATGGTTGAAATCTGACATGAGGTTAAGCATTGCAAGTGACACAGCAATCCTGTGCAGAAATTAGTCTACAGTACTCCCTATGATTCCAATGGGCTCAGACTGAAGAAACTGCAATTATGAAGGTAGAATGCCAGCAGGGGGTTGGGAGCTATCCAGTGTATTTCACTAACTGCATGGCTGTCTACCAGCTGGACAGAAGTCATGGGTGTGTGCTCAGTGCAAGGAGCTCCTGGTTCTCAGATAAGGAGTTTGTACCCTAAAGGCCAAGACAGATGATCTGGAGAAGCAGAGACAGTCAGGCACATGGATAAGATTCTTGAGGTCTTGTCCCACTCCAAAGACAGCAGCCCTGTCACTGTCAGGGAGCATGTGGGTCAAGGGAAGACAGGACACTGAGCTGAAAAAGGGGGGGGGGGGATGTTCCCTCAGATAGGACCCCTTCTATAGCTGGTGAACAGTTATCCTTTCACGTCAAGGAACCAACCCTGGGCAGGGAGGGGGGTCTCTTGATAGTTGGTGGTTCAATCCTAAAACATGTAGACAGATGGGTTGCAAACCTGTGTACCAACTCCATGGTGACTTGTCTGCCTGGTGCAAAGGTAGTGGACATTATGCATGGTTTAGATCAGGGGTGTCAAACTCATTTGTTTGGAGGACCAGATCTGACACAAATGGAACTTTGTGGGGCCGGGCCATGTGTGTCAAAAAATATAATGTCAGGTAGCAGAGATATAAACAGGACAGACAAACACAGTTAAAGGCATTATTTTTAAACAAAATACGAACATGCTTAAAACTCTTCCAATATTTTTGTTTAAGTTGGAAAAGTGAGGGGAAATAAATGTGCAGTGCAATTTTTAAAATGAAATATTAAGGAAAAGCACAAAGGTTCTGACTGTGGAAACAATGAAATGGCATTATAAGCTTCCCCACACCCCAGCCTACTCAGGTTGCAATGGCTTTCCAGTATATTACCCCCCTTTGGCTGTGGGTTCCCACATTAGAGTACTCACTAGATTAAGTCCATTCAACAGAGATAAACTAGCTGAAAGCATCAAACTTTCGTGTGCAAGGACACAACTCCAGGAAGCATGAGTTTCAGCTGGCTACAGGAACACTGAAAATGTAACCATCTCCACTCCATTTGAAACCAATGCAGAGCAAAGACAAAGCTGCAAGAAAAACATGGAATGGACCTTAAAATCCACCCCACGTTTTCCTTTCAGCAGCCAGCAAAGAAAGGCAGGAAGAGCCAGGAACTGAGACTCAGTCTGGGAGCTTCAAAGAGCCTTTGAAGCTTCCAGGCTGCAAGAGACTGCCTCAGAGCTTCAAAGAGCCTGGGAACTGAAAGAGAGGCAGCCAGGAGCTTCAAAAAGTAAGGACAGGAGGGGGAGGGGGGAAAAAAAGAGCCCTGCGGGCCTGATGGAAGCCCTGGGTGAGCCACTTTTGGCCCACGGGCTGGGTGTTTGACACCCCTGGTCTAGATAGGCTGGTAGACTGTGCTGGGAAGGAGTCAGTTGTTGTGGTACATGTTGACACCAACAACGTGGAGAAATGTAGTTGTGTGATCCCGGAGGAAAAATTTAGGCTGCTAGGCAGGAGACGGAGCTCCAAGGCAGCCTTCTCAGAAGTGCTGCCTGTTCCACCCACAGGGCCAACTAAACAGACACAAATCAGGAGTCTCAATGGGTGGATGAGATGATGGTATAGTGAGGAAGGTTTAAGTTTTAAGTTTGTTAGGCACGGAGATGCTTCTGGAACAAGCAGGATCTATACAAAAAAGATGGCCTCTACTTATCCCGGGAAGGAACCAGGCTGCTAGTGCTTAAAATCAAAAAACATGGCAGTGCAGTTTTAAAACTAAATCCCAGGGGAAAGCCAACAGCAGATGAAATATTTCTAAGAGATGAAGGGGCAGCTGTTGCTGTTCTAGAGGGAAATGGATTAGAACTGGTCACTGAGAGGGGGACAAACAATACTGACTGCCTGACAAGGTCTAGATGCCACAAAAGGAAGTTCGTAGATGTAACATGTCTGTGAAATAATAGATGCTTTTATGCAAATGCTTGGAGGTAAAATGGGGGAGTATGAATGTCAAGCGACAGGGGGAGAAAATAAACATTGTGGGCATTTCAGAAACTTTGTGAGATAAGAACAATCAGCGAGATACAGTGATTTCTGGATATAGATTGTATTGGAAGGATAAGGAGCAAAGAGTCAGAAGTGGAGTTGCTCTGTATGTCAAAGAGGGCATACAGTCCAGCAAAACTGAGAATCTGAGAGAAAGAGATTCACTAATAGAAACACTATGGGTAGAAATAGTGAGACCAAAAAGGAAGCTTAACTCTGGGAGTTTGTTATTGTCCAATAGATCAACTGTTTGAGGATAATTTAAAAACACACAAAAAAAATTAAGGAAAGCAGCTAGACAAAATAACTGTCAAAATAGGTGATGTTAACTGCCCACACATTGGTTGGGTCAATATGTGTTCAAGTCAGGAGAAAGAGACTGGGTTTCTAGATACTCTCAATGACTGTGCCATGGAGCAGATGCTCAGAGAAATTACCAGGAAACAGGCGATCCTGGACCTGGACCAAAGTAATGCTCAAGACCTGGTGAGAAATGTAAATGCGATAGCATGAGTTGAGAACAGTGACCATAATGTTTAGCATTTATGTAAACAGGGAGCTGCCCAACAAGACCAACACAACAACATTTAACTTTAGAAAGGGTACCTTCTCTCAAACGAGGGAGCTTGTGAAGAAGAAACTCAAAGGAAAGGTAAGGAGGGTCAAATCTCTTCAGGACTATTTAAAACTACAATTCTAGAAGCTCAGATAAAATATATTCTGAAAGTTAGGAAAGGGACAAACAGGTATAAAAAAGGCCTGCATGATTAACAAACAAATGAAAGCAGCAAAAGGTAATAAGGGTTCTTTTAAGCGGTGGTAGGCTAGTCCAAGTAAGGTAAATGAAAGGGAGCACAGGCTGTGGCAAATAAAAGAAAAGTCAGTGATCAGAGAGGCAAACAGGCACTATGAGGAACATATTGCAACAAACAAAAAGAACAATAAACATTTTATCAAACACATTAGAAGCAGAAAGCCAGCCCCTTTGAGGAGCGAACGAACATGTGGAAAAGGGTGTCCCAGTAGATATCGTTTACTTAAGACTTCCATAAAGCTTTTGATAAAGTTCCTCATCAAAGGTTCCTAAATAAACTCAGCAGTCATGGGATAAGAGGACGTCCTCTTGTGGATTAAAATGCTTAATTAACAGGCAACAGAGAGTACAAATGGGGGATTGTCAAGGCTCGGCAAATGGGCATCAATGTAGCAAATGAGGTTCAATGTGGGCAAGTGCAAAATAATGCACACTGAAGCCAAAAATCCTAACTATTAATATATGTTGATGGAGTCTGAACTGGCGGTGACTGACCAGGAGAGAGAACTTGGAATTGTGATAGAGAACTCACTGAACATGTCAGCTCAGTGTGCAACAGCAATAAAAAAAGCCAAATGCTATGCTAGGGATGATCAGGAAAGGAATTTAAAACAAATCAGCCAGTATTATTATGTCCCTGTATAAATCTATGGTGTGACCTCCTTTGGAATACTGTTTACAGTTCTGGTCACCATACCTCAACAAAGATATTACAGTATTGGAAAAGGTGTTGAAAAGGGCAACTAAAACAATTAAGGTTAAAAGAGTTAGGGTTCTTCAGCTTGGAGAACAATGATTGAGGGGGTGACATGATAGAAGTTTATAAAATTATACATGGGACAGAGAAGGCAGAGAAAGAAGTACTTTTCTCCCTTTCTCACAATACAAAATCTTGTGGGCACTCGAGGAAGTGAATGAGCGGTAGATAAAAGCGCTTCTTCACCCAAAGAATAATTAACACATGGAATTTACTACTGCAGCTACAAGCACAGACAGTTTCAAGAGGTGACTGGAGAAACATTTGGAGCAGAGGTCTGTCAATGGTTATTAGCCACAACATATAGATGGAACGCTATGTCTGCGGTAGTGATACCCTGTATTCTTGGTGCTCGGGGGGCAATAAGCAGAGAGCTTCTGGAGCTCTGGCCCTACAAGTGGGCCTCCTGATGGCACCCAGGTTTGGGTCACTGGGTGACACTGAGGATGCGAGCAAACAGGCAGGCTGCTAAGACAGTATCTCAGCTTTAAATGCTGTGTGAGTTTGTGGTGGTTTATGAACAAAGCGAGAGTCAAGTATCACCTTTAAGACCAACAAATTTTTATTCAGAATGTAAGCTTCCGTGTGCATGCATACTTCTTCAGACATCTGCTTACATTCTGAATAAAAGTTTGTTGGTCTTAAAGGTGATACTTGACTCCTGCTTTGTTCTACTACTTCAGACCAACATGGCTGCCCACCTGGATCCATCTGGGGTGATTTATGTCAATCATAAACCCCCTAAGCCAGCATCATGGTGGATATTATTCTCTTTTAAATCCATCTAAACTTGAGAGTCTGGTGTAGTGGTTAAGTGTGCGGACTCTTATCTGGGAGAACCGGGTTTGATTCCCCACTCCTCCACTTGCAGCTGCTGGAATGGCCTTGGGTCAGCCATAGCTCTGGCAGAGGTTGTCCTTGAAAGGGCAGCTGCTGTGAGAGCCCTCTCCAGCCCCACCCACCTCACAGGGTGTCTGTTGTGGGGGAGGAAGGGAAAGGAGATTGTGAGCCGCTCTGAGACTCTTGGGAGTGGAGGGCGGGATATAAATCCAATATCTTCATCTACCTCACAGGGTGTCTGTTGTGGGGGAGGGAGATAAAGGAGATTGTGAGCCGCTCTGAGACTCTTCGGAGTGGAGGGAGGGATATAAATCCAATATCTTCTTCATCTTCTTCTTCTTGAGGCCATCACTACATCTACTGGCAATGAATTCCACAATTTAATTATTCATTGACTAAATAAGTATTTCTTTTTGTTTGTCCTGAACCTACAGTCCATCAACTTCACTGGGTGCCCTCAAGCTCTAATATTATGGGACACAGAGAAAAAGTTCTCTCTATCCACTTTCCCCACCACTTGTATAATTTATATTGTATTCCCATTGTACATTACTATTATCAGGGGTGGAATTCTAGCAGGAGCTCCTTTGCATATTAGGCCACACACCCCTGATGTAGTCAATCCTCCAAGAGCTTCCCCCCCCCAAAAAAAGCCTTGTAAGCACTTGGAGGATTGGCTACATCAGGGGTGTGTGGCCTAATATGCAAAGGAGCTCCTGCTAGAATGGGGAGGGACAGTGGCTCAGCGGTAGCGCATCTGCTTGGTAAGCAGAAGGTTCCAGGTTCCAACAAAAAAAAAAGGTCCAGGCAAATAGGCATGAAAAACCTCAGCTTGAGACCCTGGAGAGCTGCTGCCAGTCTGAGTAGACAATACTGACTTTGATGGACCAAGGGTCTGATTCAATATAAGGCAGCTTCATATGTTCATATATGTTCTGCTAGAATTCCACTCCTGCTGTTATTTCTCTATGACTGTTTCTGTTGGAGCATAAGAATGTTTGACCTTCCAAGTAAGAAAGATTGGATAGTTGGATCCAAAAGTTTTTGTCCACTGACCTGTGCTCTTCTTGCTCACTACTCCCCCCCCCCCACCTTCCTACTGGAACAACACTTTGGATAGCTATGTGGGCTGGAGAAAGAAAGGACAATAGACAAGACCCCTCCTTCCACTTGTGCAAGTGACATGCAGAAAACGATCTCTGGATTCAACAGCCTTCGGATTGCTGAGTTTATAAAAATGTGGAGAAGTAAAGCCTTCCGGGGATGATGAGGTCTGAACAGACCATGACTGACTGGAGAACAATACAATGTCTACATGTGGGAAAGAAGTTTAAAAAATGTATAGAACAAACCACATCAGAAAGATCCTCAGGGAACTGATACAGAGGGATCATAATGACTGTGTCAGGTGAGCAAGCAAGTAAAGTGGCTCTCACTTCCAAACAGGTGTACACATGACTGTGGTCCTGGCCAAGTCTTCATGCTTACATGCGTACAGAGAAAGCCATACAGAAATCTCCAAACAGATGTGATTCTGCAATGTAAAAGACATGTGAGCTTCACGGTCACTGGTTTTCGATTATGCTTCTGGGTTATATAAAGGCTCCATTTAGTTTCAAACCAATATATCTTGTCATGTTGACCAGTCCACAGGCATTCCTCTTCAGTAAACGTATGTTCTTATGTTCAAAAAACACAACTCCAAGGAGGTAATTCCTCATGCAATAGGTATGTAAGTAAACAGGCAACACATTATTCAGAGTATGATTACCACAGTCAGATTGCACTTTAGTAGGAACTGGAAGCAAAAAAAAAAAAATATTTGATCAAAGTTAAAGAGACCTACACATTGGTGAAACTAAGAGCCTATTAGCAAAATAGAGACAGTTCCAGATCAGAATAATTAAGGTCAAGGGTTATGTCTTGAAGAGAAGAGTAAGAAACAGAGTAACTGATTTCACCTTTTTTTAATCATTTGGGTAGACATGTATATTGAACATGAACATATGAAGCTGCCTTATACTGAATCAGACCTTTGGTCCATCAAAGTCAGCATTGTCTTCTCAGACTGGCAGCGGCTCTCCAGGGTCTCCAGCTGAGGTTTTTCACACCTATTTGCCTGGACCCTTTTTTGGAGATGCCAGGGATTGAACCTGGGACCTTCTGCTTCCCAAGCAGATGCTCTACCACTGAGCCACTGTCCCTCCCCAAAGTCAGTATTGTCTACTCAGACTGGCAGCGGCTCTCCAGGGTCTCAAGCTGAGTTTTTTTTCACGCCTACTTGCCTGGACCCTTTTTAGTTGGAGATGCCGGGGATTGAACCTGGGACCTCCTGCTTCCCAAGCAGATGCTCTACCACTGAGCCACTGTTCCTCCCCAAAGTCAGTATTGTCTACTCAGACTGGCAGCGGCTCTCCAGGGTCTCAAGCTGAGGTTTTTTTCACGCCTACTTGCCTGGACCTTTTTTAGTTGGAGATGCCGGGGATTGAACCTGGGACCTCCTGCTTCCCAAGCAGATGCTCTACCACTGAGCCACTGTTCCTCCCCAAAGTCAGTATTGTCTACTCAGACTGGCAGCGGCTCTCCAGGGTCTCAAGCTGAGTTTTTTTTCACGCCTACTTGCCTGGACCCTTTTTAGTTGGAGATGCCGGGGATTGAACCTGGGACCTTCTGCTTACAAAGCAGATGCTCTAACCACTGAACACTGTCCCTCCCCAGGCAAATAGGCATGATGGTACCAAATAAATATTCTTTTGTGGTACCAAATAAATATTTAATTAAAGGAGGTGGGAAATTCAAGGCAATTGAAGTGGATTATAAATGTCTTCAATAAATAACTAACAACTTTAATTAAATCAAAGTTATTTTAAGATGAATGCTTCAAGTTGTCTTGATCTAACTCACTCCCCTCCAGGTCTTGTGCAAGAAACCCGGGACACAGTCTTATTCCCAAGAGCAGTAACTACACCACACATTTGCCACTGCAGAACAAACTTGTCCCAAACATAAACACTACCAGAGGACAAGTCAACTGGGAATAGGCACAACACTCTGGGACAGCATCTGCACAGGGAATAAAACAAGTCATTGCTCTGTGGGTGGGAGTATATACAAAGATTGGGGGGAAATTACAGTGTTATAGCAAAACCACCTATGCCCAAGAGAGGTTCCACATACGCAACGCAAACTGGAAATTAACTCTATTAAGAACAAAAAAGCTGGAGACTTCAATCAAGATATGAGTATAACCTCACCTTATTCTGTTATCATCAGAAAAAAGGAAGGATAAGGATAATTTGAGAAGTCCTTCCAAAGCAATCCACCCTATGTTATATGACAATGTAGGCAGGATTATGGTCATGCTTAGAACATCCTCTGCCTTGCTTGTCTCCATTCACAGATCCAAAAACACAACTGTCAGCAGCAAAATTTGCTATTCAAAAGAAGCTGAGTTTCTTCATAGCTGGACATGTATCTGGGTGGAACTCAGAAGACAGTAATGCCAAAAAATGTTATCAAGACACAGCCGTTAGACCATTTCCCGGCGTACTGGCTGCACAATACTAGCATAGTGGGCCACTTAAAACCTCAAAGACAAAAAAAAACTCCAATTAACCTGACAAATGCCCACAAAACTGAAGCTGCCTCCAACTTCACAGCTTCAGTGAGTTTTTAAAGATCACCAGCAAAGAGACTTAAAAATCAGATCTCTCCTCAACTACTCATCGGAATCTTAGTCCTAGTGTCTACAATGGCAGTTCTTGTACAACTAATCTAAAAAGAAGTGAATTTAAGTGTTATATGATAGTAAACAAGTAACTGTCTTATCATCCATGAACAGACTACCGGACTATCAGATTATCATCATAAAAGGGAGATAACTGATCCAGGATAGCAGTTTCCTATCTTCTGAGTAAAGAAATAAAGTTATTTATGTCAATTTTAGACTGCCCTAATCTAGAGGCATAGCGTGTGACATTTAAAATAGATTGTATATTATTAAGACTGTAAGATCATATGAGCTGTGTTAAATATGAGTGGTCTACCTATACCAGTGGTCCAGCAAACTACTGCACACAGTGGCCAAGTTGCCTGAAGGCCAATGATCCGTTTCATAGAGGCCACGGCATTCCCCCGAGCCTGCCTCTCATCTATAGTGGATAAAAATCATTTTTTTAAAAAATGGCTTTTTAATTAAATTGGGGGGTATTTAAATTGGAATTTAAAAAAAAAAAAAGAATGCTTTTTGAGGAAAAATCCAGCTAATGGTAGTTTTCTATTAAGATACATTATAGTCCAAAGTTTATTTATCATGAAATATGGTTTAGTTTTTAATTATATAGCATGAGCATACTCATGCAATGTTTAAATTTTCTGGTAAATGAATTCCATTAATTCATTCACAATGTCATGCTCTCCCAAAGGTTTCTGTAAGATTATTTTGGGCAGTCTTTCTATCTAGAAGCTATCAGCACAGATGTTTGGTTTTGCAGTTCTTAAAACTGTGAATTTTGTGTCTGCAGAGATATCATGACTTTTCTTCACAACAAAAATGTCATGGAAAAGACAGTCCCATTTGTCCTCTGCAAATCTATGTACGCAGAATCCCCCACCTCTTAAGTGCTAAATTCACCCCTTGCCTCTTAAGTGCTAAGTTTCAAGAAGTTCAATGAATAGAAGATTGTTTGGAATGGAATAGGAACTAAGTGTGAGGAGGAAGGGGCAAGCAGTGAAAATGAAAGGCAAACCTTTTAAGCATAAAGTCTCAGGAACTTTGCGTACATAGCCTGAGGGTTTTTTTATATTTTTATATTATTCTCTCCCTGGAGGAGAAAACCTATAATGACAGCAGGCCATAAAAGAGACCCAATTTGAGGGGAATATATATATATTTCCAACCAAATATATGTAAGCAAATCAGTAATTTTTTGATATAACTGTAAAACTAATCTGAAAAGTTATTAGTCTAAAAATGAAACCATCTGGTTGTAAATGTTAAGATTACACCAGGAAGAATGAGTCTTTATGTCAAAACCATGATTTAAATCTCATCTTACTGACTAGTGATTCCCAATTGTGATTTAAATCATGATTTAAAACAAATCCACCCTGACCACTGGTATTCAGAAGTTTGCTGCCTCCATATAGGGACGTTACCTTCAGTCACATTAGGGTTGCCAGGTCCAACACAGGAAATATCTGGGGACTTTGGGGGTGGAGCCTGGAGACTTTGGGGGTGGAGCCAGGAGCAAGGTTGAGACAAGCAAGATAGAACTCCAAAGGGAGTTCTGGCCATCACCTTTTAAATGCCTTCTTTTCACTGGAAATAATGGAGGATGGCGGCACCGTCTTTTAGGGCTCAAAAAAATCTTTTTGAAACTTGGGGTGTTTTTGAGGAGAGGCACCAGATCCTGTGCTGATTGGTGCCTCTATCTCAATAAACACCTCCCAGTGTCCCAGATACCGACAGATCGATTATCCATAGGGTATAATGGAGTGACCAGTCTCCATAGGGTATAATGGAGTGCCCAGGGAACTTTCAGCGAAGCCCCCCCCCCCCCCGCTGCTTTCTGATAACCTTGAAGCAGGGGGAGAGGCCTACAAACAGGGGATCCCCTACCCCCAACTGGGGATTGGAAACCCTAGACCATGCTAGCTGCTGATGGATCTATCCTCAATGAATCTATCTAATCTCCCCCCGCCCCCGACCCCAGTCTTGAAAGCCATCACTTACATCTACTGGCCATTTATTCCACAATTTAATTACTCACTGAGTAAAGCTTTTCACTGAGCTACTCACTGAGTAGTTCCTTTTGTCAGTCCTGAACCAATTGCCTAACAACTTGATTGGGTTTTAATATTATGGGAGAAGCAGAAAAAAATCCCAATATCTACTTTTTCCACCCCATGCATAATTTTATAAACTTCTATCATGTGTCTCCTCCCTATGAAAATGTCCCAGACTCTTTGGCCTTTCCTCATAGGAAAGATTCTCCCACCCCCAATCAACATGGTTGCCCTCCTCTATGCTTTTTCCAACACTGCAATGTTATTTTTAAGATACAGCAACCAGAACCGTACACAGTATTCCAAGTGAAGACATACCATAGCTCTATTCAAGACCATTACAAGATTGGCTGTTTTATTTTCAATCCCTTTCCTAATAATCCTAGCATGGAGTTTGCCTTCTTCGCCGCTGTCCCACAGGGGAGTCCGCATGCTCATCTTTAAACTTGAAATGATAAGGATTTGTTTACTGTTTACGTACATCAAGTCTGTTATCGAAAAACCTGCGGAGAGAGATTTGAGGATGTGCCGAGTTAAGCCCTCCTCCTCATATCTGACGCTGTTTCTAATTAACATTTAAATTAGGGTTTGTAGAATCTTTCGGGATCAAGTGCCGTGTTCTACTGGAGAAAGTTTTCCTTCCAGACGTTTCATTCTCAGCTGCGGAGAACATCCTCAGTGGCGTTGCAGCCGGAGCAGGCGCATCAATGCACAGCAGCCAAGAAGGTCTGAGCGCCTGCTCCGGCTGCAACGCCACTGAGGATGTTCTCCGCAGCTGAGAACGAAACGTCTGGAAGGAAAACTTTCTCCAGTAGAACACAGCACTTGATCCCGAAAGATTCTACAAACCCTAATGATGTTACCAGCCGTGAAAACCTGAAATCTTTGATAACATTTAAATGTTTAAACAGTAAAATTGTCGATAGTTTGGAATGGCTGCTTTTTAAGATGGAATTTACATCCCTAATCTTAAAATATATTAGTATTATATTTCAAAAATCTAAACATCTAATTAAATTATTCTCAATGTATTTAGTAAATGTTTAGCCTTCTGCAAATAGGAGGTGGAGTTTTGAATGCACGGGGGAGAGCATGGAAGGCAGGGTGAACCACTAGGAATGTCTTCCGCTGCCTATAACCTGGTGCCCTCATATCCAGTGTTATCATAAGAAGCAATGGAAAAGAAAGCACTGTCAAGAGCAGGGTAGGACAGGGCAGCTGGTTTGGGGCTAAAATCCCAACACCATTGCTGCTGAGGCAGGATATACCATCCCCAGAAGGACAATGACTGCATCACCCAACCATGCAGAGAAAACGGCAGCTGTAGGTGCAATGTTGCATCATTGTCTTTGGTTCTTGCCATATTTACACTTCTAAGTGGTTGATGTTGTTTCATCACAAGCAACGTAATGGACAAAACCTTTGTCTGCATATCACCACACAGGAATCATAATCTGAACTCAACCAAAGTCAAACGTCTAATCCTAGGACTTCCATGAACACAATCTGACCATGAAAGCAAGGTATTTCAACATCCTGTAACGTCTTTCCTTGATTTATTATCCATTCTTTGGATGCAGATTGTGACCTGTGAATTCAAAAGCATATATATTTCTCTTTCTTTTTGAAATGTTTCATTCCAGCTCTCAGGGGTGGCTTTGTGAGACAGTTATAAACGCAATGCATTAAAAGTGTGTGAAAACCTGCCATTTGGCTCTCAGGACAACATCAAAAGGCAAAGCTACTAATGAGCAGCTGCAACAGAGAAGCAGCATTTCAACATTATACACAGGAAAGGGCATAATAGCACTATCACCAACTCCAGCTAATTTGCATCACTTTGCATCAGCAGTGCTTCAAGGTTTGGCATCGTGCTTTCCTAAACAAAGGAGGCCTCGACCAGCACACATTTGACCTTCAAAATTTGCTGTGATTTTAATACCTAACAAAGGGCGTAAATGTCTGGCAAGGATTCCCTCCGCCTTCTTCAAGCTGTCAGGAACAAGCCAGTAGGAAGGGAATGTCTGCACAGAGCTCATCCCAACGAGTGGGCTGCTGATACCTCCTCAGACAGAGCTCCTTTGCAGAAATGTGCCAAAAAAAAAAAGAGAGAACCTGCCACAAAGAGTGCAAGATGCCTAGGAGATGCAGTTCCTTTCTCAGCCATACCAAGGATGCTCCTAGATTTGTTTTACACATTATGCAACATTTTTATTTATTTATTTACTTCATTTCGACCCTGCATTTCTCCCCAACTGGGACCCAAAGTGGCTTACATAATTATCCGGTCCTCCATCTTATTCTGACAATAGCTCTGCAAGGTTCCAAGTCGAACACTCTAACCCATGGGTGTCAAACATGCAGTTCAGGGGCCAAATCAGGCCCCCAGAGGGCTCCTATCAGGCCCCCCGAGCAATTGGCTGTCATCCGCTTCCTTCTCCCTATATCTTGCTTCCTTCTGCACAACAGCTTGCTTTGCAAGGCTTGCTCAATTGCACAGGAGCTACAGAGCAAAACCTGTATTTTCTCCATTGGCTGAAGGGAGGAAGAGCTTGCTTTGCCAGGCTCTCTCAGTTGCACAGCAGAGCTACTGAGCCAAGTCTCTCTTCCTTCTATTGGCTGAGGCTCCTCCCCCCCCAGTCCCCTGGGAAAGGAAGGAAAAAGCCAGACCTTCCTTTGCCCAGTTCCCTGGATCCCATGGGAGAAATGCAAAGAAAGCATCTTTAAGACCAACGAGTGCTAATGTTTTAAACCTGTTTAAAAGTTTTTTAAAAATATATGTTTGTGTCTGTGTTCTTTATCTCTGCCACCTGATCTTAAAGAGGAACACACATGGCCCGGCCCAACATGGCTCAGCCCAACCCGACTTGGCCCAGCCCAGTGAGGTCTCATTTATGTCAGATCCAGCCCTCATAACAAATGAGTTCGACACCCCTGCTCTAACCACTTTCCCAACAGCAGTTATCTATATTGCATAACTGAATTACATTTGCCTCGGTTTCCTCTTATTCATGACATAAATGAATATAACTTGATTTAGATTTCATAATCCTGTCAATGGCTTAATTTAAATTACCGATACACTCGTTCAGACCCGTAACATTTCTAAATTCCTAGCACATTTTATCAGCCACAACTGAGTCACTTAGCTACAACCAAGTTTGAGTCCAATGGCACCTGTAAGACCCATGAAGATTAATCTGATGAAGCGTGATTACACACAAACACTTATATCCAGACTTGGAGAGCCAGTTTGGTGTAGTGGTTAAGTGTGCGGACTCTTATCTGGGAGAACCGGGTTTGATTCCCCACTCCTCCACTTGCACCTGCTGGAATGGCCTTGGGTCAGCCAGAGCTCTCTTATCTGGAAGAACCGGGTTTGATTCCCCACTCCTCCACTTGCACCTGCTGGAATGGCCTTGGGTCAGCCATAGCTCTGGCAGAGGTTGTCCTTGAAAGGGCAGCTGCTGGGAGAGCCCTCTCCAGCCCCACCCACCTCACAGGGTGTCTGTTGTGGGGGAGGAAGGGAAAGGAGATTGGGAGCCGCTCTGAGACTCTTCGGAGTGGAGGGCGGGATATAAATCCAATATCTTCTTCATCTTCATCTTCAAAGTGCCACTGACTCAAAACTTTGTACTGTTGCTTCAGACCAACACGGCCACCCACCTTAATTATAACCAAAGGAAATTCTCACACATGCAAACATGCTTTCTATCCGTAGGTCATCCTGAATCAAGTCCAAGTAAGCGTGTAAGAGGCTGCCACACTGTCATGTGGGGCTGGGAAGAAGGGAAACAGAACCCAAAGCTTGAGCCTGGGCTGTTTGCCAACAGCGATCACAGCAGTATTCCAGATAACCATCCCCCTCTCCCAAAGGAGGACCAGCGTTCTCTAGATAGTATGTGCCAGCCATCTCCTTGGATGCACTTAGAGGGAGGGCTCATTCCAACAAAATGTAAGAACCACGGCCAATAAATGCAAAGAAAAACCACCTGCAGAAGGATGTCAGTGCCTCTTATTGCGTATTGTCAACCCTCTCCCCAATACACAAACCTTTCAGCTAAATGATATGTATATTACATAACACCACATTTTGCTTTCCTCAAACGGCATGTGCAAGGATGGAAAATATTTGGAATTCTTAGCATCCAGAATCAACATTCAGGCATTACCCCTCTGCACGAAAACCTTTTCAAAATCCAGAACATTTCGGGACTCTGATTATTAGGCACCTGGGATTTCTCTAGCTCCCAAGTGTAAACATGGACCATACTGATGTCAATGTAACACAAGTCAGACCAGAGATATGCTACTCATATCTAAATGCAATTGGTTCTTCTGGCACAAAATAATACTTCAAAACTTGCATGTACTTCAACAAAATGGGAAGGGGAGGGTTGCCTGCATTTATGTTGAAGGTCTTCAGTGATTCAATAAAACAAGGGAAGAATCAAGAAAATAAAATGTCCTTTTAGTCTTCCTCAACCGCTGTTTGTTGTTCCCTCCAGACTGACGGCAGCAAATGAGACTTCTCCTCCTCTACATCCATCGTTCCTGCTCTCCTACCACCCAACCCATGCCAATTTGTGACATGAAATATATACACATTAGTCCATCTCTTCTTTCGCAGTTAAGAAGCCAATCTTGATTTGCTCCCAAAAGCAAAAGAAATTATATCTGTAAAATATATCTGGAGGTCAGCCAGTAAACTATGAAGGCACTTTTCAAACTGGAGCCCAGCCACGGTCTTTTAAACTCTGAAATTCATTAAATTAACATTAGATTAAGTGCCCCCTTTAAAAATAAAAAAGCTCAACTGGTCAAGACCGAGATGCTCAAAGTCCATACGTCAATATATGCAAGGATTATACATAAAAAGCTTTCTAGTATTATTTGAAAAAAGTCTCAGCATACATGAAGAGGAGCCATCTGCTGGATCTATAAATCACGGTTTGGGTTATAAAAGAAATGAGGTTTTAATTTGAAAAGTAAATTAGGGTGTCACTACCCCTGGACAGAGAAACTGTAAACAAAAGAAAAGGCTGTTCTGCAAGATGCGCTGGAGGGTGGGGGAGGAAAGCCTTTGTTCCCCTCCCACTGGGTGATCACAGCTGAGGCATAACTCTATTGTAGACTTCTTTACAAACCCATCCCCATCTAACGCCTGGTTCTCCCTTCAATCCATTTTCAGCTACTGTAAACGGCAGACAGGTCTTTATTATTATTATTATTGGCATAACGCGGTAGTTGGAGCTCTCCTTTTCACTGTTGTGGCTTTTCTAATTGGTGATTTTTTTTTCCAAAGGGCTTAAGAAGACCCAGCAAAATGAAGAAGGTCTCCTGTGTCTGGTGACTCTGGAAAGCTTATACCCAGAATTCTTGTCAGTCTCCACGGTGCAACTGCACTCCAATCTAACCGTCCCCCAAATAGTGTTCTCATTGTCATGACTTGATTTTAGCTTTTTAGCCTTTGTAACTGGATTCTCTATATTATGCAGGACCTAACGCTTCCTACAAGTTTCTGATGCATGGCCTCAAGCCACCTGGATAGTCATCGCTGACCTTATCAATATTATTGCAGGAGCATTCTTTAAAAAATGGGTGGGGAACCTCCGTCCTGAGGGCCGTATGTGACCCTCGAGGTCACTAGATGTGGCCTTCGGGGATTGCTGGGCCGAACCGAGCCATGTGGCAGCCTCCCTGGGGCCTGGCTGGCCAGCGAGGACCGTGAGGCCCAGCCGCGCTGTGCAGCAGCCTCCCCAGGGCCAGGCAGGGATCACAGGGCCCAGATGTACTGTGCGGCAGCCTCCCTGGGGCATGGCTGGCCGGCCAGAATTGCTGCAGGGCCTGGAAAAGAGTTCAGTTTGCACTTGATTATCCCAGATGGTGTGGCCTAATATGCTAATATTAGGGGATGTGGTTTAATACGCTACTGAGTTCCTGCTGGACGTTTTCTACAAAAAGCCCTGGACCTAGGCATTTGCCTAGGGCGGCGGGCCGTGTGTGTGTCTGTGTGTGTGCCAGATTAGGCTCTCCCCACATGACTTCAAATAGAAAAAAAATTATTTGCATTAGTTTTGCTGGTCTGAATCATTCTCCCTTGGTGGAGCACTGTTTTTTAAGTTGATAATTTTTTATGGCCCGCGAATGATGTTAGAAGTACCCATATGGCCCTTGGCAGGAAAAAAGGTTCCCCATCCCTGCTTTAAAACTAGAGGGTCATTAATAAACCAAACATCTAGAAAATGCTTCTCACCTTCCCTGTCCCTTGAAGCTCTGTTCACATCTTCTGATAGTAAACAACAAAGTTGGGTATTCTGCAGCAGGCCAGCATGGAAGATATATTTGTTCAGACCAACAAAACAGCAATTCAGAAAACCTGTCAGAGATTCACATTCAGTTGCCATTAAAGCAAGAAGGTGTTCTATGGATATGGAGAGAAAAGAACGAAAAAGTGCTGGGTAGTGGGGCTATTCAGAAGAAATTTCACCCATAGCTCTGCAACCAAACCTGTTTCCTGTTTCTTATCTCGTTTCCCTTTTTTATCTTGTATCATCAGCAGATAACAGAATTTTATTCACTATATGGCATCTGAGGAGTAAGCAAATAGCTGGATGTCTCATAGGGGGCACAGTTCCCATTCTCCTTCAGCCTGTGGCACAACATTAAAACAGCAGATAAAATAACAAAGGCTTGATATTAATGGGACAGTCGTGGTGAAGTGATGTTTACTTGGAAGACCACATGCCTAGGGACTAGGTCTTCAAAAATCAGGCCCATAGCTAACCAGGGGCCCACGGGGCCTGGCCCCCTGACAGTTTTGGAGGGCCCCTAATCCCAGCCTGCCCTTCTCCCTCCTGCATGATTTTAATCATGTGGGAGGAGCACCCACTGCCCCTCCCATGCCATTTGGTGGGGTCCAAATCAGGCAGGAAGGGCAGCAGGAGCAGTCACCAGCCTCCTGCATGATTTCAAAGACCCCCTCCCCATGGCCCTCCATGGCCCCTAGCTACAGGGCTGAAAAATCCCAATCTGTGTTGGCACCTAAGAAATTTAAATATATATTTTCCAGACTAAGTAGGGATCCAGCAGTGACTCTGCTACTGTTAGTATCTCATGGTGACTAAACGTAATATTTTCGACAAGTCTGCTGCAACGGCATGAAATGGGACAACACAGGCTGGCCTAATCTCTAAAGCTAAACAGGGCCGGCCCTGGATGGGAGACATAAGAACATAAGAGAAGCCATGTTGGATCAGGCCAATGGCCCATCCAGTCCAACACTCTGTATCACACAGGAACATAAGAGAAGTCATGTTGCATCAGGCCAATGGCCCATCCAGTCCAACACTCTGTGTCACACAGTGGCCAAAAAAAATAATAATATATATGTATGTATGTATGTACACACACACACTGTGGCTAATAGCCACTGATGGACCTCTGCTCCATATTTTTATCTAACCCCCTCTTGAAGCTGGCTATGCTTGTAGCCCCCACCACTTCCTGTGGCAGTGAATTCCGTTTATCCGTTTTAACCTGACTGCTCAGCAATTTCATTGAATGCCCACAAGTTCTTGTACTGTGAGAAAGGGAGAAAAAGTACTTCTTTCTCTACTTTCTCCATCCCATGCATTATCTTGTAAACCTCTATCATGTCACCCCACAGGCAACGTTTCTCCAAGCTAAAGAGCCCCAAGCGTTTCAACCTTTCTTCAGAGGGAAAGTGTTCCAACCCTTTAATCATTCTAGTTGCCCTTTTCTGGACTTTCTCCAATGCTATAATATCCTTTTTGAGGTGCGGCGACCAGAACTGCATACAGTACTCCAAATGAGACCGCACCATCGATTTATACAGGGGCATTATGATACTGGCTGATTTGTTATCAATTCCCTTCCTAATAATTCCCAGCATGGTGTTGGCCTTCTTTATTGCAATCGCACACTGTTTTGAGATTTTCAGTGAGTTATCTACCACGACCCCAAGATCTCTCTCTTGGTTAGTCTCTGCCAGTTCACACCCCATCAACTTGTATTTGTAGCTGGGATTCTTGGCACCAATGAGAATTACTTTGCACTTGGCCACACTGAACCTCATCTGCCACGCTGACGCCCACTCACCCAGCCTCAACAGATCCCTTTGGAGTGCCTCACAATCCTCTCTGGTTCTCACCACCCTGAACAATTTAGTGTCATCTGCCAACTTAGCCACTTCACTGCTCACTCCCAACTCCAAATCATTTAGGAACAAGTTAAAGAGCATGGGACCCAGTACTGAGCCCTGCGGCACCCCACTGCTTACCGTCCTCCACTGCGAAGACTGCCCATTTATACTCACTCTCTGCTTCCTATTAATCAGCCAGTTTTTGATCCACAAGAGGACCTGTCCTTTTACGCCATGACTCTCGAGCTTTCTAAGGAGCTTTCTAAGACCGCCAAGGAAGTCCAGAAGCAAAGCAATGGCAAACGACTTGTGTTTGTCTCTTGCCTTGAAAACCCTACAGCATCGCCATAAGTCAGCTGTGACTTGACAGTACTTTCCACAAATTGGTTTATGAGCGTTAATGAATGGAATGGAGGATGAGGATCAGGAGAGTCATCGTTGTTAGTTACGGGATAATTTTGAAAGCCAATGTGGTGAAGCGGTTAGCGTATCAGACTAGGAACTGCGAGACTCATGTTCAAATCCCTACTCTGCCACAAAAGTTTGCTAGGTAACCTTGGGCTAGTTGCACACCCTCAGTCTAACCTACCCCACAGCATTGTTATAACAACAAAAAGCAGAAGAGAATGGCATAAAGTGGTTTGGTTCCCCCCCCCCGCCCCTGTTTTCCCCTGGGGGGGAAACAAATGGCGTACGTACACATAATCTTGGTTACATAACTTCCTAATAACACCAAACTTACTGTTTTGAAATTTCTGCACTCAAACTATAAACACAGTAATATAACACAATTTTTTACATAACAACAAAACCATCACTCTGTGCTATCTCAAAGTTGAAGCATCCCAATTAGAAAATTGTCAGCGTTGAGTGTCCAACAGCAGCACAGCAGCAAAGTACTAGTAGAAAGTACTAGTGCTGGCTAGTATAGTCATGTTTTAATAACAAGGTGAGTTTGGATGAGGTGAACTGTGGCCTATCAAAAGATTGGTGCCATCTAATTGAGTTTTCAAAGGCATTTGGCGGGGCAGTATCTTGAGTTAGTCTTATTTATGACTTTTGCATTAACCATCACCAGTGGTCTGACCTAGCCTCAGATCGCAAAGTATGGAGGCACACCATCCACCAGGCTGTCTCTTCCTTTGAGAACGCACGCATAGCTGGTCTTGAGGACAAAAAGAGATCGAGGAAGAATCGTACTGCTACAGCACCAACCCCAAATCAGACTTTTCCCTGCAGCCACTGTGGCCGGACCTGCCTGTCCCACATTGGTCTTGTCAGCCACCAGCGAGCCTGCAGAAGACGTGGACTACTGCACCCTTCTTAAATCTTCGTTCGCGAAGTCAAGCCGAGAGAGAGAGAGAGGTATAGAGGAGGTATAATGTTAGCTTGGATGTCCCAGGTTTAGGAGGTAGCTGAATGCTGAGTTGATGGCACTTTTGCTGGACTAACTGGGAAGTTATCCAGCCATGCTATACAGAGGTGAGCTACCTCAGCAAACAACTGCTGTGAGGTGCAGAAGAAGAGACAACAGGTTCAACTGGCATCAACTGTGAGTGGCCCATGGAAGCTACACCCTTCACTTTGTAGGAGCTTCAGAATGGATGTGGGTTTGTCCTGCATGTTTTCAATCTAAGACATGTTTGGACGAGACAACTGATAATGGTTATGAGATCCCTTAATCCAATTTGCTACTCCTCAACATTGTTTAACATCTCTGTGTTTACACCCAGCAGTGATACAAGAACTGTAAAAAGTTGTCACACATTCCATGCATACTTATGGGGAGAGGGATTTCTAATCCACAGAACTGAATATAAAATCAGAGAATATAAAATCAAGGGGGGGAAGAAGAAGAAGATTATATAATTCCATCCCAGGCTGAATTGTTGGATAGGTTAGGGGAGATCCAAGCTTCCCTGCTCAGGTTATGCTGCTTACTAGGTAACCACAGGCCAATCATTCTCTCTGGCTAAACTATCTGTTCCAGGTTTAACCCTGGCATCTACAGGTAAAAGGACTGGGTAGTACAAGAACATAAGAGAAGCCATGTTGGATCAGGCCAATGGCCCATCCAGTCCAACACTCTGTGTCACATAAGGACATAAGAGAAGCCCTGTTGGATCAGGCCAATGGCCCATCCAGTCCAACACTCTGTGTCACATAAGAACATAAGAGAAGCCATGTTGGATCAGGCCAATGGCCCATCCAGTCCAACACTCTGTGTCACATAAGAACATAAGAGAAGTCACGTTGGATCAGGCCAGTGGCCCATCCAGTCCAACACTCTGTGTCACATATGAACATAAGAGAAGCCATGTTGGATCAGGCCAATGGCCCATCCAGTCCAACACTCTGTGTCACAGAAGAACATAAGAGAAGCCATGTTGGATCAGGCCAATGGCCCATCCAGTCCAACACTCTGTGTCACATAAGAACATAAGAGAAGTCACGTTGGATCAGGCCAGTGGCCCATCCAGTCCAACACTCTGTGTCACAGAAGAACATAAGAGAAGCCATGTTGGATCAGGCCAATGGCCCATCCAGTCCAACACTCTGTGTCACAGAAGAACATAAGAGAAGCCATGTTGGATCAGGCCAATGGCCCATCCAGTCCAACACTCTGTGTCACATAAGAACATAAGAGAAGTCACGTTGGATCAAGCCAGTGGCCCATCCAGTCCAACAATCTGTGTCACACAGTGGCCAAAAAACCAGGTGCCATCAGGAGGTCCACCAGTGGGGCCAGGACACTAGAAGTCCTCTCACTGTTGCCCCCCCCCCCAAGCACCAAGAATACAGAGCATCACTGCCTAAAAAGAAGTAGATGATGTGAAAGACACCCTTGATGAGAAAATACTGACTTTGATGGACTAATGGTCTGATTCAGTCTAAAGAAGCTTACATGTGTTCATGTGAACATCTCAAAGAATGGTTGTAAGGAAAGATGAGATCACCCCATACATGTAAGCCTCCTCAAGTTCCTCCCAGGAAAGGTGAGAAAAAAAATGTGATGAATGAATATGGGCACTGTTCTTGCATCAGGTGCAACAAGGGCATCCACACATACAGTTTCAGTACCCCTAAGAAAGCTCAACAGCATCTGGACATGATCCATGGTGTAATACATAGTAGTGGACTGAAAGGAGACACCATTTAACTCTATTTACTTAAGGGAGTGACTCCATTTACTTAATTTATACCTCACTCTCCTCCCCAACAGGAACCCAAAGCAGCTTTACATCATTCTCCTCTTTGCCATTTTTTCCTCACAACGATCACATGAGGTAGGTTAGGCTGAGAGTGTGTGAATGGCCCAAGGTCACCCAGTAAGCTTCCATGGCTTTGAGCCCAGGTCTCCCACGTCCTGATACTCTAACCACTACACCACCCCGGCTCTCGTGTGTTCACGCATGCCTCACAGGATTGTTGAGCATCTGACACAGTGAAATGTGGTTCACAAAAGTCCCTGTCACAATAACAGTGCTGGTCTTTTAAGGTGTCGCAAGACTGTTGGGAGGGGGCAACAAAAGGGGCACACTTTGGGGCCTTCTGGGTGACACCGGTTAGCCGCTGGATGAAGGAGAATGGTGGCCCAGCTGGCCCTTTGGGCCGGATCCAACATGGCTGCCCTCACGCTCTCCCTCAAGCAGGCGCACCACTGCCTTGTCTGAGGTAATTAAAAGGCGGGCCTCCGCCGCCAGGCCAGCAGCAACAATTTGATGTTGTTTATGCTCCAAGTGGGGCTTTCTGTCAGTCTGAGGGGATTTCGTTTCAATGGGGGGGGGGGGGGAGAAGGCTGACAGGAAAAGAAATCATGTCTGGGGGGGGTGCCCTCAAGATGCCTGAGGTGTGTGTGTGGGGGGGGTGTTCACTGGTCCCCTCCCTCTGTGAGGGGGGCACCTGGTTATCTTCTGTACGTGAATGAGGCTGGCATCGAAAGACAAGGGGGGGGGTTCTGCAGCCACCGCCTCTCTCCCCCCCCCCAAACACTGTGAGGTGAGAGAAGAGGGGCGGGGCGTGCGGGCTCCCGAGGGGCGGGGCCGCTCCGAACGTTGGGCTCGTCCGAGGAGGGGAGAGGGGGAAAAAGCCCAGAGACCCCAACGGCGTTTCCCGCGCGCGCTCTGCCGGGCTCCGATTGGCCGAGGCCTCCGCCCACGCCCCATCTCGCCCAGCTCCCCGGCTCGCGCCTGCTCCAGCGCCCGCGCCGCATCTCTTGCAATGCACCGCCTAACGCGCACGGAAAAGAAGGGGAGGGGAAGGGGGGGGAATGCACCCAGCTGGGGCTTTTTTTAAAAAAATGTCCCCCCTCCTCCTACTTCGCCATTCAGCTCAGCTTCAGCTGCTCCCTTGGCACAGGTTTTTTTTTACGTCCCTCTACCCCCCCCCCAACACGTTCCCCATTTATTTTTCATCCCTGACTTACTCTCTTTTGCCCCCCCCATTCTATTTGCAAAATGCATTTCTCCTCCCCCCCTTTACAAACCCCTCCTCCTCTCCCCTCCCCCCCCCCACTGCAGGGTTTGCAAAATAACAATTGCTCAAAAGGCGACAGGTCGAAGGCGCTACTGACGGGCGGAATAACCCCAAAGGGAGAAGCAAAGGGGGGGGGAGAAAAAAGCACCCCAGCTTGTGCTGCTGGCATCGCTCGGCGGCACCATTCACACTTCGCACGCAGCATCCTCAGCCCTGCCCCTCCTCCTCCTCCTCTCCCCATTGTCTGCACTTGGCAACAGACACAACCCCGATGCCGGGCGGGGAGGGGGGGGCGGCTCCTGGGCCCTCCTCCCCCCATTGCACCCCCCTGCCCCGCCGAGGGCCCCTCCTCCACCCCCCAGGCCCTTGGCGCACGCCCTCCTCCACCCCACCCCCCTTGCCACTTTCTCCTGTCAAACTGCGCCGCCCGGACCGGCTTCGCCCCCCCCCCGCTCCGACCCGCCGCTGCATCTCCCCCTCCCTCCCCGCAACCCGCTCGTGCGAACGGACCCGACGCTGCCCAACGGCTGCAGGTCAACTCTGCGGGTCCGGCAAGCCAGGGGCCGAAAGATTCCCACACGGTTTCGCCTCCCTTTGGCAACCGTCCGGGGGAAGAGGGAGACGTACATTTTGCAATTAAACCGGCGCCCCCCCCCATGGGGGAGACGTACATTTTGCAATCATAGAACCCCCCCTCGCAATGGGAGAGACGCACATTTTGCAATTATTAAAAAAAAAAAAACCGCGATGGGGGAGACGCACATTTTGCATTTAGCAAAGTCCCTCTCGCAATGGGGGAGACGCACATTTTGCAATCATAGAACCCCCCCTCGCAATGGGAGAGACGCACATTTTGCAATTATTAAAAAAAAAAAAACCGCGATGGGGGAGACGCACATTTTGCATTTAGCAAAGTCCCTCTCGCAATGGGGGAGACGCACATTTTGCAATTATTTTTTAAAAAAAAACCCGCAACGGGGGAGATGCACATTTTGCAATTATAAAACCCCCCTTGCAATGGGGGGACGCACATTTTGCAATTAAAAAGCGCCCCCCCCCAGCAACACACGCGCGCGCACCCTCCCTTCTCTAGGCGGAAGATGCCCGCTTGGATCGAGCCCAGGAAAGATGCGCGGGACCCGTTCATCCCCCCCCCCCGCCCCGGACGACGACGCCGGCATCAGCCATCGGCTCCCAGGGAAACGCACGCGCGCCCAGCAGACGGAGGCGGCGGCGGGGGGGACCGAGCGCCCGGCTCTGCTGCTGCACCTCCGGCCACCGACCCGCCCCACCCGCCGGGGGGCACGCGCAGCACCCCCCCCCCCCCAGTTCCGTGCATCGCCCCGGCCCGAGCCCCCTGGCCCGCCCCGCTCCCCGCTGCAGCGGCTGCAGCCCGCAGCATCCCCCCCAGCCCAGCCCCGGAGGCGTCTTGCCCGACGGCGCGTACCTGCGCTCCCCAGGAAAAGCAGCGTCCACACGAGCTGCCGGCTCCGGAGCATGGCCAGCGACTGGCTGCGGAGAAGCAGGCGGCGGCCTCCGTGCAGAAAAAACAACGTCGAAGCAGCAGCCGGCTCCCTCCCTTCCTCCCCCTCCGCCTCCGGTAGCCGCGACCCCGGGCGGGCTGCAAAGACGCGAGCGGCGGCCGGCCAGGTGGGCAGCGGGGGCGCAGATCCGCCCTTCTCCAGCGAGGCGAGCCCGGCGGCGGCTCGGCTTCCCCGGCGGAGACGTGCAGAGGCGGCGGCAGGAGGGCTGCTGGGGGTCGGCGCTGGGTTTTTGGCCGAGCGGCTTCCCTGGCTGCGTCCGGGAGCTGTGCAGAGAATGAGTGACAGTCCGGGCCTCAGCACAGCCGGCCCCGAGCAGAGATCCCTGCGCCGCCCTCGCGCCGCTTCGCAGGGCTGGCAGGGGGAGGAGGGGGAGGAGGGGCGCGGCGCGGCGCCTCGCGGTGTTCTTCCACCCAGACTGGCCGCAAATAGTGCAGCGCAAGAAGCATCCGAGGAGTACCGCTGGGGGGAGGGAGGGAGGGAGGGGAGGCGGCAAGCGCCTGCAAAACGCGGCCTGGGCGCCCGGGGATCTGGAGCTCGGCGCCTCGCCTTGGCCTGCCTTTTGTGGCGCGTGGGTTGCTTTTCTTTTTCCTTTTCAATTGCCCTCTTGCAGAATACCCGGAGAGGCCGTTCAGACGTGCACTGGGGCAGCGCTCAGTTAGGAAGGGATACGTGTTTCTTTACACGCACGAAGGGGGGGGGGGGGAAGCAAGAAAAGGAGAGAGCAGCTGACGGGGGGAGCGGCACAGTGGGAGGGCTTCTAGAGTCCTGGCCCCACTGGTGGACCTCCTGATGGCACTTGGGGTTTGGATGGGGGCACTGTGTGACACAGGGTTGGACTGGATTGGCCACTGGCCTGATCCAACATGGCTTTTCTCATGTTATTGGGTACAGTGTATTGTTGGAACTCTCTATCAGGGGCAAGTGATGCTCTGTGTTCTTGGTGATTGGGGGGCACACTGGGAGGGCTTCTAGGGTCCTGGCCCCACTGGTACACCTCCTGATAACCCTTGGGGTTTGGGTAGGGGCACAGGGTTGGACTGGATTGGCCACTGGCCTGATCCAACATGGCTTTTCTCATGTTATTGGGTACAGTGTATTGTTGGAACTCTCTGTCTGGGGCAAGTGATGCCCTGTGTTCTTGGTGATTGGGGGGCACAGTGGGAGGGCTTCTAGGGTCCTGGCCCCACTGGTAGACCTCCTGATGACCATTGGGGTTTGGGTGGGGGCACCGTGTGACACAGTGTTGGACTGGATTGGCCACTGGCCTGATCCAACATGGCTTTTCTCATGTTATTGGGTACAGTGTATTGTTGGAACTCTCTGTCTGGGGCAAGTGATGCCCTGTGTTCTTGGTGATTGGGGGGCACAGTGGGAGGGCTTCTAGGGTCCTGGCCCCACTGGTAGACCTCCTGATGACCATTGGGGTTTGGGTGGGGGCACCGTGTGACGCAGAGTGTTGGACTGGATTGGCCACTGGCCTGATCCAACATGGCTTTTCTCATGTTATTGGGTACAGTGTATTGTTGGGACTCTCTATCAGGGGCAAGTGATGCTCTGTGTTCTTGGTGATTGGGGGGCACAGTGGGAGGGCTTCTAGGGTCCTGGCCCCACTGGTACACCTCCTGATAACCCTTGGGGTTTGGGTAGGGGCACAGGGTTGGACTGGATTGGCCACTGGCCTGATCCAACATGGCTTTTCTCATGTTATTGGGTACAGTGTATTGTTGGATCTCTCTGTCTCGGGCAAGTGATGCCCTGTGTTCTTGGTGCTTGGGGGGCACAGTGGGAGGGCTTCTAGGGTCCTGGCCCCACTGGTGGACCTCCTGATGGCACCTGAGGGGTGTTGGCCATTGTGTGACACAGACTAGTGTTGGACTGGATTGGCCACTGGCCTGATCCAACATGGCTTTTCTCATGTTATTGGCTACAGCGTATTGTTGGAACTCTCTGTCTGGGGCAAGTGATGCTCTGTGTTCGTGGTTCTTTGGGGGCCCCAGTGGGAGGGCTTCTATGGTCCTGGCCCCACTGGTGGACCTCCTGATGGCACCTTGGGGGGGGGGGTTGGCCATTGTGTGATACAGAGTGTTGGATTGCATGGGCCAATGGCCTGATCCAACATGGCTTCTCTCATGTTATTGGCTACAGCGTATTGTTGGAACTCTCTGGGGCAAGTGATGCTCGGTGTTCTTGGTGCTTGGGGGAGCACAGTGGGAGGGCTTCTAGGGTCCTGGCCCCACTGGTGAATCTCCTGATGGCACCGGAGGGGGGGTGTTTTGGTCACTGTGACACATAATGTTGGACTGGATGGACCACTGGCCTGATCCAACATGGTTTCTCTCATGTTATTAGCTACAGCGTATTGCTGGAACTCTGTCTGAGGCAAGCGATGCTCTATGTTCTTGGTGCTTGGGGGGGGCACGATGGGAGGGCTTCTAGGGTCCTGGCCCCACTGATGGACCTGCTGATGGCACTTGGGGTTTGGGGGGGGGCACTGTGTGACACAGAGTGTTGGATTGGATGGGCCACTGGCCAGATCCAACATGGCTTCTTCCATGTTATTGGCTACAGCGTATTGTTGGAAGTCTCTGTCTGAGGCAAGTGATGTTCTGTGTTCTTGGTGCTTGGGGGGGGGCACAGTGGGAGGGCTTTGAGGGTCCTGGCCCCACTTATGGACCTGATGGCACTTGGGGTTGGGGGGGGGGGCACTGTGTGACACAGAGTGTTTGACTGTATGGGCCACTGGCCTGATCCAACATTGCTTCTCTTATGTTCTGTTAGTATTCTCAGCCAAACTGTTTTGCCAAAGTCAAGGGTTGCTGTTTCTTTGGCGCCTAAGAAATTCAAACAAATTGTTTTCATTTTAGCTTTTGGACAGAGGCGATTAAAGAAACCAGCCTCTCGGGTTGCCAACCTCAGGGTGGGGTCTGGAGATCTCCCGGAATTACAACTGAGCTCCAGACTACAGCGGCCAGTCCCCTTGGAGAAAAGAGCTGCTTTGAATGGGGGCCTGTAGGGTATTGTACCTGGCTGAGGTCCCTGCCCCCCATCGCAGGCTCCACCTCCATATCTCCAGGAATTTTCCAACCCAGAGTTGGTAACCCTAAACAGAAGGGTTCTGTGGGATAGGTGCAATTCCATGCCTCCATGGAATTCCATGTTGGTCTTTATGTTTTTTGCAATATGCTCCTCATAGTCCCTTTTTGCCTGCCTGATCACAATCTTGCATTTGATTTGCCACAGCCTGTGTTCCCTTTTATTAATCTCACTTGGACCAGCTTTCCACTGCTTAAAGGAGTCCTTTTACCTTTACAGCTTCCATTACTTTGTTTGTTAACCATTCAGGCCTTTTCTTATACCTGTTTGTGCCTTTCCTATCTTGTGGTATATATTTTATCTGAGCGTCTAGGACTGTAGTTTTAAATAGCCTCCAAGCTTCCCCAAGGGTTTTGACTGTATTTACCTTTCCTTTCAGTTTCTTCTTCACATGCTTCCTCAGACCAAAGAATTTACCCCTTTAAAAGTTAGCCTGAGTTCAATCCTGGTGGAAGCTGGGTTCAGATAGCCAGCTCGAGGTTGATGCTACGTCACCCCAGAGTCGGAAATGACAGGTGCTTGCACAGGGGACTATCTTTACCTTTTTCACATCAAAGAGACGAGGTGGTATAATAGCTCTTTATTAGGTACAGCATTGTAGGTGGCTGCACTGTAAAGACTGAGGAGCTGGGCCAACAGGCCAACTATATATGCTCCCCATATGCTCTCCGTATGTTCCCCAGAGAGCACTGCGATCTAGTTCACAAAATCTTCTGGAAGTACCTGGGCCAAAGGAGGCCAAATTAAAAACAACTAGAGAACAGGCCTTCTCTATAAAGGCTCCCCAATGGTGGAACCAGCTGCCGGAAGAGGTACAGGCCCTACGGGATCTTAAATCAATTCCGTAGGGCGTGCAAAACCGCCCTCTTCCAACTAGCCTTCTAAGATGGAACCTGGCATAAGCATCACGCCATCTTTAACACAACTGAAATAGTAGCACCACTGAATTATATTGTTTTAGACTGTTTTTAGATTATTTAATGTTTAATTGTGAATTGTATTTAATTGTATTATCCTGTTTTTATTGTTATAAACAAGGCTTATACCATGTTCTGTAAGCCACCCTGAGCCTGCCTCTGTGGGGAGGGCGGGGTATAAATAAAAAAAATATTTATTTTTATATACAACTCCGGGTTCCCACACAAGCACGTTATTGGGTCATTCAAATGGGCGGGGGCTTGTCACTGGGGTAGGGCAGCAGGGATTTGGATCCCATCGCCCATTGTTCCCGAGTCCCCAAGCTCCGTCCGTATGGCTCCCAACGAGCCCAGCAGGAATATTCAATTCAGTCCTCTGTTGAGTCCACATACACAACCCAAGCAGAGGTCTTTCACATCTGATCATAAAAGGATCAGGTCTTTCCAACCTGATCCTTTTTATCTGGAGATGCCGGTGATTGAACCTGGGACCTTCTGCACGCCAAGCGGAGGCTCTGCCAGTGAGCCACAGCCCTTCCCCCCATGCATGCGCACCCCAAATAGCAAAACCAATTAGGAGAGACAAATCTGTCCTAAAATCATCTCTGGCATCCTAACAATTCTACCATCACTTGTGTTCAAGAGCACAACCTAGCCAGGCGTACGGGGTATTGATGGATGCCCATTTGTTCGCTACTTGACTAGAGGGCACCCAACAAAATCGCACCATTTTTCTTCAGAAAAACCGATTCCCTGTCTCCCCAGCACACACACACGCACAATGCATAAATAATCTTTGTTAACCCACTAGAACCAGATGGTTTTGATCAGGGCTTTTTTTTTTTTTTTTGCAGAAAAAGCCCAGCAGGAACTCATTTGCCTATTAGGCCACACCACCCCTGACATCACCATCATTTCACAAAGGCTTTTTGTAGAAAAAGCCCAGCCGGAACTTATTTGCATATTAGGTCACACACACACCCTGACTGCGTTCCTGTGCGTTCCTGCTCAAAAAAAAAGCCCTGGCTGTGATAATAATCAAAAAGGGCTTTAATGAAGCTCTACTAGGGATTATGGGGAAAGGGATGAGTATGTTCCAAAACCAGAAACAGAACTGACACTGAAAGCATCGGGTGCCTACCATCCTGCAGCTGCACTGGTGGTCCATAGGTTTCCAAGAGCAGTTAAAAGTCCTGCTGGTGACCTTTGAGGCCTTCTATGTGCAGTCCTAAAGACATATTCCTGGAAGGAAGCCCCCAATGAATAGACCTTGCCTAACTATGTTTCTGAGCAGACCTGCAAATGTTGTCCCCATCTTCAAGAAGGGGGGAAAGAGGATCTGAGTAACTACCAACCTGTGAACTTGATGTTTATACCTGGAAAAGTTTTAGAATAAATCATCAGTCAGTCTTGGAACATTTAAAAAGGACAGCTGGGATTACTAAGAGCCAGCATGCGTTTCTGAAGAACAAGTCTTGTCAGACTAACCTTTTTTCTTTTTTTGAGAAAGTGACTACCTTGCTGGATCAGGAGAATGCTGTAAACATAATTTATCCTGATTTTAGTAAGGCTTTTGATAAGGTTCCACATATTATCCTTGTTGACAAGTTGGTAAAATGTGGTTTGGATCCTGTTACTGTTAGGTGGGTCTGTAACTGACTGACAGATCGTACCTAAAGAGTGCTTCTGAATGGTTCCTCGTCCTCTTGGAGAGGAGTGACAAGTGGAGTGCCTTATGGATCTGTCCTGGCACCTGTTTTGTTTAATATTTTTTATAAATAATATGGATGAAGGAACAGAGGGGATGCTTATTAAATTTGTAAAAAGGTAAAGGTAGTCCCCTGTGAAAGCACCAGTCGTTTTTGACTCTGGGGTGACGTTGCTTTCACAACGTTTTCACAACAGACTTTTTACAGAGTGATCTGCCATTGCCTTCCCAGTCATCTACACTTTCCCCCAGCAAGCTGGGTACTCATTTGACCCACCTCGGAAGGATGGAAGGCTGAGTCAACCTGGAGCCAGCTATCTGAACCAGCTTCCACTGGGATCGAACTCAGGTCATGAGCAGAAGACTCCGACTGCAGTACTGCAGCTTTACCACTCTGCTAAATTGGGAGGCAACAATAACAGTAGAAGACAGAGTCAGAATACAGGATGATCTTGACAGACTGGAAAACTGGGCTAAAACCAATAAAATGAATTTTAACAGGGATAAATGTAAAGTTCAGCATTTAGGTAGGAAAAATCCAATGCATGGTTATAGGATGGGGAGACTTGTCTTAGCAGTAGTATGTGCGAAAAGGATCTAGGGATCTTAGTGGATCATACGCTGAACATGAGTCAACAATGTGATGCAGTGGCTAAAAAGGCAAATGCAATTTTGGGCTGTATCAACAGAAGTATAGTTTCGAGATCAAGTGAAGTGTTGGTATCACTTTACTCTGCTCTGGTGAGACCTCACCTAGAATATTGTGTTCAGTTTGGGCACCACAATTTAAGAAGGATATAGACAAGCTGGAATGGGTCCAGAGGAGGGCAACAAAGATGGTGAGGGGTCTGGAGACCAAGTCCTATGGAGAAAGGTTGAAGGAACTGAGTATGTTTAGCCTGGAGAGGAGACGACTGAGAGGTGATATGATCACCATCTTCAAGTACTTGAAGGGCTGCCGTATAGAGTATGGTGCAGTTATTTTACGTTGCCCAGAAGGTTGGACCAGAACCAACATTAGAGTTTCCATCTAAACATTAGGAGGAACTTCTTGACAGATAGAGAGGTTCCTCAGTGGAACAGGCTTCCTCAGGAGGTGGTAGGCTTCCTTCTTTGGTGGTTTTTAAAACAGAAAGTAGGTGGCCACCTGACAGCAGTTCTGATCCTGTGAACTTGGAAGATCATGAGAAGGAGGGCAGGAAGGACTGCATCGGTGTTTAGTTCCCAAGGCCCTTTCCTACATATCCAGGGAAATGCTGATGGCACTTTGGGGTCAGGTAGCAAGTTTTCTCTAGGCCGGCTTGGCTAGGGATTCTGAAGACTTCCTTCCTTCCTTCCTTGGAGCAGGGGTCACTGGGGATGTGTGTGTGTGTGGGGGGAGTACTTGTGAATTCCTGGATTGTGCAGGAGGTTGGACTAGATGGCCCTGGAGGTCTCTTCCAAGGCTATGATTCTATGCTGTCAGAGTGACCAAGGTCACCAGTGTCTCTTATCTGCCGTATAAACAGGGTTAAGAAGAGCTGTGGTGGAACCACATCTAAACTGTAAACAAAGGAAGGAAATACGTGGATCCAATAGCCATCAATATACTAACGAGAATTGTACTTAAAACCCCTGAAGGAAACATGTTGTGGCCCCTCCATGAACCTTTTCAAGATGGCTTACAAAATAAAACAATAAAAACAAAATATTTAAATGTATTGATCAAAATCCAGCTTTAGGAGGGGGGGGGGGGGGACTCTGACCTGGCATGAAAACATAGATTATACAACAGACCACAGACAGCTCAAAATAAGTTCCCAGACTACAACAGTGTGGTTTATTTTAAATCCATCCCTGAATTAAATGCCTGGGCAAACAAAAACATAATGCCTAAAAGCAAGCCAGAAGCCTCAGCGGGGAATGGCATTCCATTTTCTTCTGAGGGAAACGGTGCTCAACATGGCAAAAGCAGAACATATAAGGAGGTATGAAGTTCCAACCTAGGATCACCATAGGGGTAGTACATAAACACCTAGTTTCTTTAAATGAAACTAAGTCCTCAGGGTCAGATGAATGCACCCAAGGGTTCTAAAAGAGTTTGTGGATGTGACTTCTGAGCCTCTGGCTATTATTTTTGAGAATTCTTGGAGAACAGGAGAGGGTGCTGGAAGATTGGAGGCAGGCGAATGTTGTCCCCATCTTCAAGAAGGGGAAAAAAGATGATCCGGGTAACTACCGACCCATCAGCTTGACGTCTATACCTGGAAAAGTTTTAGAACAAATCATCAAATAGTCGATCCTGGAACATTTAGAAAGAATTGATGTGATTACTAAGAGCTTCATGGTTTTCTCAAGAACAAGTCATATCAGACTAACCTGATCTCTTTTTTGAGAAAGTGACTACCTTGCTGATCAGGGGAATGCTGTAGACATTGTTTATCTTGATTTCAGTAAGGCTTTTGATAAAGTCCCAAATACTATCCTTGTTGACAAGTTGGTAAAATGTGGTTTGGATCCTGTTACTGTTAGGTGGCTCTGTAACTGGTTGACAGATCGCACCCAAAGAATGCTTGTGAATGGTTCCTCCTCCTCTTGGAGAGGAGTGACAAATGGAGTGCCTCAAGGATCTGTCCTGGGACCTGTATTGTTCAACATCTTTATAAATGATTTGGATGAAGGAATAGAGGGAATGCTTATTAAATTTGCAGATGATACTAAATTGGGAGGGGTTGCAAACACAGAAGAAGACAGAAACAGGATACAGGATGACCTTGAAAGCTGGAATACTGGGCTAAAATCAATAAAATGAATTTTAACAGGATAAATGTAAAGTTCTGCATTTAGGTAGGAAAAATCCAATGCATGGTTATAGGATGGGGGAGACTTGTCTTAGCAGTAGTATGTGCGAAAAGGATCTAGGGGTCTTAGTGGGTCATACGCTGAACATGAGTCAACAGTGTGATGTGGTGGCTAAAAAGGCAAATGCAATTTTGGGCTGTATCAACAGAAGTATAGCGTCCAGATCACATGATGTGATGGTATCACTTTACTCTGCTCTGGTAAGACCTCATCTGGAGTATTGTGTTCAGTTTTTGGCACCACATTTTAAGAAGGATATAGACAAGCTGGAACGGGTCCAGAGGAGGGCGACAAGTCTGGGAACTTGGTCTGGAGACCAAGTCCTATGAGGAAAGCTGAAGGAGCTGAGGATGTTTAGCCTGGAGAGGCGGTGGCTGAGAGGTGATATGATCACCATCTTCAAGTACTTGAAGGGCTGTCATATAGAGGATGGTGTGGAATTGTTTTCTGTGGCCCCGGAAGGTAGGACCAGAACCAATGGGTTGAAATTAAATCAAAAGAGTTTCCGGCTCAACATTAGGAAGAACTTCCTGACCGTTAGAACGATTCCTCGGTGGAACAGGCTTCCTTAGGAGGTTGTGGGCTCTCCTTCCTCAGAGGTTTTTAAACAGAGGCTAGATGGCCATCTGACAGCAATGGAGATCCTGTGAATTTAGGGGGAAGTGTTTGTGAGTTTCCTGCATTGTGCAGGGGGTTGGACTAGATGGCCCTAGAGGTCCCTTCCAACTCTATAATTCTATAAGTGAGGGGCCACTCTTGAAAAAGCCCTGTCTCTGGTTGCTACCAGCCTCACTTCTGAAGGCACGGGCAAAGATGGCATTGTTTAGGAGGCAAATTGTAACCGGCAGGCTGGGCAATATGGAAGAACCTAGCCCTTTAAGTACCCTGGACCCAAGCAGGGCCAGCCCTAGATTGTCTGGCACCCTAGGCAAGGCTAACTTCTGGTGCCCCCCCCCCCCCACACACACACTGATAATGTCACCAAGTCACACAGGGAGCACCCAGTTTGGTGCCCTCAGAAGACGGGCGCCCTAGGCAATTGCCTAATAGCAGGGCCAGCCCTGGACCCAAGGGGAAAAGTGCAGAAAAGGGCAACTAGAATTATTAAAGGGTTGGAACACTTTCCCTATGAAGAAAGGTTGAAACGCTTGGGGCTCTTTAGCTTGGAGAAACGTCGACTGCGGGGTGACATGATAGAGGTTTACAAGATTATGCATGGGATGGAGAAGGTAGAGAAAGAAGTCCTTTTCTCCCTTTCTCACAATACAAGAACTCGTGGGCATTCGATGAAATTGCTGAGCAGTCGGGTTAGAACGAATAAAAGGAGGTACTTCTTCACCAAAAGGGTGATTAACATGTGGAATTCACTGCCACAGGAGGTGGTGGCGGCCACAAACATAGCCAGCTTCAAGAGGGGGTTAGATAAAAATATGGAGCAGAGGTCTATCAATGGCTATTAGCCACAGTGTGTGTGTGTGTATGTATGTATGTATATATTATATATATATAAATTTTTGGCCACTGTGTGACACAGAGTGTTGGACTGGATGGGCCACTGGCCTGATCCAACATGGCTTCTCTTATGTTCTTATGTGACACAGAGCGTTGGACTGGATGGGTCATTGGCCTGATCCAACATGGCTTCTCTTATGTTCTTCTGTGACACAGAGTGTTGGACTGGATGGGCCACTGGCCTGATCCAACATGGCTTCTCTTATGTTCTTATGGGTTTGTTTAGTGCCTTAGAAGTAAAAAACAGCCCAGAAACAAATGGGCAGCCAATGTAGATCTTTCAGCACCGGGGTGATACATTCCCTAAATCCCTGATGCTATATAGAGATGGAGTTGTGACTCAGTGATACAGGATCTGCTTGGCATGCAGAAGGTCCCAGGTTCAATCCCCGGCATCTCCACTTGTACAGGTGAGGTAGAAAGGACTGTGACAGACTTTCACTAGGAGCCCTGAAAACTATTGCCAATCTGTGTAGACATAAGAACATAAGAGAAGCCATGTTGGATCAGGCCAATGGCCCATCCAGTTCAACACTCTGTGTCACACAGTGGCCAATATATGTGTGTGTGTATACACACACATACACACACACACATACATATATATATATACATATATATATACACACAGCGTGGCTAATAGCCACTGATGGACCGCTGCTCCATATTTTTATCCAATCCCCTCTTAAAGCTGGCTATGCTTGTAGCCGCCACCACCTCCTGTGGTAGTGAATTCCACATGTTAATCACCCTTTGGGTGAAGAAGTACCTCCTTTTATTCGTTCTAACCCGACTGCTCAGGAATTTCATTGAATGCCCACGAGTTCTTGTATTGTGAAAAAGGGAGAAAAGTACTTCTTTATCTACCTTCTCCATCCCATGCATAATCTTGTAAACCTCTATCATGTCACCCCGCAGTCAACGTTTCTCCAAGCTAAAGAGCCCCAAGCGTTTTAACCTTTCTTCATAGGGCAAGTGTTCCAACCCTTTAATCATTCTAGTTGCTCTTTTCTGGACTTTTTCCAATGCTATAATATTTTTTTTGAGGTGCAGTGACCAGAATTGCACACAGTACTCCAAATGAGACCGCACCATCCATTTCTACAGGGGCATTATGATACTGGCTGATTTGTTTTCAATTCCCTTCCTAATAATTCCTAGCATGGCATTGGCCTTTTTTATTGCAATCGCACACTGACAATGATTTTGATGGACCAGTGGTCTGATTCAGTAGAGGGCAGCTTCAGGGTTTCATGATTTGGATAATCGATTCAACCAACAGCAAGTTCTGCAACTTCCGCAGCTTTATTTCTAGTTATCCAAATCCTAGGAACAACCAAGAGTTTTAGCCCCAAACATCTACTTCAAACTCTGGACACTCTACACGCCCCTTTAACTGCTTCTTTGAAAGTCAATTTTCCACATGGCTTCAGCCCCCACGTAGTCGGTGCCAGTTCTCGTGGAAGTGACTTAAATGTTCCCTCTACCACGCGGGGCTCTGCCCTTCCAAAGCCGTCTCTGGCAGGCTCTAGCAGATGATGCCACTCTTGTATTGGCTGTCAGAGACAGTGCGCTGGGGCAGATGGAACACTATATTGGCCCAATAAAGCTGTTCTTCGCCGTCAGAAATAAGCAGCTGAACAGTGAAGAGAACGATGCACTTAGTCTGTACAAACCCAGATTTGGGAGAACACTGATTTACTTGCCAAGATTGTAGGCATCTTGGGGAGGAAATTTCTTCTGGGTTGCCAGTCTCCAGGCGAGGGCTGGAGAACTCCCAGAATTACAGCTGACCTCCAGACTAGAAAAGATCAATCCCCCTGAAGAAAATGGCTGCTTCGAAGGCGTCACATCTTAGCTGAGCTCCACCCCCTCTCCAGACTCCACCCCCAAATCTCCAGGGCCCTGGGGAGGGGAGGCCAAACTGTGGCTTCAAGAGCCACACAATAGGTGTAAAAGAGCCTCATGTAGCTCCTGAGCCACAGTTTGGCCACCCCTGCTCTAGATGACAGAAATCTGCTCCCCTGGAGAAAATGGCCGCTTTGGAGGGAGGCATGAGATACCCGTGAGGACCTTCGGAGAAGCCATCTGTCTCTTTGAATCACTTTGCCAAGCCAGCCAGCTTGGAGACTGCATTTAAAGTTGCTTTCTTTCCACCTCTCCTTCCTGCCTTTCTCCATCTATTTTCCTTCCTTCCTTCCTTCCTTCCTTCCTTCCTTCCTTCCTTCCTTCCTTCCCTCCTTCCTTCCTTCCCTCCTTCCCTCCTTCCTTCCTTCCTTCCTTCCTTCCTTCCTTCCTTCCTTCCTTCCTTCCTTCCCTCCCTCCTTCCTTCCTTCCTTCCTTCCTTCCTTCCTTCCTTCCTTCCTTCCTTCCTTCCTTCCTTCCTTCCCTCCCTCCCTCCTCCCTCCCTCCTTCCCTCCCTCCTTCCTTCCTTCCTTCCTTCCTTCCTTCCTTCCTTCCTTCCTTCCTTCCTTCCTTGTGGTCAGGTGCAAGCTGAAGAGTGTCCCAGGTGAGCTGGCAAGCACAAACCAAACAGGCAGGTCTGCCCATCTCCAGGTGAGGCCTGGACAACTTCTGGAATTGCAACTGATTGCAGAAATCAGTTCCCCTGGAGAAAGCAGCACAGCTTTGGAAAGCTGGACTCCATGGGATTATATCCTGCTTGGGCCCTCCCCCTCTCCAAACTCTGCCTTCTTTCAGTTCCACCCCCAACCCTCCAGGAATTTCCCAACCCAGAGTTGGCAACCTTGGGAGCAGAACCCATCAGAGGATTTGGGAGGCCCCATATGGATTTCCCATGGAAGATCGGGAGCAGAAGGGCCGCTTTAAAAAAGAAAGGAAAGGAAAGGCAAGGCATTTGAGGTTGAATTAATTAGAAAGGGAAAAGAAGCAATTGTTTTCAGCAGGTAAATGCTTCACTCTAACCTCATTTTGTGTAAATTACTAGAAAGCACTTCAGATGAAAACGCCCCTTTCTCTCAACAGGCAGCATAATTTGACAGAGATGATTAACTGTTCTTTCCATTTAAAAAGCAAACTTAAAATATGGGTAATTGTTTGCTCCCTGATTGCAGAAGGGATTCTTGGAACTGCGCTCCAGCGTGTCAGAGAGAGAGGCTAGCAAGTGTAAACCAATTTACACATCGTATTAAGTGTAATTTTTTAAAAATAATAATAATAATAATAATAAAATGGAGCAGGAGTGGCCTTTGGGTTGGCAAGGCATGGGATTTTAAGGTTTTGAATGAACACTTATTCTCCTCCCTTTTTCCCAAAATAGCACATGCTAATTTGAGCTCTGAATGACGAGCGTTCTGTTCTTTCTGCCCATAACGCACACCAAAAAGGTTCTCGTAAAACCACCAAGTTTGAGTAAGTGAACACAGTGGAGATGAGAATGAGAAGTAACTGCATACCTGGCCCAAGCTGATCCAAGCCTTCCCAAATGCTTCTTTTGTTCCGAAAAGCAACTGTATGGAAGATATGGAAGCCTGCAACATTTAAACATTTATTTGAATCACATGAACATATGAAGCTGCCTTCTACTGAATCAGACCCTCGGTCCATCAAAGTCAGTACTGTCTACTCAGACTGGCAGCGACTCTCCAGGGTCTCAAGCTGAGGTTTCTCATGCCTATTTGCCTGGACCCTTTTAAGTTGGAGATGCCGGGGATTGAACCTGGGACCTTCTGCTTACCAAGCTGATGCTCTACCATTGAGCCACCATCCCTCCCTGAACATATGAGGTTGCCTTCTACTGAATCAGACCCTCGGTCCATCAAAGTCAGTATTGTCTACTCAGACTGGCAGCAGATCTCCAGGTCAAGCTGAGGTTTTTCATGCCTTTTTGCCTGGACTCTTTTTAGTTGGAGATGCTGGGGATTGAACCTGGGACCTCCAGCTTACCAAGCAGATGCTCTACCACTGAGCCACCATCCCTCCCTAAAGTCAGTCTTGTCTACTCAGACTGGCGGCGGCTCTTTCTCCAGGGTCTCCAGCTGAGGTTTTTCATGCCTATTTGCCTGGACCCTTTTTAGTTGGAGATGCCGGGGATTGAACCTGGGACCTTCTGTTTACCAAACAGATGCTCTACCATTGAGCCACCATCCCTCCCCAAGATGAACATATATATATGAACATATGAAGCTGCCTTCTACTGAATCAGACCCTCAGTCCTTCAAAGTCAGCATTATCTACTCAGACTGGCAACAGCTCTTTCTCCAGGATCTCAAGCTGAGGTTTCTCACACCTATTTGCCCGGACCCTTTTTAGTTGGAGATGCTGGGGGTTGAACCTGGGACCTTCTGCTTACCAAACAGATGCTCTACCACTGAGCCACCATCCCTCCCCAAGATGAACAGGGTTCCAGTATATATATGGAGGGTTCCAGTATATATGGAGGGTTCCAGTATATATATGGACATATGAAGCTGTCTTCTTCTGAATCAGACCCTTAGTCCATCAAAGTCAGCATTGTCTACTCAGACTGGCAACGGCACTTTCTCCAGAGTCTCAAGCTGAAGTTTTTCACGCCTGTTTGCCTGGACCCTTTTTAGTTGGAGATGCTGGGGATTGAACCTGGGACCTTCTGCTTACCAAGCAGATGCTCTACCGCTGAGCCACCGTCCCTCCCTAAAGTCAGTCTTGTCTACTCAGACTGGCAACGGCTCTTTCTCCAGGGTCTCAAGCTGAAGTTTTTCACGCCTATTTGCCTGGACCCTTTTTAGTTGGAGATGCTGGGGATTGAGAACATGGGACCTTCTGCTTACCAAAGAGATGCTCTACCACTGAGCCACCGTCCCTCCCCAAATATCCAATATACATATTTGTTTATTCATCCCCTGACTTGTGCAGCCCAGGCTGGCTCGATCTTATCGGATCTCGGAAGCCAAACAGGCTCGGCCGTGGCTAGTCCTTGGACAGGAGACCACCAAGGAAGTCTAGGGCTGCTACGCAGAGGCAGGCTATGGCAAACCATCTCTGAAAGCCTCTTGACTTGAAAACCCTGCAGGGTCAGCTGTGACTGGTTGACAGCACTTCTCACCAACGCCTTTAACCCAAGGAGGACTCAAAGCAGCTGACTTGGCTCTCCCTTCCTGTATTCTGTCCTCACAACCGGCCTCTGAGATAGGCTAGGCCAGGGGTCCTCAAACTTTTAAAATAGGGGGCCGGTTCACTGTCCCTCAGACCGTTGGAGGGCCGGACTGCCGTTACTGTACAAGGCTGCAGGCCGTCAGTTCTCCGTCTTCTGCATCTCTCTCCCTTCCCCACACCACACACCCTGGCCTGGGAACTCACCTCACCTCGGTATCACCTCACACTCTGTCTCCGCCGCCTCAGCCCAGTGCCGGAAGTGTGCGTTGCTAACGAGTTTAGGTCGAACGTCACTTCCGGTCTGATTTTGCCATAACCCGGCGGGCCGCATAAATGTCCTCAGCGGGCCGCATCTGGCCCGCGGGCCATAGTTTGAGGACCCCTGGGCTAGGCTGCGTGTGTGGCGCAAGGTCTGCAGCTCAAATATGGCAAGACAAAGGAGGACTTCACCTGGATCCAACCAAAGGTCAATCTAGACCAGTGTGACACTGTCAACACCGGTCAGCAAACAGAGGATGAAGACAACAGAAGAGGAGTTGGTTTTTATATCCAAAAAGGGATCCCGAAAGGAGCCCCATGGCGCAGAGTGGTAAAGCTGCAGTACTGCAGTCGGAGCCCTCTGCTCACAACAACCTGAGTTCGATTCCAGTGGAAGCTGATTCAGGTAGTACAGGCTCGAAGAAGCCTTTGCGAAACGAGGGTTCCGGTACGACCTTGTTCTTTTCAACCTTTCGGATCGCTGGCTGCATATATCGAGAGACATTGATCAATTGCCCAACTATTTCACCAGGACTCCTTGGAATGAACTGAGCAATGATTGCTATAAAGACTGGATTGATTCTTGGTGAACAAGTTCCCTATTTTGCTAAGGACTAATTGTATGGTCTACCATGAACTAATATATGCTTTTGTATCTGTTGAATTGTTTGGTGAGTTTGTGGGTTGGACGGAGGCTGGTTTTCACGGAAAGCCTTGTGCTTTGGATTTCTCTGCCAACAATTGCCGCGATTCTCTTTGTGGATTGCACAACCTCCAGATGGAGCTCTGAGATCTCCTGGAAGGACAATAGTTGTCCAGATAGTGGGGCAGTAGGGTTGTGAGTTTTGGGTTGGGAAATACCTGGAGATCTGGGGGGGTAGCGCCTGAAGAGGGAAGGGTTTGGGGAGGGAAGGGGCTTCCGTGGGGTCTGATGCCATTGAGTTTGCCCTCCAGAGCAGCCATTTCCTCCAAGACACTGATCTCTGTTACCTAGAGATCAGTTGTGATCCCAGGAGATCTCCAGCTACCACCTGGAAGTAAGTTATCAACCCACCTGGTAAGTGTCACCCCACCAGCTGTTCCTTTGGCTGCCTTTCATACAAGGTCTAACACCGGAAGGGTAATTCCTGGGGGACTCGGATTGCGCTTTCCTCTCTGAGTCTGCAGCTCCACTGGGAAGGTTTCCAGTTTCCAACCCACTCCTAGAGCTGGCAGGAATCTTGTGTGAAGACTGCTGCTTTAGCGAGAGAGAAGACAGACCTCCTACTGACAAGCTTTTTCCTCTGCCTCCAGCTTCCTCAGCCCTTCACAGTGGCATCAGGGCCAGTTCCAGGTTTTGGGAGTCCCTGCGTGGAGAGTTTCTGGGAGCCCCCTTCCTCTGCAAACCACCAGGCCCTGCCCACATACCCTTATGAGAGAGAGCCGGTTTGGTGGTGTGGTGAAGTGTGCGGATTCTTATCTGGGAGAACCGGGTTTGATGTCCCCACTCCTCCGCTTGCAGCTGCTGGAATGGCCTTGGGTCAGCCAGAGCTCTCTTATCTGGGAGAACCGGGTTTGATTCCCCACTCCTCCACTTGCAGCTGCTGGAATGGCCTTGGGTCAGCCAGAGCTCTCTTATCTGGGAGAACCGGGTTTGATTCCCCACTCCTCCACTTGCACCTGCTGGAATGGCCTTGGGTCAGCCATAGCTCTCTTATCTGGGAGAACCGGGTTTGATTCCCCACTCCTCCACTTGCAGCTGCTGGAATGGCCTTGGGTCAGCCAGAGCTCTCTTATCTGGGAGAACCGGGTTTGATTCCCCACTCCTCCACTTGCAGCTGCTGGAATGGCCTTGGGTCAGCCAGAGCTCTCTTATCTGGGAGAACCGGGTTTGATTCCCCACTCCTCCCCTTGCAGCTGCTGGAATGGCCTTGGGTCAGCCAGAGCTCTCTTATCTGGGAGAACCGGCTTTGATTCCCCACTCCTCCACTTGCAGCTGCTGGAATGGCCTTGGGTCAGCCATAGCTCTCTTATCTGGGAGAACCGGGTTTGATTCCCCACTCCTCCCCTTGCAGCTGCTGGAATGGCCTTGGGTCAGCCAGAGCTCTCTTATCTGGGAGAACCGGCTTTTATTCCCCACTCCTCCACTTGCAGCTGCTGGAATGGCCTTGGGTCAGCCAGAGCTCTCTTATCTGGGAGAACCAGGTTTATTCCCCGCTCCTCCCCTTGCAGCTGCTGGAATGGCCTTGGGTCAGCCAGAGCTCTCTTATCTGGGAGAACCGGGTTTGATTCCCTGCTCCTCCCCTTGCAGCTGCTGGAATGGCCTTGGGTCAGCCATAGCTCTAGCAGAGCTGTCCTTGAAATGGCAGCTGCTGGAAGAGCTCTCTCAGCCCCACCTGCCTCACAGAGTGTCTGTTCTGGGGGGAGAAGATATAGGAGATTGCAAGCCGCTCTAAGTCTCTGATTCAGAGAGAAGGGCAGGGTATGAATCTGCAATTCTTCTTATTATTATTGCCTCCCACTAGTGGCGCCAACTTGCCAGTAGTCCTGGGGTCATCCCAGCATCACAACTGTTCTTCAGAATACAGAGATCAGTTTCCCCTGGAGGAAATGGCTGCTTTGGAGGGGAGATTCTATGGCGTTAGCCCCAGTGAGGTCTCTGCACTCCAACAGGCTCCACCCCCAAATCTCTAGGAGCTTCTCAGCCAGGAGCCAGCAACCCTGCTGGTGGCCTGGGGAGACCTGGCACCCCTCCCTCTCACCCAGGGGTGTCAAACATGCACCCCGATGGCAAGATCAGGTCCCCGGAAGGCTCCTATCAGGCCCACGAGCAACTCACTGTCGTCTGTTTCTTTCTGCATCGCAGCTTGTTTTGCCAGGCTTGCCGAATCAAGCTTCAGAGCAAAGTGTCTGTTTTCTCCATTGGCTAAACAGCACATGAAGCAGCTTATGTACAAAAGCTCACAATGCCCAGCCATTTCATGTTTTCCCGTGGGTCTTAGGCGCAAAGCATTGACCCTGTAATTTCTGTAATGGATGTCAGTAAATCAGAAGTAGGTTTGCTACTGAACAGCATACTCAAGATTTCTCCAGCACAGACATTGTCTCCAGACTTTCATGTGATCGTTCAGAGCAAGAGGTATCAGTTATCAGAAACTGGGTTTCTCTGTGTCCTTTATAAAGTTTGCATATCCATTACCTGGCATTACCTTTTATGACACACGTGGTCCAGACAAACAAGGTTGAAGATTGAAGATATTGGATTTATATCCCACCCTCCACTCAGAGCGCTCACCATCTCCTTTATCTCACAACAGACACCCTCTGAGGCAGGTGGGGCTGAGAGGGCTCTCGTAGCAGCTGCCCTTTCAAGGACAACCTCTGCCAGAGCTATGGCTGACCCAAGGCCATTCCAAATGGAGGAGTGGGGAATCAAACCCAGTTCTCCCAGATAAGAGTTCATGCACTTAACCACTACACCAAACTGGCTCCCTTGAAGTGGGGCTGAGAGAGCTCTTGCACCAACTGCCCTTTCAGGGACAACTCCTACAAAAGCTATGGCTGACCCAAGGCATTCCAGCAGGTGCAAGCGGAGGAGTGGGGAATCAAACTCAGTTCTCCCAGAGAAGAGTTCATGCACTTAACCACTACACCAAACTGTCTCCCTTGTGGTGAGGCTGAGAGAGCTCTCGCAGCAGCTGCCCTTTCAAGGACAACTCCTATGAAAGGCTGACCCAAGGCCATTCCAGCAGGTGCAAGTGGAGGAGTGGAGAATCAAACTCGGTTCTCCCAGATAAGAGAGCTATGGCTGACCCAAGGCCATTCCAGCAGGTGCAAGTGGAGGACTGGGGAATCAAACCCGGTTCTCCCAGATAAGAGTCTGTACACGTAAGAACGTAAGAAAAGCCATGTTAGATCAGGCCAATGGACCATCCAGTCAAACACTCTGTGTCACACAGTGGCCAAAAAAAATATATATATATATATATATATATATATATATATATATATATATATATATATATATATATATATATATATATACACACACACACACACACACACACACACTGTGGCTAATAGCCACTGATGGACCTCTGCTCCATATTTTTATCTAACCCCCTCTTGAAGGTGGCTATGCTTGTGGCCGCCACCACCTCCTGTGGCAGTGAATTCCACATGTTAATCACCCTTTGGGTGAAGAAGTACTTCGTTTTATCCGTTTTAACCCGACTGCTCAGCAATTTCATCGAATGCCCATGAGTTCTTGTATTGTGAGAAAGGGAGAAAAGTACTTCTTTCTCTACTTTCTCCATCCCATGCATTATCTTGTAAACCTCTAACATATCACCCCGCAGTCAACGTTTTTCCAAGCAAAAGAGCCCCAAGTGTTTCAACCTTTCTTCATAGGGAAAGTGTTCCAACCTCAAGCTGGCTACCTGAAAACCCAGCTTCCGCCGGCGATCGAACTCAGGTCGTGAGCAGAGCTTAGGACTGCAGTAGTGCAGTGTTTATGCTCTGTGCCACGGGGCTCTTTGCTAAAGGAGCATCTCTGGAAATGCGGACCGTTGCCTTCTCTGCCAGTCTAAGCCAGCACGGTTTTCCAGCTTACAGAAAGAAGCTGCCACATTGTAGACCCTTCAGACCGCCCCGTCTGACTTCTTTCCCGCCCCCTGGAGACTGCAGATGTCGCTCCGTCAAAACCTGCTCTGGTTTGATCAGGAAGGAAGCAGAAACTGCCTCTCATTTTTCATTTCGTGTCCCATCCCCCCAAGCCCTAAGGATTAGAGACATTTGCTGCAGAAAAGCTGAGAATCTCATAAAGCTATTTTCCGAAATGACATCTCGATTGCCTTCCAAACAGATTATTCACAGCCTAAATCGCAGCAATCCTTGGTAATTCAGTTACTTCGAAAACACAATAGTATGGCCCTTAAATTTTTCGGAACACGTGTTTGATGATAGAGGGGGGCCGTGGCTTAGTGGGAGAGCCTCTGCTTGGCATTTAGAAAGTCCCAGGTTCAAATCATGGCATTTCCGGGAAGGATCAGATTGTAGTTGATATGAAGAACCTCAGCCTGAAACCTTGGAAAGCCACTACCAGTCTCAGCAGACAATACTAACCGTGACGGACAAGTGGTCTGATTCAGTATAATGCAGCTTCATGTCCCATTGGAGACCTTTGCGAGTCCGGCTTTAAGAACATAAGAGAAGCCATGCTGGATCAGGCCAATGCCCCATCCAGTCCAACACTCTGTGTCACATAAGAACGTAAGAGAAGCCCTGTTGGATCAGGCCAGTGGCCCATCCGGTCCAACACTCTGTGTCACAGAAGAACATAAGAGAAGCCATGTTGGGTCAGGCCAATGGCCCATCCAGTCCAACATTCTGTGTCACATAAGAACATAAGAGAAGCCATGTAGGATCAGGCCAATGGCCCATCCAGTCCAACACTCTGTGTCACATAAGAACATAAGAGAAGCCATGTTGGATCAGGCCAGTGGCCCATCCAGTCCAACATTCTGTGTCACATAAGAACATAAGAGAAGCCATGTAGGATCAGGCCAGTGGCCCATCCAGTCCAACATTCTGTGTCACATAAGAACATAAGAGAAGCCATGTAGGATCAGGCCAATGGCCCATCCAGTCCAACATTCTGTGTCACATAAGAACATAAGAGAAGCCATGTAGGATCAGGCCAGTGGCCCATCCAGTCCAACACTCTGTGTCACATAAGAACATAAGAGAAGCCATGTTGGATCAGGCCAATGGCCCATCCAGTCCAACACTCTGTGTAATATAAGAACACAAGAGAAGCCACGTTGGATCAGGCCAATGGCCCATCCAGTCCAACACTCTGTGTCACATAAGAGAAGCCATGTTGGATCAGACCAATGAGCCATCCAGTCCAACACTCTGTGCCACATAAGAACATAAGAGAAGCCATGTTGGATCAAACCAATGGGCCATCCAGTCCAACACTCTGTGCCACATAAGAACATAAGAGAAGCCATGTTGGATCAGACCAATGGCCCATCCAGCCCAACACTCTGTGTCACATAATAACATAAGAGAAGCTATGTTGGATCAGGCCAATGGCCCATCCAGTCCAACACTCTGTGTCACATAAAAACATAAGAGAAGCTATGTTGGATCAGGCCAATGGCCCATCCAGTCCAACACTCTGTGTCACATAAAAACATAAAGAAGCTATGATGGATCAGGCCAATGGCCCATCCAGTCCAACACTCTGTGTCACATAAGAACATAAAGAAGCTATGTTGGATCAGGCCAATGGCCCATCCAGTCCAACACTCTGTGTTACATAAAAACATAAGAGAAGCCCTGTTGGATCAGGCCAATGGCCCATCCAGTCCAACACTCTGTGTCACACAATGGCAGAAAAAAATTATATATATATATATATATATATATATATATATATATATATATATATATACACACACACACATACACACACACAGACATATATATATACACACTGTGTCTAATAGCCACTGATGGACCTCTGCTCCATATTTTTTATCTAACCCCCTCTTGAAGGTGGCTATGCTTGTAGCCGCCACCACCTCCTGCGGCAGTGAATTCCACATGTTAATCACCCTTTGGGTGAAGGACTTCCTTTTATCCGTTTTAACCTGACTGCTCAGCAATTTCATCGAATGCCCATGAATTCTCGTATTGTGAGAAAGGGAGAAAAGGACTTCTTTCTCTACTTTCTTCATCCCATGCATCATCTTGTAAACCTCTATCATGTCACCCCGCAATCGATGTTTCTCCAAGCAAAAGAGCCCCAAGCGTTTCAACCTTTCTTCATAGGGAAAGTGTTCCAAGCCTTTAATCATTCTAGTTGCCCTTTTCTGGACTTTTTCCAATGCTATAATATCCTTTTTGAGGTGTGGTGACCAGAATTGCACACAGTATTCCAGATTTCTCTTCTGTAATTTCTCTTCTGAACCAAGACTTCAGAGCATCAGGGAAGGGGCACCAATCGTCAACCATCCAAAAGAGACAAAAGGACATGCGGCATCCCTTCTTCTCCACGGCGGAGAAGATAACTTTATATTCGTATCGTCAGACTGATATCAAAGGGAGCAGATTCCATCGCAGCAAACATGACGCTAAAAGACAGGCTCGCTGCCTTGACAGGTGTTATATACATCTGATCACTGCAAAAGAGAGGCAGAAATCATATCCCATTTGTCAGGGTACCTTCCTGGCTTGTGACACAGTGCGCTTAACTTGAACGGAGGCACGTCTGGCTTTCCAAAGCGCTTTCCTCCCCTCCCCCTGCCGCTAAACGAACTTCACAAAAACAAGGGTCCTTTGGATGATATCGTCTATCTCCGTTCCTCGACTTAATCTCCCTTTCTACTGTTTCTTGGGAAAGAGATCAAACAAACAAGTCTGTGTGTTCAAACATATATGATTGATTTTCTTCTCTCACTTTTTTCTCCCCCAGGAACCCAGGTCACTTATAAACTACATCTTACACAAATCTGATTTTGGCAGTGGGGGAGCTGGCAGAAATATGTATGTGTTAAGTATGAAAAATACACAGGAAGGGAAATGTGGGTAGGGAAATACTTGGAAATTTGGGGGGGGTTGTACGAACATATGAAGCTGCCTTCTACCGAATCAGACCCTGGGTCCATCAAAGTCAGTCTTGTCTACTCAGACTGGCAGCAGCTCTCCAGGGTCTCAAGCTGAGGTTTTTCACACCTACTTGCCTGGACTCTTTTGAGTTGGAGATGCCAGGGATTGAACCTGGGACCTTCTGCTTACCAAGCAGATGGGCTACCACTGAGCCACCGTCCCTCCCCTGCTCTCCAGGGTCTCAAGCTGAGGTTTTTCACACCTATTTGCCTGGACCCTTTTGAGTTGGAGATGCCGGGGATTGAACCTGGGACTTTCTGCTTACCAAGCAGTTGCTCTACTACTGAGCCACTGTCCTTCCCCAACTCATTAGCATATGTTGTCCGCCCCCCCAGCCAAAAGCAACCCAATGCAAGAAAGGAGAGCCCCAGGTGAGAGACACCTGCTTGGGCTGGCTAGAGATCCAGCCAGCCCAAGCAGGCCTCACTCACCTGTAGCCTGGGGAAGGCAGATTTGGGAAGGGGAGGTACCTTAGCAGATACAATGCCATAGAAGTCATCCTTCAAATCAGCCATTTTCTCAAGGAGAATTGATCTTGGCTGTCTGCGGATCAGTAGTAATAATGGGGGATCTCCTGGTGCTACCTGGAGATTGGCAAGCCTACATTCCCAAGGATCTTGGGGTGTACCCCCCTGTTACAAAAAAGCTTACATTTTTGATGAAATTCTCAGAGACAAATGCTTGGATTCCTCAATTCAGCCACAACGGCTGGTGAGTCTGCATGGAGCTATCACTCACGACACTTCCCTGGGCTCCACCCATCAGAGAAAAAGAGAGAGCCGCCAGCTTTATGTATGTCTTCATTTCTGGAGGAGGTTTTTTACTGTCTGCCCTGCCCACGCTCCTTCTCCATTACACCAAGGGAATTGGATATCACCACTGCTGACACGTTAAAAATGAAAGTCAGCTGGGGAGGGTTTCGAAGCGCAGCCAGAAAAACAGTGGCCATTATCTGTTCTCAAAATAGAAGGACTGCCGCAGGGAGCAAACATGCAATCCCTCTTTCTGCACTGTTGCTGTGTAGCTCGCTTATCTCCATGTCATAGGAAATAGGAGTCAAAGACAGAAATGTAAACAAAAGACTTTCCAGGTAAATAAATCCCAACGGCCAACATTCACACTGTGGGTATCTGAAAAAGCGTGCGCACACACAAAAGCGCATACCTTGACTAAAACTTTGTGGTCTCAAAGCACTCAAACTTTGTGCTGTGGGTTATCTGGTCGCAGGTTGCCAGCTTCCAGGTGGGGTCTGGAGGTCCGCTGGCAGAGATTAGGTCCCCAGGAGAAAATGGCTGCTTTGAAGGGTTGTCTTCTTCAGAAGCAAGAGTGGGGGTGGGGAAGCAAGAAAGAGCACAATAAAATGTAGAGGTTCCAGAGTTCTACTCCTGTGAGCTCCTGCCCAAAATGAGGCCTGTGTATTTCTAAGCAATGTTTTCTGTTTTATTTTTTCATATAAAGGATCAAGCTAGGAATGAGCGGATTTCCCCATCCTTTATTGTTCGAGAAATTCTTCTCTCCAATACAAAGAACATTTAAATCAGTTATCTCCTGATTGGGCTCGAGAGCACTTCTCATTTCCCTCTGCAGCTGCTTGGCCAACTCAGCCCGACGAGCTTGTATAATAGCCTATTGAAGCATTAACTTGAGATCCAGGCGTAATCCATGAGAGAACATATCATTCTAAAGATGTGCTCTAAAGATGCGCTCCCTTCTTTCAGAATCCCATCTTCAAGCAAGATTTGGCCAGTGCGTACCAGGTAGGTTTGCCAGGTCTGGGTTGGAAAATACCTGGAGACTTTGGGGGTGGATCTGGGAGAGGGAGGGGTTTGGGGAGGGGAGGGGCCTCAGGATGGTACAATGCCAAAGAGTCCACCCTTCAAAGCAGCCATTTAGTCCAGGGAGCTGACCTCTGCCAACTGGAGGTCAGTTGTCAAAGTGGGAGATCTCCAGGCCTCACCTTGAGGCTGGCAACCTAAAAAATTCCTGGAGATTTTGGAACCAGGAGAAAGCAGGGTTCGTGGAGGGGAGGAGCCTCAGCTTGATACAAGGCCACAGACTCCACCCTTCCAAGCAGCCCTTTTCTCCAGGGAGCTGATCTCTGCCAGCTGGAGATGAGTTGTCAAAGTGGGAGATCTCCAGGCCCCACCTGGAGGCTGGCAACCGTAGACTTGCTAAAGATGTTTGCGGACCAAGGGCATCCCTGATGGCTGAAGCCTGCTCCTAGATCAGATGTCCACTTTGTCTACTAATCAGACCAGGGGTTCTCAACGCTTTTGAACCAGCCAGCAGTACTGGAATGCTGACCAGGGTGGAGGACGCAACCACAAAATGGCTGCCGCAGGAGGCGGAGCCAACCACCAAATGTCAGGGAGTATGCTCAGGCGTAACTGTAACAGTAACTCTACAACATTTCAGGCAGAAGCTCTTTTTATCAAGAAGTCTTTTTTAAAAAAATTAACACATTTAAAAAATTCTGCCCGCACGTAGCTTCAGTCTCACAGTGAAGATCCTTGTGCCGTGGTGGAGGCTGCTGCCGGAGGGATGATTTCAAAAATCGGCACTGCTGATCAAATCTCCAAAGGCCAACCAGAAGCCCTGCTGGGCAGAAGTCCTGCCTGTTTCCTAAAAACATTTGGCGGGCACCAGGAAATGCATCAATGGGTGCCATCACCCATTGAGAGCCAGTTTGGTGTAGTGGTTAAGTATGCGGACTCTTATCTGGGAGAACCGGGTTTGAGTCCCCACTCCTCCACTTGCACCTGCTGGAATGGCCTTGGGTCAGCCATAGCTCTGGCAGAGGTTGTCCTTGAAAGGGCAGCTGCTGTGAGAGCCCTCTCCAGCCCCACCCACCACACAGGGTGTCTGCTGTGGGAGAGGAAGGTAAAGGAGATTGTGAGCCGCTCTGAGACTCTTTGGAGTGGAGGGCGGGATATAAATCCAATATCTTCATCTACCTCACAGGGTGTCTGTTGTGGGGGAGGAAGATAATGGAGATTGTGAGCCGCTCTGAGACTCTTCGGAGTGGAGGGAGGGATATAAATCCAATATCTTCATCTACCTCACAGGGTGTCTGTTGTGGGGGGGTGGGGAGGTAAAGGAGATTGTGAGCCGCTCTGAGACTCTTCGGAGTGGAGGGCGGGATATAAATCCAATATCTTCTTCTTCTTCATCACCCACCCCCCACCGCAGCTCAACACTAGAAACCCCTGCATTAGACTGCCTGCACTTTATTTATAATAATAATAATAAAATTTTATTTATATCCCACCTTCCCCACCTAAGCAGGCTCAGGGCGACTAACAACATCCATAAAATATAAATATACAATAAATATACAAGACTTTAAAATCAACATTATCCAAAAACAATTCTAAATACACATTTGACATAATTTGACAGTAACAGTGATGTTCCTGGCACTATTTCTGTCAGTTTACATGATCGCGAGGGTCCCTGGGCAACATCATTTTGGCGGATCCATTTGTTTAGTGATCATAAATCAGCAGTCTGCAAAAGCAGACCTAAAAAGGATGGTCTTGCAGAATTGGTCAAGACTCCGCAGGGCCCGCACCTCTTCCGGGAGCTGGTTCCATAGGCATGGAGCTGCGATGGAAAAGGCCCATGCGCGGGTGGTCTGCAGTTTGGCCTCTTTTGGCCCAGGGATAGTCAGCTTGTTCTTAAACCGTCCGTTGTTTGCTTTGTTCCCCTACATTGGGGAGAAAAGCAGCTTTATATGCATTTAAACAGGACTTTTTTTGTAGAAAAAAGCAGGAACTCATTTACATATTAAGCCAAACCCCCTGGCACCAAGCCAGCCAGAACTGCGTTCCTATGCATTCCTGCTAAAAAAAAAGGCATTTAAAAATAATTTGTGCTAAGATTGGAACGTGTGATACAGATTTATCCACACCTAGCACTTATAGCTTTGTCCTAGAAGTATTGTCCATGTATTTTTAATTGAATTATTTTAGAATTCTGACTGTGTTTCTTATTGCTCAAACGTTCTAATTTTTTTTTTAAAGGTCAATGCCTCGTGGGCCCTGATCAGGTGGGAAAGCAGCATAAAGTATTTTCAGCAATAATGAATAATTATAAGAATGTTAATACTAGCCCCATCAAAGAGGTAATACCTGTTGCCATCTGTGCCACCAGTACAGTTTGGTGTAGTGGTTAAGTGTGCGGACTCTTATCTGGGAGAACCGGGTTTGATTCCCCACTCCTCCACTTGCACCTGCTGAGATGGCCTTGGGTCAGCCATAGCTCTGGCAGAGGTTGTCCTTGAAAGGGCAGCTGCTGTGGGAGCCCTCTCCAGCCCCACCCACCTCACAGGGTGTCTGTTGTGGGGGAGGAAGGTAAAGGAGATTGTGAGCCGCTCTGAGACTCTTCGGAGTGGAGAGCGGGATATAAATCCAATATCTTCTTCTTCTTCTTCTTCTTCTACAGGAATGCTGGAATGCCTACCAGTTTGGCTCACGGTTACATCCCATTTGCTAGTTGTGAATGGCTGGTCTTTTGAAGGACTGTTCCTTAACCCATTAGAGTCTGGTCAGTGAGTTGCTTCGACTACTCATTCCTACCTGTACAGCATGGTGCCATCAACTTTTCACATGTGCACCTCCTTGCCATTCTGCTCCCCCACCCCCTTGGCTGTACCACTGCTGCCTTCAGCAGGGAATTGTTTAAATGGAGAGCCACAGTCAGAAATTAATACTGTGTCAACCACTTTTCTTCTATCTCAGCCGTTATTTTTATTACTTCAGCTGGCACTATCCATAACCGTCTTCTCTCATCTCCATATTTCTTGTATTTCATCCATGTATTTAGCAAATTATTTCTTATATAATGGTGAGAGGAAAAAACGTCCATCTTCTTTTTTCCGTAATACAAATACGCATGCCAGCCAAATTTATTTCCGTGACCTTCCAGCACTAAAAGTTTTTTGTTTAACAACATTATCCATTCTTTCATCCACACTAAACAAACTGCTTCCTGATATAATTTTACATTCGGTAGTTGAAACCCACCTCTCTCTTTTGCATCTGTCAAAATTTTCATTTTAATCCTGGGTTTCTTCCCAGCCCACACAAATTCTGAGATTTTCCTTCGCCATTTATCAAATTGTTTGCCGTCCTTCACAATAGGAATAGTTTGAAACGAATACATTATTCTTGGTAAGATATTCATTTTAATTGCAGCTATTCTACCCAACAATGACAAATTAAGCTTGTTCCATTTTAGCATGTCTTCATCCATTTTACGCCATAACTTCTCATAATTATTTTTAAACAGATCAATATTCTTCTTCTTGGATCTGCATCAGTAATATTTCAAGAGTCATTATAAACAACAGTGGTGAAAGCGGACAGCCTTGTCTAGTACCTTTGCTAATTTTCATATCCTCTGTAAGATCTGCATTTATACGAGTTTAACAAAGTTGCAGAGACTTTTTTGTTGGGATTACAAATGGAAAAATTTCCAAAAGAAGATAGAACTTTAATCTGGTACTTGCTCTCAGCTGCTAGGACGTTGTATGCGCAGTTGTGGAAGCAAGAAAAAATACCAGAGAAATGGGATTGGATTATAAAAGTTATGACATGGAGTGAAATGGACAAATTAACAAGAATATTAAGAGACTATGATTTAGAAGTTTTTAAGACGGAGTGGAAAAAGTTTAGAAGATATGTAGAAAAAGAGTGGGAAATAAAAGGTCATTGGACAATTTTTGATAATTACGTTTTAAAAAGAAGAATATAAATTTTTGTTTTAATAGTTAAGGGTACCTTTAAAAATTTGCTTTTTAAGTAAATAACACTGGCGGGGGCCAAGTAACGGGGGGAGGGGTGGGTAGAAAGTAATATATGGGGTAGATAAAAGAAGTTTTTAAAGATGTAAGATTCTGGCCGTTTTCCCACTCACGTTTTACTGGCGCCACGACCATCCTGACGCCGGCGAATCTGCCTGGATTTCGCAACAGAAGCACCGGCGCTCCCAGAAGCGCCGGCGCTTTCCGTCGCTAAGCCAGCGCAAACGTTTTCCTGCATCTTTGCGATTTCCGTTTGCGCTGGCTTAGCGACGGAAGTAGCCGGCGCTTCTGGGAGCGCCGGAGCTTCTGATGCGAAATCCAGGCAGATTCGCCAGCGTCAGGATGGTCGTGGCGCCAGTAAAACGTGAGTGGGAAAACGGCCATAGATTTATCACCATATGTTACCAATAAAATTGTTTTAACCAAAAAGAAATTAATACTGTGTCGTGGTTGTTTTAAACGCTGCTTTGTGCTGTTTGCTTAAGTAGTCCTCAGTGACGTCCACGACTGCCAATCCGTTTGGACCGGCAGCATTTTATGCACATGCAGTTTTGCAAAGCAAGAAGTGCACGTCCATTCAAGTCGGCATTCGTAAAAACATACGAGAAGCCTGGAGGAGGGAGGCTAGGGTTGCCAAGTCCCATTCAAGAAATATCTGGGGACTTTGGGGGTGGAGCCAGGAGACTTTGGGGGTGGAGCCAGGAGACATTGGGGTGGAGCCAGGAGCAAGGTTGTGACAAGCACAATTGAACTCCAAAGGGAGTGCTGGCCATCACATTTCAAGGCACTGAACACCTTTTCAATGCCTTCCTCCCATAGGAAATAATGAAGGATAGGGGCACCTTCTTTTGGGGCACATAGAATTGGACCCCCTGGTTCAATCTTTTTGAAACTTGGGGGGTATTTTGGGGGGAGGCACCAGATGCTACGCTGCAAATTTGGGGCCTCTACCTCAAAAAATAGCCACCCCAAAGCCCCAAATAGCTGCAGATCCATTCTCCATTATTTCCTATGGGAATACATCTCCCTAGGGAATAATAAAGTTCCCAGCAGCTATTTCCCTCTCCTCCCCCCGCTTTCTGATGACCCTGAAGTGGGGGGAGGGCCTCCAAATTGGGGGATCCCCTGCTCCCACCTGGAGATTGGCAACCCTAAGGGAGGTGCCGAGGAGGAGGCCGGGGCGGACAGAGCAGTGGAGAGATCGGGGGCCGCCAAAGCAGCAGCGGCAGAGAGAGTGGGGGCCGCCAGAGCAGGGGCCCCACCACCTAAAATTTTCTGGCTACGGCCCTGTTCTCCAATCCCTGGAGAATTAGGGTTGCACCCTGGGGAGGTCATGGTTTGGGGAGGGACATCGGAAAGGTCTAATCCAGGGGTCCTCAACCTACGGCCCGCGGGCCAGATGCGGCCCGCTGAGGACGTTTATGCGGCCCGCCGGGTTATGGCAAAATCAGACCGGAAGTGACGTTCGACCTAAACTTGCGTTAGCAACGCACACTTCCGGCACTGGGCTGAAGCGGCGGAGACAGAGTGTGAGGTGATACCGAGGTGAGGTGAGTTCCCAGGCCAGGGTGTGTGGTGTGGGGAAGGGAGAGAGATGCAGAAGACGGAGAACTGACGGCCCGCGGCCTTGTACAGTAATGGCAGTCCGGCCCTCCAACAGTCTGAGGGACAGTGAACTGGCCCCCTATTTAAAAAGGTTGAGGACCCCTGGTCTAATCCCTCCTCTAAAGTAGCCATTTTCTCAAGGGGAATTGATCTCTGCCATCGGGAGGTGTGTTGTAATTCTGAGAGATCCCCAGGCCTTGCCTGGAAGCTGACAACCATAGGAGAACTTTCAGTAGAGAAAAGAGTCAATGTTTCCAAACCTTTGTTTCGCAAATTTACCTTATTCACAAGGCCATTTCTAGTCAAGTCCAGCTCCTCCTCACAGCCATGGTGGGGTCACAATAGCACTTCAAGTCTAGTGGCGCAGAGTGTTAAAGCTGCAGTACTGCAGTCCTAAGATTTGCTCGCGACCTGAGTTTGATCCCCGGTGGAAGCTGGGTTTTCAGGTAGCCGGCTCGAGGTTGACTCAGCCTTCCATCCTTCCGAGGTCGGTCATATGAGTACCCAGCTTGCTGGGGGGGAAGCGTAGATGACTGGGGAAGGCAATGGCAAACCACCCCGTCAAAAGTCTGCCGTGAAAACGTTGTGAAAGCAACCTCACCCCAGAGTCGGAAACAACTGGTGCTTGCACAGGGGATTTTTCGTTTTTTCTTTTTTCCTGTAGCAGCAGTCATTGTGTTCGCACATGCTCAGAACAGACTGAGCTCCCAGGTGGCAGGGTGAGAATGCACAAAGTATTTGAAATGCAATTAAGACAAACAAACATGTTCTGCTTTGGGAGTCAGGCAGACGGGAAACCGGGAAAAGACAGAACTCTAGAGAGACCAGCTGCGCAGCTTCCCTTACTCCCAGCATAGCGAAGTTTGAACTGCCAAGGAAAGTATCTCTTTTGTGAGCCTTTTAAGAAAGCCTTTTCAAACCACCATGTCTGCTCAGACTGGCAGTGGCTCTCCAGGGTCTCAGGCCGAGTTCTTTCACATCACCTGCGAAAGCCAGTTAAGAGCCAGTTTGGCGTAGTGGTTAAGTGCGCGGACTCTCATCTGGGAGAACCAGGTTTGATTCCCCACTCCTCCACCTGCAGCTGCTGGAGTGGCCTTGGGTCAGCCATTGCTCTGGTAGGAGTTGTCCTTGAAAGGGCAGCTGCTGTAAGAGCTATCTCAGCCCCACCCACCTTGCAGGGTGTCTGTTGTGTGTGTGTGTGGGGGGGAGAAGGTAAAGGAGATGGTAACTGCTGTGAGACTCTGAGATTCAGAGAGAAGGGCGAGGTATAAATCCAATAGCTGGGGATGGAGATGCTGGGGATTGAACCTGGGACCTTCCACATACCAAGCAGATGCTCCACCACTAAGCCACTTCCCCTCCCCTGAACACATGTATCTGCCTCATACTGAATTAGACCCTCGGTCCATCAAGATCAGTATTGCCTACTCAGACTGGCAGTGCCTCTCCAGTATCTCAGACAGAGAAAGGTCTTTCACATCATCACCTATCCAAGACTTTTAAACTCTCGACCAACATGGCACAGTGGTTAAGAGCAGTAGATTCGAATCTGGAGAACCTGGTTTGATTCCCCACTCCTCCTCCACATGCAGCCAGCTGGGTGACCTTGTGCCACTCACAGCTCTCTCAGAGCTCTCTCAGCCCCACCTACCTGCCTCATAGGGTGCCTGTTGTGGGGAGAGGAAGGGAAGGCGATTGTAAGATGCTCTGACACTCCTTAGGGTAGAGAAAAGCATAGGGATGTCAAGTCCCCCACGGCCTCTGGCAGGGGACCGTTTTTGTGTGCACTTTGTGTACACAGCTCAATGACGTCACTCAGATGTGATGTCATTGCGCCGGTGACATCGCATGATGGCCGCTCTAGGAGCGTCTGGGAAAACTCTATGGTTTTCCCAGATGCTCTAGCAATTTGGGAGGGAAGCTCTATGGTATCATATGGTTTTCATAGAGTTTTCAAACCACAGAGTTTTCCCGGACACTCCTAGAGCGGCCAGTATGCAATGTCACCGGCGCAATGACATTGCTTCCGAGTGATGTCATCACGCTGGCAAAGATGGTGGAGGATCCCCCTGCTGGCCCAATGTGGGTCGGCGGGTTGGGAACCTCCAGGGCAGGAGAACCCCCACCTGACCCGGGAACTTGGCAGCTCTAGAAAAGCAGGGTATTTAAAAAGCCACTGTTCTTTCTCTTCTAAACCAGAGATGCTGGGACTGATTTTCTACACTAGAATCCTAGAGTTGGTCTCTATGATTCCATGATGCAAGTGTAGAATGTCAGTTTGGGGACAGGGCTGAACCAGGATTAAAGGTCTAGTGCAGAATTTAAACAGACGCAAAAGCCTTCTGAACTGGGCTGGCAAAATATTCTCTGCAACCTCTTTTTTTCCCTCAAAATCTCTTATCCTCTCAATAGCGCTTAACTGTTTAAATTTATACTAGGAGCAAACCATTCTTGAAGCTCTTTTCTAACCAGGTGCAAAAGCCTTCTGAATTCTGCTGGCAAAATTACAACGTTCTCTGTAATACTGTGATGTTGTTTTTCTCTATAATTTGTACAAAAGATTTATATGAGTCTTTAATAAGTTTTATTAACAGTGTCAGCCAGCATATCACAAGTGTTCACCTGTTTGCATTTCCTAACCTTTTTCGCACACAGCTCACCTCGGAGTCACGTCCCTCTTCACTGCGCAGCGTCTGGTCAGATTTCCCACCATCTGCGCCGAAGCAGCAGGAAGAGTCGCGGCTTCTGCGTCGCAAACGGAAATCGCTAAAACTCAGATTCCGTTTGCGACGGAGAAACCGCGGCTCTTCCTGCTGCTCCGGCGCAGATGGTGGGAAATCCGACCAGACGCTGCGCAGTCAAGAGGGACAAGACTCCGAGGTGAGCAGTGTGCGAAAACGGTTCCTATTATTTGAACTGCAATCCCAGATTGTTGTTTTTTTCTGCTTGTATTAGGGAAATTAAAGGGCCAGGTTGGTTCTGTGAGCTTGTAGCAAAAAAAATGGCTATAAGATTGACAGCATAATGCTGTGCACGCCTACTCTGAAGTAAGCTCTTCTAGGTTCAAGAGAATTGCTTCCATGAAAGTGCGGGCCATTTAAGATTAAACACTGCTGAATTCATCGAGGCTAACTTGTAAGTAAACATGCATAAATTTGCAGCCGCCGTTAATTAATATTGCCAATTAATTAGGCAACCAACTCTAAAAAGAAACATTAAGAATTAATACTACTCACCAAATGCGGCAGGTGGCAGGTGCCCGCTCGGAGAAGGCGGCCGCTCTCTTCCCACACGGCGCCCGCTGAGAGACCGACACGAGGAATCAAATAAAAACAAAGATTGTTTTGCCTCATCAGAATGATGTTGTTCGGAAGCAGTTAGAGCCGATTAACCAGGAACCACTCCGACAGTCAGCCAAATACAATTCCTTCAGTCTTTTCACTGCTCCGTTGACTATATTTTTTTAATGCCGCCTGTCTTCTGTGGAATTCAGGCAGGGCCGTAGCCAGGATTTCATGTTTGGTGGGGCCCACAGCACAATTTGTTGGTGGGGGGGGGGGCACCTGGTTTGGTGGCCCTGGGCTCTTAGCACTGTAAGCTGAGTTTCACAAGCTAACCCCCCCCCCCCCACTTCGCCTGGGCAGTCACAGCAGGTCTGCTCCCCCCACCCCTTTCTTATGTGCTCCTCTCTCAGAGAGACAGAGACCTCTTGATACTCACTCCCCACCCACTTTGCTCTGCACGCTGTGTGAGGGGAGGGGAGAGAAAAAAGCGAAAAGACCAGCAGCAACGATGCTACGTGTTCCGAGTAATGGTGAGCCAAGAGGACAGCTTTGGGGCCCTGCGATGGAGGGGCCATACAGTTGGAAGGGGGGAGGGGTTGAAAGGATGGGCCTGGCTCTTCCCAGGCCCCCCTGTAGCTACGGGCCTGAATTCAGGGCACCACACAGGATATTCTCCTGCTCGCAGAATCCTAGAATCGCAGAATTGGAAGGGGCCACAGAGGCCATTTAGTCCAGCCCCCTGCTCAGTACAGGATCGGCCTGCTCTGGAGCATCCCTGGCAAGGGTATGTCCAGCCGCTGCCAGTGAAAGGGAGCTCACCACCTCCCTGATTCCGCTGTTGAACAACTCTTGCTGCTAAAAAGTTTTTCTTAACATCCAGCTGGTGCTTTCCTGCCCTTAATGTAAACTCCTGATTGGGAGACCTCTGCTCTTTCATTTTCATTTCATTTCATTTCATTTGATTTATATCCCGCCCTACCCCACCCACAGGAGCAGTTCCCTCCCCTCCCCTAAGAGCCAGCTCTTCAAATACTTGCAGCGAGCAATTATGTCTCCCCCGTCAGCCTTCTCTTCTCCCAAGTCCCTCAGCCTTTCCTCAGAAGGCTTGGGGTGTTTTTACACAGACAGTTTGTGACTCTCTGTCACCGCATTGGAAACTCACACCTTTTACGTCACCTAATGTTCTCACAACTGTTTTGCATCGTTGCTGCCCGAAGCATCTACATTTGTTTGGGTGAGATGGGTTCTGGTGCTGCTGCAACGTTATTCTCGAAACTAGTTTTGATCCGGTCATTTCTCTACAGGTGTTTCAAACTTGTATTGTAGAAGTTTTCATGCGTTTTAAAAGACTCCTCCAAAAGCCACCACAAGGTGCAGTAATTTGCATGAACAACCCTCATCTACGGCTCCGAATCGTGGGTTTTATACCGTCATCACCTGCGACTCCTTGAGCGCTTTCATCAGCGCTGCCTTCGCACCATCCTCAACATCCACTGGAGTGACTGTGACCAACACTGAAGTCCTCAAGAGGGCGGAGGTTACAAACATCGAGGCTCTGCTGTTGAAGACGCAGCTGCGCTGGGCAGGGCATATCTCCAGGATGGAAAACCATTACCTTCCTAAGATTGCCCTGTATGGCGAACTTTCCACCGGCCATCAAAATAAAGGGGCACCAAAGAAGAGGTTCAAGGACTCCTTGAAGAAATCCCTTGGTACCTGTTGCATTAACCATCACCAGTGGTCTGACCTAGCCTCAGATCGCAAAGCATGGAGGCACACCATCCACCAGGCTGTCTCTTCCTTTGAGAACGCACGCATAGCTGGTCTTGAGGACAAAAGGAGATCGAGGAAGAATCGTACTGCTACAGCACCAACCCCAAATCAGACTTTTCCCTGCAGCCACTGTGGCCGGACCTGCCTGTCCTGCATTGGTCTTGTCAGCCTCCAGCGAGCCTGCAGCAGACGTGGACTACTGAACCTTTCTTAAATCTTCGTTCGCAAAGTCAAGCCGAGAGAGTGAATTTGCATGAGAACTGACAGCACTTGAAATTTGTACATATCATTGCTTGCCTCATCTTGTAATTTAAATATGTATTGTTTTTGCAGCGTTGAAACGATTTCCAAGCAATCGGATACATTTCACTAAGCACTGGTATTCCGTCTGCCCTCTGATCAAAGACCCCCCCCCCCAGCCCCCTAACTGAAACGCTTTCAGCAGGAAATATAGACGTTTGGCTATGCAAAATGAGCACAGCAAATCCACCAATGTAAAAGGAAAATAATTAAAGCGGAACGGTGGCAGGCGATTTGAAGACTCTAAACCTCTGGATCAAACGGAATGTAAAAACACCCTTGGTCTTCAGGCCCGTGATTGTCCTGGTCACTCTCCTCTGCAGCTCCATTTTACCCTCCCAAAAACTTTGCAAGAAAGGTGAGGCAGAGATCTGGTCACTGGGCCAAAATCATGTGCTGATAGGGCTGTCAACCTCCAGTCAAGAAATCCCAAGCCTATTTGTGTGTTTGTGGGTGAGTGGTAGTGTGGAACTTCTTCACAAACCCCCAGAGTAAGTTTGCCAACCTCCAGGTGGGGCCTAGAGATCTCCTGGAATTACAACTGATCTCCAGACAACAGAGATCAGTTCCCCTGGAAAAAATGGCTGCTTGGAGGGTGGGCTCTAGGGCATTGTACCCCGCTGAAATACCTCCCCTCTCCAAACCCCACCCTCCTTCCCTAAATCTCCAGGAATTTCCTGGCTTGGAGTTGGCAACCCTAGCTTCTTGGCTGGAAGAGGCTTTCAACCCAGGTATCTGGCTGAGTGTCCATCTAACACATCACTCTAACTCTAACTGCATTGGGATGTTTGCCTCAGCCAGAGACAGTCTTGCCTGCCTGGTGCGAAGGTAGCGGACATTACGCGTGTAGTAGATAGGCTGATAGACAGTGCTGGGGAGGAGCCTGTGGTCGTGGTGCATGTTGGCACCAACGATGTGGGGGAATGCAGTCGTGTGGTACTGGAGGAAAAATTTAGGCTGCTAGGCGGGAGACTTAAGGCCAGGACCTCCAAGGTAGCCTTCTCAGAAGTGCTATCTGTTCCACGTGCAGGGCAGGAGAGACAGGCACAAATTAGAAGTCTCAATGTGTGGATGAGACGATGGTGTAAGGAGGAAGGGTTTAAGTTTGTTAGGCACTGGGATGCTTTCTGGAACAAGCGGGAGCTGTACAAAAGAGACGGTCTCCACTTGTCCCCGGATGGAACCAGGCTACTGGCACTTAAAATCAAAAAGGTGGCAGAGCAGTTATTAAACTAAATCTTGGGGGAAAGCCGACAGGAGATGAAATGTCTCTGGTTCGGGAGGACTCGTCTCAAAGAGATGAAGGGTTGGCTGCTATTTTTCTACCGGGTAACGGACCAGAGTTGTCCACTGTGATGGTGACAAACAGTATGGACTGTCTGCCAGAGTCTCGAGGCGGCAGGAGGAAGGTGGCGGGCCTAGCTTGCCTAGGAAATTATAGATGTTTGTATGCATATGCTAGAAGTGTTCAAAGAGAGGAGGGGTCTCAGCTGGGGGTCTATTGCCATACAGACTCGCTCCGTCTCTTTCGCACAGCAAACAAGAAACCAGTGTCTCTGTATTTATTTCATTTACTTTTTAAAAATTATTTATTTATTTTTACGTCTGTTTGCTTCCTTCAGTTTCTGGAATCCCAGTTTTAAATCGTATCCCTGGTGCTACGGTATTTGCTTTAGGTCCAACAACACATTATGCAGTAACGATTGAGTACTCTCAGACTCTTAAGCTGTGTTATGCTTAAATTGAAACTGTATTTTATCTAGCATTTCGTCGCTGTATCAGTTTATTTGGTGACTCTTTTTTTTTTATTCTGTATCTTTTGAAATTTCTTAATAAAATTACTTACTGGAAAAAAACAACAAGAAGAAACCAGTTTCTGTTTGCCGTGGGGAAAAGGCGAAGTGAGTTGCAGCCCCCCTCCCCCCTCCAGGGCAGATAGTGTGAAATTCGACGGAAGCCCTGCAGAGAAGAGGAGTGTGAGAGCGGCATAAGGGCTAGTGGGAAACATGTCACATTTTCGCCCTTTTCTCCAACATAAAACTGTCCTCCAAGAGCTTTTGCTGCCAACCATCAACCCTCCTCCATTGCCTTCAAAGTGTAATGAGGAACAGGAGATGGCGTGATTTGGCCGAGTTAAGAAAGAATGGATGCAGGATGAGGTCATAAACCACAGGAGTAAAGATGAAATCCCCAGATTTGCAGCCATCGGATCCCAAACCCATCCTTCTAAGAAGGTGCCTGCTTCCAATTTTAAATCAATACAGATTTTCATACACTTTTTGATGTGGGTATATCCCCCCCCCCCTTTCTGGTTGTAGAAAACCAGTTAATGCATCGCAGCAGTGGCTGCTGTTTTGGGTCCAAAACCATGTTCTCAATCAAGAAAGGACAGAAATGTAAGACTATAAGAAACGACCTTCCTGGATCAACCCAGAAGTTCTGTGTGGCAGCTGGTTAGAAGGTGCAACTGCAGAGCACAAAGGAGATCATAGTATAGGGCTGCCAAATTCCAGGTGGGATCTGGGGATCTCCCAGTATTACAGCTGATCTCTAGATTCCCCTGCAGAAAATGGCTGCTTTGGAGGGTGGTCGGTATGGCAATAGACCCCCAGCTGAGACCCCTCCTTTCTTTAAATCCCGCTCTCCCCAAGCTCCCCTTCCACATCTCCAAGAATTTCACAACTTGGAGTTGGCAACCTTATCTTCAACCCATACTTAAGAGAAGGGCCATGCTTCAGTGGCAAAAAATGCTTGCAAAAGGTTCCCAGTTCAGTCCCCAGCATCTCCAGTTAAAAGGGACGAGACAATGTGAAAGACCTCAGCCTGAGAGCTGAGAAAGCCAATGCCCATCCAGATAGATAATACTGACTTAGAGAGATCAATGGTCAGATCCAGTATAGACAGCAGAAGAAGACGACTGCAGATTTATACCCTGCCCTTCTCTGAATCAGACTCAGAGCAGCTTACAATCTCCTATATCTTTTCCCACCACAACAGACACCCTGTGACGTAGGTGGGGCTGAGAGAGCTCTCCCAGAAGCTGCCCTTTCAAGGACAACTTCTACGAGAGCTATGGCTGACCCAAGGCCATTCCAGCAACTGCAAGTGGAGGAGTGGGGAATCAAACCCAGTTCTCCCAGGTAAGAGTCTGCACACTTAACGGCTGTATCAAACTGGCTCTTCGCGTGTGTCCACATATTTGTTCCCACTGTCTGGTATTCTGCCTTTTGAGTTTGGGGTTCCTTTCTTTCCTATTATGGCTAGTACTTGCCAACGTGTTCTCAGAGCACAGACTTTCCAGTTATTTAAAAAAAATCACTTAATGCCTTGACTATAAGTTCCTGCATTTTGAGGTAGACAACAATCTCTCTCTCTACTCAATCTCTGCACACTGTTCACAGCGATCACTGAAGCTGAAGCAAACTACATATATCAAAAGGTTGTGGTGTTGCCCAGAATGGTAGCAAAGCGCTACATGTATTTTATATATATTCTGCTACTTTTGCATCTGGTTAAAGAGCAGTTTCAGGATTGGCTTGTTCTTAAATTAAACATTTTAGTAGTATTTTGCTAGCAAAATTGAGAAGGCTTTTGCATTTGGTTAGGAATGTTCGGGATTGGCTTGCTCCTAATATAAAAATATACACTTAAGTGGCATTGAGAGGTAAGTTCTTAATAATATTTAATAAATTAAAGTTGAAAAACTCCCTTCCATTCAGGTTTGTGTTGTATCTTATTAGAATTGCCATGGTTTGTTCCAAGATGATGCTTTTGAAGAAAATAAAGGAGGTTGCAGAGAGCATTTCTGTAGTGTACTGAGAGACGAGTCGTGGTGAAGGCATAAGTATTTAATAGCTAGCACACTACCGAACTGGTTAACACGCGGTCGGGTCCGCTAATATATACAAGCATCCCGGAACATCCCCTTTGCTGGCCAGCCCAATCCTGGCCAGTTGAACTTCCCGCCCTTGGAGCTGATTGGGGTGGCTTTCCCGCGCTGCGCAAGGCGACCCGCGGGCGGCTCGGGTTGCGCGGCGCTGTGCTGATTCCAATACTCTACACTCCTCCCCTCCTAGTTTAAACTACATAATCCTGTAGGTACGTTGGTGCCCTGCGTTCCCGGGTTGATCTCCTCGGGGTTGCTATTGGTGTGGAGCCCGACCCAGCTGCGGGTGGCTCCGTTTTTGGCGGTGGATGGTCCGGGTCGGGTAGCGGCTCTGGTACGGGTTCCGCGGCCCCGGGGACCTCGTATATGGGCTGTTCTTGAGTCGGCGGGGCCCCTTCTGGGGACTCCGTTTCCGGCAGTTCCCTGATCCCGGCTGCCTCCGGCTCTTCGGGCAGGGTGCGGCGGCGCAGCTGATCGATGTGTCGCCGCAGTACTTGGCCCCCTGCTGTGGTCACTTCGTAGGATCGGGAGCCGGTTACTCTCAGGACCCTCCCGGCTACCCACTCCGGGCCGCTTGCGAAGTTTTTCGCGTACACCGGGTCGCCCGGAAAGAATCCCCTTACTGCCTCGCGAACCTCGGGGGACCCGCGGACCTCCGGCGCCCTGTCCGGGTGGAGCCTATCTAACCGGGTGGTCAGTTTCCTCCCCATGAGCAGCTCGGCGGGGCTGAAACCAGTTGTGGGGTTTGGGGTGATCCTGTTGTGGAACAGGAACGCGGAGAGGCGGTGGTCCCAATCCCCCTGGACAATGCGCCCTAGGGCTTCCTTGGTGGTCCGCACCATCCGCTCCGCCTGGCCGTTGGTGGCTGGATGGAAGGGAGCGGACCTTATGTGCCTTATCAGGTACCTCTCGGTGAACTCTCGGAATTCCCGGGAGGTGAAGGCCGTGCCGTTGTCCGTCACTAGGGTGTCAGGGATCCCGTGTGTGCAGAGAACCCTTCTGAGCGCCCGGACGGCTGCTGCGGTGGAGGTCGAGGTGACCGGGATCACCTCCAACCATTTTGTGTGAGCATCTACCAGTATAAAGAAGAGTTGCCCCTGATGCGGCCCCGCGAAGTCTAAATGGAGGCGGGACCACGGCCGCCCGTTTGACTCCCACCTGTGGACCGGGGCGGACGGCGGATTGGGCCTGGACTCCTGGCAGGGTTGGCACCTCCTAACCCACCCCTCTATTTCCTCGTCCATGCCTGGCCACCACACGTAACTCCGGGCCAGGGCTTTCATCCTCACGATGCCCGGGTGGGTCTCGTGGAGATCTTCCAACACCTGTCTGCGCAAGGGGGGGGGAACCACCACCCGGCTCCCCCAGAGTATGCACCCCTTGTGGGTCGATAGCTCGTCCTTCCTGGACGTGAATGGCCTGAATGCATCTTCCACCTTGCCCGCTGGCCACCCCCTTCCCACCCAGTCCCTGACCCGCGCTAGGATGCGGTCTCTGCCCGTAGCTCGAGCCACCTCTTCGGCGTGTAGTGGGCGCTCGGGGAGGGACTCTATAAGCATCACCCCGTGGGCCGGGGCGGGATCTGGGTCTGTGGCGGGCAGCGGCAGGCGGCTGAGGGCATCGGCGTGCCCCATTGCTTTCCCTGGGCGGTGGACCAACGTGTAGGTGTACGAGTTCAGGAACTGGTTCCACCGTAAAACCCTCTGTGAAAGGATTTGGGGGGTTTGCCGGTCGGGGGCTAGGAGGCCGAGGAGTGGCTTGTGGTCCGTGGCAATGGTGAAGCGCCTACCGTAGAGGTAGTCGTTGAACTTGTGGACTCCCGCCACGATCGCCAGGGCCTCTTTATCGATCTGGGCGTAGTTCCTCTCGGCTGGGGACAGAGTCCTGGAGTAATAGGCGACCGGCACTTCCCTCCCGTCCGGGAGTTGGTGCCCCAGGACCGCTCCCACCCCGTAGGGAGAGGCGTCGCAAGCCAGGATCAGGGGAAGGTTTTCATCGTAGTGATGAAGAACCGCGTTTGAGACTAAGAGGTCTTTGACCGCCTGGAACGCCGCGGCTTGGCGCTTTCCCCAGACCCATGGGGCTTGTTTATCGAGCAAACGGTGTAATGGTTCCGCCACCGCGGCTTTGTGCGGCAGGAATGAGTGGTAAAAATTCAACAATCCGAGAAAACTCTGTAGTTCTGCTTTGCATTTGGGGGCAGGGGCCTGGACAATGGCCTTGGTCTTGTCCGCGGTTGGGTGGATTCCCGCTGCGTCCACTGCGAAGCCCAGGAACTCCACTCGCGGAACACCCAACAAGCATTTTTCTTTTTTCACCTTCAGCCCCGCCGCCTGGAACCGTCTGAGGACCTCTCGCAGGCGGCGGCTGAACTCTCCTTCGGTGGGGGCGGCGATCAAAACGTCGTCGAAGAAGGGCTGGACTCCGGGGATCCCTTTAAGGAGAGAGTCCATTATGCTTTGGAAAATCCCCGGAGCCACGCTCACCCCGAACTGCAGCCGTTTAACCCTGAACGCCCCCCTGTGGGTCACGATTGTCTGTGCCTCTGCTGTCTTAGCGTCGACCGGCAGTTGCTGGTATGCCTGAGCTAAGTCCAGCTTCCCAAAAACCTTCGCCCCGGCTAGCGCTGCGAGGACATGGCTGACCACCGGGACTGGGTAGGGATTGTCCTGTAGAGCCTTGTTGATCGTGCACTTGTAATCAGCGCAGATCCTCACCTCCCCGTTGGGTTTTACGGGTGTCACTATAGGGGTCTCCCAGTCGGCGTATGTGACTGGCTCTAGGACGCCTTGGGCCGTGAGGCGGTCCAGTTCCGCCTCTATTTTCGGTTTTAGGGCGAACGGGACGCGTCTCGCCTTGAGCCTTATGGGCCGGACCGTTGGGTCGATCGGTAGGGTGATGGGCGGCCCCTTGTAGCTCCCCAGGGACCCGTCGAAGACCTCTGGGAACTCCCGGCAGACCCCGTCGAAATTGCTGGTCCGCATGTGGTCTACCCCCACTAGCTGGATTCCCAGAGGCTGGAACCAAGCCAGCCCTAGGAGTGTGGTCAGTTGGCGCTTGACCACCAGGATGTCTAGGGGTCCTCTAAAACTCCCTCGTTCCACATTCACCCGGGCCCACCCCACGATGTGTACCGGGTTTTTTTGAAAGTCCCTTAATACGAAGTCCGCTGGCCTCGTATGGAGGCGGCGGCGGGGGCATAGTCTCTTGAGGGTTTCCTCCGAAATGATCGAGATGGAGGAACCCGAGTCTACTTCCATGAGGCATGGGGCGCCCTCGATCAGGACCGACATTTTGACCTTGTCGGGGGCTGCAAGGGGCAGGTTCAGTACCTGTAGACTGGTGGAAGCCGTCGTGTAGGCATCCAAGGAGTCGTGATGCGCTGACGGTTGGCGGCGGCTGTTTTTGGCCCGGCACGCCCGGGCGATGTGGCCCGTCTTCCCACAGCTGCGGCAGTCCAGGTGGCGGTACGGGCAGTCCCTTCGCTCGTGGGGGTCGCCGCAGCTGGCGCACCTGGAACCGGTGGTGGCGGTGGGCCTCTCCGTTGCTCGTGGCCTCGCGGGGGCCCGTGTGTCGGTTCTTTGCGGTCGTCGGAGCTGGAACGCGTCTCCCTCTGCTCGGACCTCTGGCTCTGCTTCACCCTGGTGTACTGCCTCCCCGCGTTGCTGGCCGTACGCCTTGGTGGCCCTCTCAAACGCCGTCGCCTCGTTGAAGGCTTGTTGTAGGGTGAGCTCTTCTTTTGCGAAGAGCTTCTGTTGCAGCCGTTCGTCTCGGAGGCCCCAGACGAAACGGTCCCTCAGGGCTTCGTCCCTCTTATCAAAACTGCAGTTCCCGGCGATTTGCCGAAGTGCCGCCAGGTAGACCGCCGCTGTCTCCCCCGACTTCTGGTCCCTCTTGTGGAAGAGGAATCGGCGGGCGACGATGGAGGGTTGGGGCGCAAAGTGGCCCGTGAGGAGTCTCACGATCTCCCCGTAGGATCTCTCGGTCAGCCTTTCTGGAGCGGAGAGGTTTCGTGCGATTTCGAAGGTCTCTTCCCCACAGACGCTCAGCAGGACGTCTCTCTTCCGGTCATCATCAGTGATCAAGTTCGCCCTCAGGTAGCACTCGACCCGTTCGGTGTAGGTCTCCCATCTCTCGGGGTGCTCTGGGTTGAATTCAGCAAGGTGGCCCGTCGTTACGCTAGAGTTCGCCATGGTGGCGGCGGGCTGCTCGGTCGTCGGTCTCTCGCCTTCCTCGTCTCCGGCCAGGGCTGGTTCCCCGCGGGGTGGCCTGGCCTAGCTAGATCCCACCTTCGTCGCCAGTGTAGTGTACTGAGAGACGAGTCGTGGTGAAGGCATAAGTATTTAATAGCTAGCACACTACCGAACTGGTTAACACGCGGTCGGGTCCGCTAATATATACAAGCATCCCGGAACATCCCCTTTGCTGGCCAGCCCAATCCTGGCCAGTTGAACTTCCCGCCCTTGGAGCTGATTGGGGTGGCTTTCCCGCGCTGCGCAAGGCAACCCGCGGGCGGCTCGGGTTGCGCGGCGCTGTGCTGATTCCAATACTCTACAATTTCGATAGCCAAATTCAGAAGGGTTTTGCATCTGTTTAGAGAAGAGGTTTCACTGTGGGTGAATCAGTTTTGAAGACAGTCCAGCAGTTCAGCTACCTGGGGTGCATCATCTCCTCAGACGCCAAGATCGACAAGGAGATTGACAACAGGCTGGCAAAGGCAAACCGTGCATTCGGCCGATTGCACAAAAGAGTGTGGAGCAACAAGCATCTGAAAAAAGGCACAAAGATCAATGTTTATAAAGCGGTTGTGATGACAACCCTTACCTACGGCTCCGAATCGTGGGTTTTATACCGTCATCACCTGCGACTCCTTGAGCGCTTTCATCAGCGCTGCCTTTGCACCATTCTTAACATCCACTGGAGTGACTTTGTGACCAACACTGAAGTCCTCAAGCGGGCGGAGGTTATAAGCATCGAGGCACTGCTCCTGAAGACGCAGCTGCGCTGGGCAGAAAATATTTCCAGGATGGAAAACCACTGCCTTCCCAAGATTGCCCTGTATGGCGAACTTTCCACCGGCCATCGAAATAGGGGGGCACCAAAGAAGAGATACAAGGACTTCTTGAAGAAATACCTTGGTACCTGTTGCATCAACCATCACCAGTGGTCTGACCTAGCCTCAGATCGCAAAGTATGGAGGCACACCATCCACCAGGCTGTCTCTTCCTTTGAGAACGCACGCATAGCTGGTCTTGAAGACAAAAGGAGATTGAGGAAGAATCGTACTGCTACAGCACCAACCCCAAATCAGACTTTTCCCTGCAGCCACTGTGGCCGGACCTGCCTGTCCCGCATTGGTCTTGTCAGCCACGAGCGAGCCTGCAGCAGACGTGGACTACTGCACCTTTCTTAAATCTTCGTTCGCGAAGTCAAGCCAAGAGAGAGAAGAGGTTAGGGACTGGCTTGCTCCCAGTATCAACACTAAATTGTAACAAGAGTGATAACTTTGAAATGAATAGTAATAGTCCTGAAGAAGATTTGACTAAATAGACATGCTCGAACGGGTCCAGAGGAGAGCGACAAAGATGGTGAGGGGTCTGGAGACCAAGTCCTATGAAGAAAGGTTGAATGAGCTAGGCATGTTTAGCCTAAAGAGGAGGTGGCTGAGAGGTGATAGGATTGTCATCTTCAAGTACTTGAAGGGCTGTCATCTTGAGGATGGTGTGGAATTGTTTTCTGTGGCCCCAGAAGGTAGGACCAGAACCAATGGGTTGGAATTAAATCAGAAGAGTTTCCGGCTCAACATTAGGAAGAACTTCCTGAAAATGAGAGCAGTTTTTCAGTAGAACAGGCTTCCTCAGGAAGTGGTGGGGTCTCCTTCCTTGGAGGTTTTTAAAAAGAGGCTAGATGGCCATCTGACAGCAATGCTGATCCTGTGAATTTAGGGGGAGGTGTTTGTGAGTTTTCTGCATCGTGCAGGGGGCTGGACTAGATGATCCTGGAGGGCCCTCCCAACTCTACGATTTTATGAAATGAGCCTATATCCAGATGCTCATTGGATGGACATTTCTTTGTAATATTGTAAGGCTGTACGTCTTCATAGTGCGGCAAAAAAATTGTATGATTCTTGAAAAAGGTTTTACTAAATGTGTTAGCCCGCATATCACTTTGTTTATTTGTATTTCCTACTTTATGAATTGCAAGCAGCTGAACACATTTGACACAGTTTTAAAACCTAAGCAACGTATTACAAATCCATTAAAACAAACCCACAGGATTTAAGCTCAGTGTTCAAACACGCAGATAAATACCTTTGCAACATTTCCTGAAAGTCAACAGTAGCATTCAGGAGGAAGTACACTCCAGAGGCGAGGGAATGCTACAGAAGAAAAGGGTGCACACAAAACCAGAGGGGCTCATATGAGAATTTTAGGGCTGCCAGCCTTCAGGTGGGGTTCTCCTTCAACTCGCAACCAGTCCCCAGATGACTGGGTTCAGTTCTCCCAGACTCAGCACATCCAGCACTGTGCCCCCCACCCCAATGCTGAGAAAGGTGTGTGACAGCTTCCTGCCATAGTCCATGCCTGGTGGAGGGGAGTGGTGTTTAAGGTTGCCAACCTCCAGGCAAGGCCTGGGGATCTCCTGAGATTACAACTGATCTCCAGACAACAGAGATCAGTTCCCTCTGGAGAAACCAGCTGCTTTGGAGGGTGAAGTCTATGGCTTGATACCTTGCTGAGTTCTTTCCCCTCCCCAAACCCATCCTTCTCAAAGTCCCACCCTCCCAAATGTCCAGGAATTTCCCAACCTAAAGTTGGCAAGCCTATTGTCTTGGGCACCCCCCCCCCCAAAGAAAAGGCCCAGAGTTTTCATAGAGAAAATGGCAGTTTGGGAATTGATTGGGATGTGGCACATGCATGGTTATAGGATGGGGGAGACTTCTCTTTGCAATAGTATGTGTGAAAAGGATCTAGGGGTCTTAGTGGACCATACGATGAACATGAGTTGACGGTGTGATGTGGCGGCTAAAAAGGCAAATGCAATTTTGGGTTGTATTAAAAGAAGCAGGACTAAGATTCAGTGGGAGCTCACAGGAGCACAGCTCCTGAACCTTTATGAGAGTTCCGCCTCCTCCTTCTGAGAGTTCCACTCCTTGTCCATTGAATAGTAGGTGCAGCTGCATAACAATCCCTGGATGAGCTCCCCCACCTATTTTTCTACAAAACGACCCCTGAACAGAAGTATAGTGTCCAGATCACGTGAAGTGATGGTATCGCTTTAGTCTGCTCTGGTAAGACCTCGCCTGGAGTACTGTGTTCAGTTTTGCACACCACATTTTAAGAAGGATGTAGAAAAGCTGGAACAGATCCAGAGGAGGGCGACAAAGATGGTGAGGGGTCTGGAGACCAAGTCCTATGAAGAAAGGTTGAAGGATCTGGGCATGTTTAGCCTGGAGAGGAGGCGGCTGAGAGGTGATAGGATTGCCATCTTCAAGTACTTAAAGGGCTTTCATATGGAGAATGATGTGGAATTGTTTGCTGTGGCCCCAGAAGGTAGGACCAGAACCAATGAGTTGAAATTAAATCAGAAGAGTTTCTGGCTAAACATTAGGAAGAACTCCCTGACCATTAGAGCGGTTCCTCAGTGGAACAGGCTTCCTCGGGAGGTGGGGGGCTCTCCTTCCTTGGACGTTTTTAAACAGAGGCTAGATGGCCATCTGACAGCGATGAAGATCCTGTGAATATAGGGAGAGGTATTTGTGAGTTTCCTGCATTGTGCAGGGAGTTGGACTAGATGACCTTGGAGGCTTCTTCCAGCTCTATGATTCTATGATTTTCCCCTCCTCCTGCTAGACTGGATGGGCCATTGGCCTGATCCAACATGGCTTCTCTTATGTTCTTATGTGACACAGAGTGTTGGACTGGATGGGCCATTGGCCTGACCCAACATGGCTTCTCTTATGTTCTTATGTGACACAGAGTGTTGGACTGGATGGGCCATTGGCCTGGTCCAACTTGACTTCTCTTATGTTCTTATGTGACACAGAGTGTTGGACTGGATGGGCCATTGGCCTGATCCAACATGGCTTCTCTTATGTTCTTATGTGACACAGAGTGTTGGACTGGATGGGCCATTGGTCTGATCCAACATGGCTTCTCTTATGTGACACAGAGTGTTGGACTGGATGGGCCATTGGCCTGATCCAACGTGGCTTCTCTTGTGTTCTTATATTACACAGAGTGTTGGACTGGATGGGCCATTGGCCTGATCCAACATGGCTTCTCTTGTGTTCTTATGTTCTTTTGACCAAGACTACCCACCAGAGAGAGCCCTGTGTGGATTTTTAACTGCAGAGGGGGTCTTTCAATACCTCCTGGCCACACACAGCTCTGTTCAGTCCAGCACAGGGGTAGGGAACGTTGACTCTCCAGATGTTTTTTGCCTACAACTCCCATCAGCCCCAGCCAGCATGACCAATGGCTGGGGCTGATGGGAGTTGTAGGCAAAAGAACATGTGGAGAGCCAACGTTCCCTACCCCTGGTCCAGCAGCTGATGGGGGGGGGGAGGTAGCTGTGAATTGCCTGCATTGTGCAGTGGAGTTGGACTAGACAACCTCGGTATCCTTTCCAGCTCTTTGTATCTATGCGCACCATCCGCTAGTCAATATTTTCATTTCCTTCACCCCCCCTCAGCACATTCACTGAACACGTGAAAAGGGCTAGAAATGAAAGACACACGCAGATGTAATCTGGCTAGAAGAACCTTCCAGAAATGTCAGAGAGAGAGAAGTGTGTGTTTTAACAAAAGCAGAGGTTCTTTAAGATCCAACACAAAACAGCAAATGTTGAAGATCTAACAACCCCAAGATCCAAGCAAGAATCCCCCTTTAATGTCCTCAAATTCGACAGCAACTCTACTTTTCTCACTAATGAGACGTGGAAAGCCGAATCAAGCCTGTTTTGCAAGTCAGATAAAGGAATATTTTAATGCTCATCTACTTAACACTTGACTAACCTTTTCATGATTTCATTTGAACAGTGTCAGTTTCTACTCCTCCTCTCACTTAGGTGGTCTTCTGATTTGATCTTGCTCAGTCTGATGCCTTCCGGGCTGCTTCCAAGACTCCTGCCGGGAGATCAACAAAAGGATGCTTCACTTCATCTTTGAGAGGCATGCAGTTACAGGGTTGCCAACTCTGGGTGGGAGAATTCCTGGAGATTTGAGGGGGTGGAGCCCGGGAAGGGACCTCAGTGGGATATGGTGACATAGGTTCCATCCACCAAACCTGCCATTTTCTCCAGGGGAACTGATTTCCAAAGGCGAGTTGTAATTCTGGGAGATCTCCAGGTCCAGATTCAGAGGGAAACTACCGGGAAGATCCAAGCGCCTTTTAAATCTGGATAGGAGGTTGGAGAAACGGTCGACTGCAGGGTGACATGATAGAGGTTTACAAGATTATGCATGGGATGGAGAAAGTAGAGAAAGAAGGACTTTTCTCCCTTTCTCACAATACAAGAACTCGTGGGCATTCAATGAAATTGCCAAGCAGTTGGGTTAGAACGGATAAAAGGAAGTACTTCTTCACTCAAAGGGTGATTAACATGTGGAATTCACTGCCACAGGAGGAGGTGGTGGCTACAAGCATAAACAACTTCAAGAAGGGATTGGATAAACGTATGCAGCAGAGGTCCATCGGTGGGTATTAGCTGCAGCGTATTGTTGGGGCAGTGATGCTCTGTATTCTTGGTGCTGGGGGGGGCACAATGCGAGGGCTTCTAGCCCCACTGGTGGACTTCCTGACGGCACTTGGTTTTTTTGGCCACTGTGTGACATAGAGTGTTGGACTGGATGGGCCATTGGCCTGATCCAACATGGCTTCTCTTATGTTCTTATGTCCCAATGTAGCTTGGCAACTCAAAGAAGAAGAAAAAGAAAAAAGGGTTTCATATCCCACTTTTTCTACTTTAAGGAGTCTCTGAGCAGCTTACAATCTCCTTCCCTTTCCCTTCCCCACTACAGGCACCTCATGAGGTAGCTGGGACTGAGAGAGCTCTGAGAGAACTGAAATTGGCCAGTTCCCCAGATTAGCATCTGCAGCTGTTAACCACTGCACCACAGCTGGCTCTCCATGTGGTTCAAGATAACACAATTTGTGGCTCAAGATAACTCAGCACGTTGAAGTAATAAGGATAGGTCACACTGGAGGAAAATCTGTACTTGTTATGTTGCATTTTTCATATTATTAGTGGAGAATGTTGTGCACATTTGCAAAGGCATATTTGCAAATAACATGTACATTCCCCACTAATAATATGAAAAATGCAAAATAACAAGTACAGATGAATGATCTTTCCACAACTGAGCACATACAGTTTGTCAAACAGATAATACAAGGCTGAGATCTTGGGTAGGCACTCATTTCGACCCTCCACTTTCAATGCCCGTTACACCTGGATTTTGCCAGTTCACACAGTAAAAGTGCACTGAAAGTGGATTGAAAGTGCGTTCTTTAGCGTGTGTGATCTTAACCTCACATTGTGTTCTTCAGATGACATAAAGAATAGACAATGAATCCCATCAGCTCCTAAACTGAAAGACTCTGTCTCCTCATGGAGATAATTTCCGAGGACAGCCATGTTGGTTGGCAGTAGAACAGCTAGATTTAAGTCCTGCAGAGAACCTTACCAACCGAGATTTCGGGGGGATACGATTTTGAGCGTCAACGCTCCCTTGATTTATTTATTTATTTTATTTATTCGGGATTTACATCCCGCCCTTCCCACAAGTGGCTCAGGGCGGCTTCCAACAATTGATCAAGCATAAAATGTAAACAATTTTAAGTATAAAACAATTAGATACTTAAAACATTTAAAACCTTAAAAACCAGTAACATTTTATTTCATATAAACAGATGGCTGGCCAGTTACATCAAGTTTTCATCCCAGCTAGGTGTAGGCTAGCCGGAAGAGGGTCGTCTTACAGGCCCTGCGGAACTGAACCAGGTCCCGCAGGGCCCTCACCTCTTCCGGCAGCTGATTCCACCATGTAGGGGCCATAACGGAGAAAGCCCTTTCTCTGGTGACTTTCAAGCGGGCTTCTTTTGGCCCAGGGATAGTAAGGAGATTTTGTGTTCCTGACCTCAGTGCTCTCTGGGGAACATGTGGGGAGAGACGGTCCTTCAGGTAGGCAGGTCCCAGGCCATATAGGGCTTTAAAGGTAATAACCAGCACCTTGTACCGGACTCGGTACATCACCGGAAGCCAGTGCAGAGTCCGAAGACCCGGCCGAATGTGTCCCCACTTTGGGAGACCTAATAACAGCCGGGCCGCGGCATTCTGCACCAGCTGCAATTTCCGAGTCCGGGACAGGGGCAGCCCCATGTAGAGGGCATTGCAGTAGTCCAACCTCGAGGTGACCGTAGCATGGATCACTGTTGCTAGGTTGTCACGCTCCAGGAAGGGGGCCAGCTGCCTTGCCCGCCTAAGATATCTGATGAAGGGGTTTTTGACTCTTAAATCTTATACCTCAAACAGCTTGTTGGCCTTGAAGCTACTACTGAACTCTAACCTAGCTGTTCTCTGTCCTCATGGTAACTAATGAAGGCTGAGATAATAACAACAAAGGTCAAAGTAGTGGCCAGTCTTCTTGCAATTTTATTTCTTTCATGCATGTGTTTAGCATTTCAAGAAATCTGTTCAGCACACTAGGTCCCAGGCTCTGGTCCTGAGCTCCAAACACCCAGAATCTCTCATGGCCCGCTTAGACCTCGAGGTTGTCTTCACTTGCTCCACACAGTAGCTCATTGGGTAGACAGTAAGATTTTCTGCACCCCACCACAAAAGAAGAAGAGAAGAAGACTGCAGTTTTATACTCCACCCTACTCTCTGAATCAGACTCAGAGCAGCTCACAATTTCCTATATCTTCTCCCCCCCCCCCACAACAGACACCCTGTGAGGTGGGTCGGGCTGAGAGGGCTCTCCCAGCAGCTGCCTTTCAAGGACAACTCCTAAGAAGCTATGGCTGAACCAAGGCCATTCCAGCAGCTGCAAGTGGAGGAGTGGGGAATCAATCTGGGTTCCCAGATAAGAGTCTGCACACTTAGGGCGTTTTTACACTGAGGGCGTTTTCGCACTCACCTTCAAGTGGTGCGACCACCCTCCTCACGCCGGCGGATCTGCAGGGATTTCGCACCAGAAGCGCCGGCACACCCCAAAGAGCCGGCGACTTCCGTCGCGAAACCAGCTCAAATGTTTTCCTGCTTCTTGGCGGTTTCCGTTTGAGCTGGTTTCGCGACGGAAGTCGCCGGCTCTTTTGGTGCGAAATCCCTGCAGATCTGCCGGCGTGAGGAGGGTGGTCGCACCACTTGAAGGTCAGTGCGAAAACGCCCTGACAGTTTGTGACTCTCTATCACCGCATTGGAAACTCACAACTTTTACATTACCTAACATTCTCACAATTGTTTTGCATCGTTGCTGCCCAAAGCATCTACATTTGTTTTGGTGAGATGGGTTTCGGAGCTGCTGCTGCAACGTTTTTCTCCACACTAGTTTTGATCTGGTCTTTTCTCTACAGGCATTTCAAACTTGTATTGTAGAAGTGTTCGTGCGTTTTAAAAGACTCCTCCAAAAGTCACCACAAGGTGCAGTAATCTGCATGAGAACTGACAGCACTTGACATTTTTACATATCATTGCTTGCCTCATCTTGTAATTTAAATTTGTATTTAATTGTTTTTGCAGTGTTGACACGATTTCCAAGCAATCGTATACATTTCACTAAGCACTGGTATTCCGCCTGCCCTCGGATCAGAGACCCCCCCCCCCAAAAAAAAAAATTGAAACGCTTTCAGCAAGAAATATAGAAGTCTGGCTATGCAAAATGAGCAGAGCAAATCCACCAATGTAAAAGGGAAATAATTAAAGTGGAATGGTGGCAGGCGATTTGAAGGCTCTAAAACTCTGGATCAAACTGAATGTAAAACACCCTTAACCATTATACCAAACTGGTTCTCGTGAGAAAAGCTCACTAAGGCAAGGAGCAAACCAAATGGACACTAAAGCAAAATGATATGTGCATTTCAAAGTACAGTAAGGTTTGGACCAATAGTTCTGCACTGCTGTCCATCTGCAAGTCCCCTGAAGGCAAGTGAATTTGACATTTCGGTTTCTCATACCTGTTCCTCAGTAGCAAGAGAGGAACTGAGAAACAATTCAAGCTGTGCTTGTGGCCGTGTAGGCAACATCTGCTGTACAGAGTGAACAAAAGGCAGCTTTGGAAGAAGTGCAGAAAAGGGCAACTAGAATGATTAAAGGGTTGGAACACTTTCCCTATTAAGAAAGGTTAAAACGCTTGGGGCACTTTAGCTTGGAGAAACGTCGACTGCGGGGTGGCATGATAGAGGTTTACAAGATTATGCATGGGATGGAGAAAGTAGAGAAAGAAGCACTTTTCTCTCTTTCTCACAATACAAGAACTTGTGGGCATTTGATGAAAATGCTTAGCAGTCAGGTTAAAACGGATAAAAGGAAGTCCTTCTTCACCCAAAGGGTGATTAACATGTGGAATTCACTACCACAGGAGGTGGTGGTGGCTACCAGCATGGCCAGCTTCAAGAGGGTGTTGGATAAAGATATGAAGCAGAGGTCCATCAGTGTCTATTAGCCACAGTGTGTATATATATGTGTTTGGTGTGGTGGTTAAGTGTGCAGACTCTTATCTGGGAGAACTGAGTTTGATTCCCCACTCCTCCACTTTCAGCTGCTGGAATGTCCTTGGGTCAGCCGTAGCTCTGGCAGAGGTTGTCCTTGAAAGGGCAGCTGCTGTGAGAGCCCTCTCCAGCCCCATCCACCTCACAGGGCGTCTGTTGTGGGGGGGGAAGGTAAAGGAGATTGTGAGCCGCTCTGAGACTCTTCGGAGTGGAGGGAAGGATATAAATCCAATATCTTCATCTACCTCACAGGGTGTCTGTAGTGGGGGAGGAAGGTAAAGGAGATTGTGAGCCGCTCTGAGACTCTTTGGAGTGGAGGGCGGGATATAAATCCAAATTCAATATCTTCTTCTTCTTCTATATATATAATTTTTTTGGCCACTGTGTGTTACAGAGTGTTGTACTGGAAGGGCCATTGGCCTGATCCAACATGGCTTCTCTTATGTTCTTATGTTCCCCAAAGCGGGCTTCGTGCCCAAACACGTTTGCGTCCAGCCTATGGCGATTTGGTGACTATTCGTAGGCACCGTTAACACAGAGGCCAACCCAAGACGCCAGTTGGTTTGCATGACTGAGATCCTCACGCCGGTGCTGTGGATCTTGAGAAATCTTTCCAACAGAGCAATACGGGATGGGTCTCCATTTCCTCTCCATTTGGAGCACCTCGAATACGTTGAGAGAGGAGGAAAAAGAAGCGAGCCCTGCATGCAAGTTGCCATAGTTCCTTCCCATTCTCTCGTCGGTCACGCTGCTGTTCTGCTCGGTTCCTGAAACAGTTTGAATGATTCTGGCCGGCCCCAAACACTCTAGCTGCTTTGTCTCAGCTCAATGGGCAACTCGGCGAGAGTCTCTTGAATGCCTTGTGTACAAAAGGCAGCAGGAGGAAAATGGAGTCTTAAATTAGCTGTTACTGAAACTAAGAAAACAGCAACAGAAGTGTCATCTGTCGATATAAGCGCCTGCTTTCTGTTGGGTATTGTAACTCTGCATGCAAGGGGATCTGGGAGGGAAAGGGTTAAGAGAATCCTCTCATTCGGGTACCCTGAAAGCCAGCTTGGTGTCGTGGTTAAATGTGCAGACTCTTATCTGGGAGAACCGGGTGTGATTCCCCACTCCTCCACTTGCACCTGCTGGAATGGCCTTGGGTCAGCCAGAGCTCTCTTATCTGGGAGAACCGGGTGTGATTCCCCACTCCTCCACTTGCACCTGCTGGAATGGCCTTGGATCAGCCAGAGGTCTCTTATCTGGGAGAACCGGGTTTGATTCCCCACTCCTCCACTTGCAGCTGCTGGAATGGCCTTGGGTCAGCCAGAGCTCTCTTATCTGGGAGAACCGGGTTGGATTCCCCACTCCTCCACTTGCACCTGCTGGAATGGCCTTGGGTCAGCCAGAGCTCTCTTATCAGGGAGAACCGGGTGTGATTCCCCACTCCTCCACTTGCACCTGCTGGAATGGCCTTGGGTCAGCCATAGCTCTCTTATCAGGGAGAACCGGGTGTGATTCCCCACTCCTCCACTTGCACCTGCTGGAATGGCCTTGGGTCAGCCATAGCTCTCTTATCTGGGAGAACCGGGTGTGATTCCCCACTCCTCCACTTGCAGCTGCTGGAATCACTCTCTTATCTGGAAGAACCGGGTTTGATTCCCTACTCCTCCACTTGTAGCTGCTGGAATGGCCTTGGGTCAGCCAGAGCTCTCTTATTTGGGAGAACCGGGTTTGATTCCCCACTCCTCCACTTGCAGCTGCTGGAATGGCCTTGGGTCAGCCATAGCTCTCTTATCTGGGAGAACCGGGTTTGATTCCCCACTCCTCCACTTGCAGCTGCTGGAATGGCCTTGGGTCAGCCAGAGCTCTCTTATCTGGGAGAACCGGGTGTGATTTCCCACTCCTCCACTTGCACCTGCTGGAATGGCCTTGGGTCAGCCAGAGCTCTCTTATCTGGGGGAACCGGGTGTGATTCCCCCCTCCTCCACTTGCAGCTGCTGGAATGGCCATGGGTCAGCCATAGCTTTCGTAAGAATTGTCCTTGAAAGGGCAGCTTCTGTCAGAGTTCTCCCAGCACCACCCACCTCACAGGGTGTCGGTTGTGGGGGGAGAAGATATAGGACAGGGGTGGCCAACGGTAGCTCTCCAGATGTTTTTTCCCTACAACTCCCATCAGCCCCAGCCAGCATGGCCAATGGCTGGGGCTGATGGGAGTTGTAGGCAAAAAAAAAAATCTGGAGAGCTACCGTTGGCCACCCCTGATATAGGAGATTGTAAGCTGCTCTGAGTCTTTGATTCAGAGAGAACGGCGGGGCGTAAATCTGCAGTCTTCCGTCTTCTTCTTCTTCACTTGGTAGTTGGTCCCTTTCCTCTCATCCCTTAGAGCAGGGGTGGTCAACGGTAGCTCTCCAGATTTTTTTTTTTGCCTACAACTCCCATCAGCCCCAGCCAGCATGGCCAATGGCTGGGGTTGATGGGAGTTGTAGGCAAAAAAACATCTGGAGAGCTACCGTTGGCCACCCCTGCCTTAGATGTTATATTCAATGCAAAGAGGAGACGTGGCTGCAGTGATCCTAGTTCTATTAGTTACAGCATGGTATCGTGTAAACTAGAAGACTGCTTTACTGGGCCAATGGGGCCAACTATATACATTCAAGGTTTCCATGCAAGGATGCCATTGGACCATTCAAACCAGCAGGGGGCCCGTGATTGGAGCAGGGCAGCAGGGATTTGGATCCTACTGTCCATTGTTCCCGAGTCCCCAAGCTCAAACCTAAAGACTCCAATGCGCCAGGCAGGAACCCAGGTAAAGGCAACATTGATCCACATACACAACAGATGTTGAGCCTCTTTGACCCTTGGTTGCCTTCTCTTTTATATAGGACCTCTCTCCTTTTGGAGGTGTCGTAAATTAAATCCGTTCACGAAAACAAGAGAAGAGACTGGATTTATACCCCACCCTTCACTTGGAGCCTCAGAGCGGCCTACAATCTCCTTTCCCTTCCCCTCCCCACAACAGACACCCTGTGAGGTAGGTGGGGCCGAGAGAGCTCTTTCGAGAAACTGCTCTTGAAAGAAGAGCTCTGAGAGAGCTGGTGGCTGGCTCAAGGTCACACCGGCAGGTGCATGTTTAGGAGTGGGGAATCGAACCTGGTACTCTCAGATTAGAGTCTGCGCTCTTAACCACAACACCAAGCTGGCTCTGAAACTAATTTTTTAAACATTTAGCCCATCTGGAACTTTGCTAATCAAGGAGCCACACCAGTAATCAATACCCTCAATCAGGGCTCTCCAGCATTATCTTTAATGAGAGATACTTCTAAGTAATGAAAAATATCTGGAGTTATTCTCCCCCCCACAGCACAGCATGTTACCAACTTTAGTTCTGTCCCAGCAATTGCTGATGGACTAGGAAGGGCACCAGAACCAAAGCTATTGGCTCAACAGCACAGAGAAAAATCTTTTGATATATGTGCGTATATATGTATATATTTCCTATATATGTGTATATTTACATATACATATATCCAGGGCTTTTTTCAAGCAGAAACATACAGGAACGCAGTTCCTGCTGGCATAGTGTCAGGGGGTGTGGCCTAATATGCAAATGAGCTCCTACTGGGCCATTTATAAAATAATAGCTTAAAGAAGATCTTGGCCCAATCTTTCCCTGAGTCTTCTAGCGCAGTGGTCCCCAATCTTTTTGGCACCAGGGACCGGTTTTGTGGAAGACAATTTTTCCAAAGACCAGGGTGGTGGAAAACGATGGTTTCAGGATGATACAAGTGCGCACTTTATTTCTGTTAGCTTGGTGTGGTGGTTAAGTGTGCGGATTCTTTTCTGGGAGAACTGGGTTTTATTTCTCACTCCTCCATTTGCAGCTGCTGGAATGGCCTTGGATCAGCCATAGCTCTGGCAGAGCTGTCCTTGAAAGAGCAGCTTCTGGGAGAGCTCTCTCAGCCCCACCCACTTCACAGGGTGTCTGTTGTGGGGGAGGAAGGTAAAGGAGATTGTGAGCCGCTCTGAGACTCTTGAGATTCAGAGTGGAGGGTAAGATATAAATCCAATGTCGTCTTTTTCTTCTTATTATTACTACATTGTATTATATAATAAAATAATTATACAACTCACGGCCTGGTTGCTAACAGGCCACGGACTGGTACTGGTCCACAGACTGGGGGTTAGGGACCTGAGTTCTAGCAGGTGCACATGCTATTCTGCAGCCGCCAGCAAGCCACTGGCAGTTTGCAAAATACCTGTTAGAAACCCCAGCTGTAAATGCTTCAAATCTGAGCAGAATTCTTTTTTGGCCTTTGGTCTGCCCTAGTGGCTGTTCTGCCGCTTCAGGTGTCATTTTCCCAGGCAGAGAAATGTGGGAGGGACAGCGAGGAAAAAGATTCAGTAAAAGTGGTTGTCAATGGTGTTGTTCAACCAGAACAACTTTCCAGCGTTCCTGCCAAGTAAGATGGATCTGATTGACTTCCCCCCCTCCCCCCCCACACTTTCTACAGATTGAATATGGTGGCCATCAGGGCTTTTATTGTAGAAAAAGCCCAGCAGGCACTCATTTTCATATTAGGCCGTACCCCCTGACATCACCATTGCCTCACACAGGGCTTTTGGGAGAAAAAGCCCAGCAGAAACTAATTTGCATATTAGGCCACACCCCCTAACACCACCATTGCTTCACACAGGGCCTTTTTGTGGGAAAACCCAGCAGGAAGAAGAAGATCTAACTAAAACCATCAAATTCAGTTCCAGCAAATTAGTTTGGTGCGACAATCTTTGGTGCTAAGACTCTGGAGAGCCACCGCCAGTCGGAGTCGTCAATACTGACCTTGCTACTAGCCCAGTGACAATGGCAGAAAGCCAATTAGGGTTGCCAAGTCCAATTCAAGAAATATCTGGGGACCTTGGGGGTGGAGCCAGGAGACCTTGGGGGTGGAGCCAGGAGACCTTGGGGTGGAGCCAGGAACAAGGGTGTGACAAGCGTAACTGAACTCCAAAGGGAGTTCTGGCCATCACATTTAAAGGGACAGCACACCTTAAATGCCTTTCTTCCATAGGAAATAATGAAGGATAGGGGCACCATTTTGGGGGGCTCATAGAATTGGACCCCCTGGTCCAATTGTTTTGAAACTTGGGGGGTATGTTGGGGAGAGGCACTAGATGCTATACCAAAAATTTGGGGCCTCTACCTCAAAACATAGCCCCCCCAGAGCCCCCAATACCCGTGGCTCAATTCCTCATTATTCCCTATGGGAATCGTTCTCCATGGAGAATAAAAGAGTGCCCAGTAGACATTTCCCTCCCCTACACACACACTTTCTAAAGCGGGGGGGGGGGGGGGGAGGGCCTCCAAACCAGGGAATCCCCTGCCCCCTCCCTATGAAGCTGCCTTCTACTGAATCAGACCCTCGGTCCATCAAAGTCAGTCTTGTCTACTCAGACTGGCAGTGGCTCTCCAGGGTCTCAAGCTGAGGATTTTCACGCCTATTTGCCTGGAACCTTTTTAGTTGGAGATGCCGGGGATTGAACCTGGGACCTTCTGCTTCCCAAGCAAATGCTCCCTCTCTCTCACACACAAATACTTACTGGGGCTTGTTCCTGCAGAACTTTACTTGCTCTGAAAAGGAAAGCAAAACAAAGGGAAGGGCCCTTCTCCGAAACCCTTCCTGTTTCCTGCTTCCTGCTCAGCCTTAAAGGCACATATTTTAAAAATGGACCTGCAGGAGCTCTAAAACTACATGGTGATTGTGGGGGGCGGGGAGAAGCCTGTAAAAACGGGGGATCCCCCGCTGGGACCTGGGGATTGGGAAGCCTAAAGCCAATGGAAGTCCAGGACTGGTCCAAGAGATTTATGGGCAGTCCTAGGACTCCTCTTTGGTGTAATGGTTAAGAGAGCCAGTTTGGTGTAGTGGTTAAGCGTGCGGACTCTTATCTGGAAGAACCGGGTTTGATTTCCCACTCCTCCTCTGGCATTTGCTGGAATGGCCTTGGGTCAGCCATAGCTCTGGCAGAGCTGTCCTTGAAAGGGCAGCTGCTGGGAGAGCTCTCTCAGCCTCACCTACCTCACAGGGTGTCTGTTGTGGGGGAGGAAGGGAAGTTAATTGTAGGAGAGCCAGTTTGGTGTAGTGGTTAAGCCTGCGGACTCTTATCTGGGAGAACCGGGTTTGATTCCCCACTCTTCCACTTGTACTTGCTGGAATGGCCTTGGGTCAGCCACAGCTCTAATAGAGAGCCAGTTTGGTGTAGTGGTTAAGTGTGCGGACTCTTATCTGGGAGAACCGGGTTTGATTCCCCACTCCTTCACTTGCACCTGCTGGAATGGCCTTGGGTCAGCCATAGCTCTGGCAGAGGTTGTCCTTGAAAGGGCAGCTGCTGTAAGAGCTTTCTCAGCCCCACCCACCTCACAGGGTGTCTGTTGTGGGGGAGGAAGATAAAGGAGATTGTGAGCCGCTCTGAGACTGAGTAGATGGCAGAACATAAATCCAATGTCGTTGTCTTCTTCTGTGTCCCCAGTTCCACTGAACAGTGCAGCAGTTCTTTGGATGAGTGCCATTGACTTGACTTTTGTTTGTCTGTTTTGCAAAATTCTGAAGAAATCTCAGGCAAACTCCATCTTCTGCCGGTGCAAATAAATACTGGGCACTGTCTCTACATTTCCTGACAAATGTTACACCAGCTTTTCCTATCCGCACTGTCAGAGCTGAGACTGAAATCTCTTTGGAGAAGATGGCTGCGTGAACACGGCAGAGACTGTGTGTTATGTTGAAACAAGTTAGGACATCTCTCTTGGAAATAGGGGTGGTGGTCTTAAAAGCACCCCCCCACACACAACGCAATCAAATAAAAATGTTTTTAAAAGGGTGGGCACATGTCGGAAGTCTTATGTGAACACACTGCTCATTTCTACGGCTGATGTGAGAGAGGATGGGTGAGATTTCCCCACCCCCACCCCAAGCAAGGCTGCCAGCATAAGAATGGCGTTCATGATTAAAGGTGTGGAGGGGCAAGGGCCTAGGATTGCCAACCTCCTGGTAGGGCCAGGAGATCTCCAGGAATTAAAGTTCATCTCCAGCCAACAGAGATTGGAGAACATGGCTACTTTGGAGGGTGGCCTCTACGTAGGGTTGCCAATCCCCAGTTGAGGGCAGGGGATCCCCCCATTTGGAGACGCTCCCCCTGCTCTGAGGGGGTGGGGGGAGAGAGGGAAATGTTCACTGGGCAATTCTCCATTATATTATATATGATGGAAAATTGATCTGTGAGTATCTGGGGCTCTGGAGGGGCTGTTTTTTGAGGTAGAGGCACCAAATTTTTGGCAAAGCATCCAGTGCCTCTCCGCAAAACACCCTCCAAATTTCAAAAGGATTGGACTAAGGGGTCCAATTCTATGAGCCCCCAAAGAAAGTGCTCCTATCCTTCATTACTTCCAGTTGGAGGGAAGGCATTTAAAAGCTGTGCGGTTCCTTTAAATGTGATGGCCAGAACTCCCTTTTGAGTTCCATTGTGCTTGTCACACCCTTGCTCCTGGCTCCACCCCCAATGCCTCCTGACTCCACCCCCAAAGCCCCCAGATATTTCTCGAGTTGAACCTGGCAGCCCTGTCTCTATGCCATGACACCTGGCTGAAGTCCCTTCCCCCCCACAAAAAAAATCCTACTCTCCCCAGTCTTCTCCCTGGAGCTGGCAACCCCAGGTGAGGCCTGGCATCAGTTCAGCCCTGAGTTTGCCCCCTGATCCCTTCGAGCAGGGCAGGGAATCACAGTACACCTCTAGCATTGTTCAGGGGGTTGGACTAGATGAACCTGGAGGTCCCTTCCAGCTCTAGGATTCTATGATTTTATTACTCGCATCCCAGATAGAGGGCCTGCTGTGTTCTTAAATATGCTAAGAATATCACTGCCCCCCAGCAACTCCCTGCGTTTCTTCTGAAGCCGGGCAAGCCCCACTTCAGAGAGGCAGTGGCTGCCACAATTGCCAACAACGCCTGGAGCTGATGAGGACAGTCAAGTGTTCCGTTGCTAAATAAAACTTGGAAGGCATCTCTGGAGTCTGCTTAGGAGGAGGGAAGAAAGCGGGCAATCCTTGTTGTTCCCAGCCCCCCCCCCCAACCAATCTGTCAATTAGACTCCCACACAACCACCTCGCACTCGTCCTGCCCTCCGCTTAGATAACAAGGCCATGCAGCTCCCCGTTCTGCCAAGGGGGCAGGGAAAGGTCAGAGTACATGGAAACACATTGTAAAAGATGCCAAAGAGGTGCCCAAAGCAAAAGAACACAGTGCAATGCAGGCATGGAAGTAAAAAATGTCTAATAAAGGGAACAATCTAAAAAAAAAAAAAACATGAAAAAACTGCCTTTATAAAAGAAACGGGAAGAGCCCTCTCAGCCCCACCCACCTTACAGGGTGTCTGTTGTGGGGGAGGAAGGTAAAGGAGATTGTGAGCCACTCTGAGACTCTGTCCTTGAAAGGGCAGCTGCTGTGAGAGCCCTCTCCAGCCCCACCCACCTCACAGGGTGTCTGTTGTGGGGGAGGAAGATAAAGGAGATTGTAGGCCGCTCTGAGACTTTGTCCTTGAAAGGGCAGCTTCTGGGAGAGCTCTCTCAGCCCCACCTACCTCACAAGGTGTCTGTTGTGGGGGAGGAAGATAAAGGAGATTGTGAGCTGCTCTGAGACTCTGATTTAGAGAGAAGAGCGGGGTATAAATCTACGATCTTCTTCTTCTAGCTGGTGAATTGCCTAAGGCCCTCCCAACTCATGGGGATCTTCCCTTCAGTCTTCTCTCTCTAGTTGCCAGGGTTGCCAGGTCTAGAGATTTTGGGGGTGGATCCAGTAGAGGGCAGAGAGGACAGTGGCCTCAGAAAGATACAACGCCATAGAGTCCACCCCGCCCCCTCCAAAGCAGCCATTTTCTCCAAAGGAGCTGATCTCTGCCAGCTTGAGATCAGTTGTAAAAGTAAGAGATCTCCCGGCCCCACCTGGAGGCTGGCAACCCTATCGCTTGGTCTGTTCAGTTCAGAGCGAGCTGCCGCAGGTGCCTATCAAAGCAATTCGAATCTGGTTTCTCCAACACTGTGTATATGCACAGATGCTGCCCATGCAAACTGATTGGATAGTCATCACTAAGGTCTACTTAGAGGAGCACCGAGGGGCAGGGCTTTATTGGAACACAGCATTTATTGATGACCGATTTAAACGAGTTGTGAGGAATCTAATTTAAAAAGTGCTTGCTGGACAAAGCAGTTGCACAGCGAGGACTGGGGAGGCGGAAGGAAAACTCAGCCGGGCTGCGTGAAAACGTGTTTGGGCAAAAAGGGCACTGCGCCACGTTGGTCAGTAAGGGATGCAGCGAAACAAGAACATCAGAGAAGCCACGTTGGATCAGGTCAATGGCCCATCCAGTCCAACAATCTGTGTCACATAAGAACATAAGAGAAGCCATGTTGGATCAGGCCAATGGCCCCTCCAGTCTAACACTCTGTGTCACATAAGAACATAAGAGAAGCCATGTTGGATCAGGCCAATGGCCCCTCCAGTCTAACACTCTGTGTCACATAAGAACATAAGAGAAGCCATGTTGGATCAGGCCAATGGCCCCTCCAGTCCAACACTCTGTGTCACATAAGAACATAAGAGAAGCCCTGTTGGATCAGGCCAATGGCCCCTCCAGTCTAACACTCTGTGTCACATAAGAACATAAGAGAAGCCCTGTTGGATCAGGCCAATGGCCCCTCCAGTCCAACACTCTGTGTCACATAAGAACATAAGAGAAGCCCTGTTGGATCAGGCCAATGGCCCATCCAGTCCAACACTCTGTGTCACACAGTGGACAGAAAACCCAGGTGCCATCAGGAGGTCCATCAGTGGGGCCAGGATGCTAGAAGCCCTCCCACTGTAACCCCCCCCCCCCAGCACCAAGAATACAGAGCACCACTGCCCCAGACAGAGAGTTCCAACGATACGCTGTGGCCGGAGCTTTTTTTGTAGAAAAAGCCCAGCAGGAACTCATTTGCATAATAGGCCACACACCCCGACCACCATTGTTTTATACAGGGTTTTCTCTTGTAGAAAATGCCCACATAAGCTGATTTACGTATTAGGCCACACCTACTGACACCAAGCCAGCCGGAACTGTGTTCCTGTGCGTTCCTGCTCAAGAAAAACCCCCTGGTTGTGGCTAATAGCCACTGATGGACCTCTGCTCCAGATGTTGATCCAATCCCCTCTTGAAGCTGTCTGTGCTTGTAGCCGCTGCCACCTCCTGTGGCAATGAATTCCACGTGTTCATCACCCTTTAGGTGAAGAAGGACTTCCTTTCATCCATCCTAACCTGATGGCTTAGCAATTTCATTGAGCGCTCACGAGTTCGCTTTTTGTGAGAAAGGGAGAAAAGGACTTCTTTCTCTGCCTTCTCTATCCCACGCATAACCTTGTAACAACCTGATGATCACCCACAAGCCAATGGCCACATACAATAACACTATTCATTACATTACACAAGCTAAGAAACTATCAAATTGATTATTTCAAATCAAGTCTCGGTTCACAACTGACAAACAGGATGTGAGCAGAACCGGCAGCTGTTCCTGGACCCCTGACAGCTGACTATCATAGAATTATCATAGAATCGAAAGGCGGGAAGGCATAGGGTTGCCAGGTCCAACTAAAGAAATACCTGGGGACTTTGGGGGTGGAGCCAGGAGACTCTGGGGGTGGAGCCGGGAGCAAGGGTCTGTCAAGCACGATTGAACTCCAAAGGGAGTTCTGGAAATCACATTTAAAGGGACCTTTTAAATGCTGCCCTTCCATTTGGAATAATGAAGGAGGTGGGTGCCTTATTTGGGGATTCATAGAACTGGACCCCCTGGTCCAACCTCTTTGAAACTTGGCAGGTGTTTAGAGGAGAGGCACCAGATGCTATGCTGAACATTTGATGGTTCTATCTCAAAAAACAGCCCTCCCAGAGCCCTCAATACCCGCAGATTGAGTCTCTATATTATACCCTATGGAAACGAGTCTCCATAGGGAATGATGGAATGCTCAGCTGATGACCCTAAAGTGGGGGAAGGCCCTTCAAACTGGGGGATCTCCTGCCGCCAACTGTGCAACCAACAAAGAGCAACATGGATAATGGAGCAGAAAGAAAGGTTACATCAACCTCCGCAAAGACCAACCTCGAATAGTACAAACAAATTTACTACAAAAATATAATATTCAAAAACAGTTCACTAATACTCAACATTATGATATTTGCAAATAATACAACAAAAAGAATGCCAACCCCATCACCCAGAGTCATAAGAACAGAAGAGAAACCATGTTGGATCAGGCCAATGGCCCATCCAGTCCAACACTCTGTGTCACATAAGAACATAAGAGAAGTCATGCTGGATCAGGCCAATGGCCCCTCCAGTCCAACACTCTGTATCACAAAAGAACATTAGAGAAGCCCTGTTGGATCAGGCCACTGGCCCCTCCAGTCCAACACTCTGTGTCACATAAGAACATAAGAGAAGCCCTGTTGGATCAGGCCACTGGCCCATCCAGTCCAACACTCTGTGTCACATAAGAGAAGCCATGTTGGATCAGGCCAATGGCTCATCCAGTCCAACACTCTGTGTCACATAAGAACATAAGAGAAGCCATGCTGGATCAGGCCAATGGCCCCTCCAGTCCAACACTCTGTATCACATAAGAACATTAGAGAAGCTCTGTTGGATCAGGCCAGTGGCCCCTCCAGTCCAACACTCTGTGTCACATAAGAACATAAGAGAAGCCCTGTTGGATCAGGCCACTGGCCCATCCAGTCCAACACTCTGTGTCACATAAGAGAAGCCATGTTGGATCAGGCCAATGGCCCATCCAGTCCAACACTCTGTGTCACATAAGAACATAAGAGAAGCCATGCTGGATCAGGCCAATGGCCCCTCCAGTCCAACACTCTGTATCACATAAGAACATTAGAGAAGCTCTGTTGGATCAGGCCAGTGGCCCCTCCAGTCCAACACTCTGTGTCACATAAGAACATAAGAGAAGCCCTGTTGGATCAGGCCACTGGCCCATCCAGTCCAACACTCTGTGTCACACAGTGGCCAAAATTTTTATATATATATATATATATATACACACACACAATACATACATACACACACACACACACACTGTGGCTAATAGCCACTGATGGACCTCTGCTCCATATTTTTATCTAAACCCCTCTTGAAAGTGGCCATGCTTGTGGCCGCCACCACCTCCTGTGGCAGTGAATTCCATATGTTAATCACCCTTTGGGTGAAGAAGTACTTCCTTTTATCCATTTTAACCTGTCTGCTCAGCAATTTCATCGAATGCCCACGAGTTCTTGTATTGTGAGAAAGGGAGAAAAGTACTTCTTTCTCTACTTTCTCCATCCCATGCATTATCTTGTAAACCTCTATCATGTCACCCCGCAGTCAACGTTTCTCCAAGCTAAAGAGTCCTAAGCGTTTCAACCTTTCTTCATAGCGAAAGTGTTCCAGCCCTTTAATCATTCTAGTTGCCCTTTTCTAGACTTTCTCCAATGGTATAATTTAGAAAGAAGTAAACGTCTGTGTATTCTTGTCAGATGTGTGCAGAAGACTATTCCAACGGTAAAGTTCTTCACGGAGACCAGTGCTCCGGACGAGTTCAGTACAGCAAGGCACCGAGAACAATACGCGATGGCGTCGTACTTGTCCCACGTTTCGCACTCGCTTCTACGAGCTTCAAAAAAAAAAAAAACATTTTACAATTTAAATGCTGTAATTTACAACCACTTCCAGCCAGTATGGTCAATTTCCTTTTTCGCTTCAAACATACTCAGAAGGAAAGAAGGTGGCATTCACACCTTCTTCTGAGTAGGGCCGAAAGGCACTGGTCCCTTTGCAAGCCACTGACACCAGGTATTCTCCCAACATCATATAACAAAAAGCTTTAAAAGCTGTCTAGTTACCTTGACCCTCAGGCCAACTGTAGAGAGCTAAAAAGGTTCGGCGTTCCACAGGTACTCCCTTCTGGGATGGTCCGGCCAAATCCGCCATGGTTCCAAGAATACTTGACTGACTCTGAGGTCACCACAGCTCTTGGCCTCAGCAAGCAACCAGAAGACTCAAACTAGGAGGGAAAATCTCTTTTCCCAGCTCACCAGCCTCTCATTGGCAATCAAGGCCTGATGCCTTGCAGCTGGTGGCTCCAACCTGGGCCATGCAAGAGAAGGTGAGACATTTTGTAAAACTTAGGTAAACTTAAAACTTAACCCTGGCACTACACCTCCCCTCCCCAAACCCATCCACTCCTGGTTCCACCCCCAAAGTCTCTAGGTATTTTCCAACCAGACCTGGCAACTCTACTCCATGTATTCCTAGGGAGAAGGTTTCTATAATTGCCTGCTGAATCTTTCACACTATTTTTAAGAAGATAAAGTCTGCCTGTTCCCAGAATCTGTGATTGCCTTTTGCTTGCCTCTTGTTCTGTTTGGCAGTCACATTGTGCCTCCCGGGAACATCTGAAGCACAGGTATTCATCTCAGGAAGGGAAACAAATAGGTAATTGCACTCCAAATAATAAATACATGGGGGGGGGGGAAGAGTCCCCAGGGTTGTGGTTGGTCTAAGAAGCTGAATAAGAGTTTTCGGGTAGGGAGGGGTGACATATCTGGACTCTCTAATAATAGTGTATCAGGATAATTTTTTGTATTGTCAATAAGGGATATTGGCTGTTCATTACATATAGTTAACCCATTTTCATTTTCATTTTCTGTATTCTTTTTTCCTAATAGCAAACTAGGATGATGTTTGAAATGTATAGAATGATGTTCAAAAGTAAATTAGGTGGACAAGAACTGGGAAATACATGTCCTTTTGTTTTACCTAGACTTTTAGCAACAGCTATTAACAGGCAACTCGTATTACCCTTTCTTGCTATCCAGACCAAATGGTCTTTCAATTTATTACACTATTTTGCCATTTGATCCTAACTTTGTATCCGTGGTGCAAAGTGTTAAAGCAGCAGTACTGCAGTCCTAAGCTCTGCTCACGACCTGAGTTCGATCCCCGGCGGAAGCTGGGTTTTCAGGTAGCCGGCTCGAGGTTGACTCAGCCTTCCATCCTTCCGAGGTCGGTCAAATGAGACTCCAGCTTGCTGGGGGGAAAGTATAGATGACTGGGGAAGGCAATAGCGAACCACCCCGTAAAAAGTCTGCCGTGAAAACATTGTGAAAGCAACGTCACCCCAGAGTCGGAAACGACTGGTGCTTGCTCAGGGGACCTTTCCTTTCCTTGTATCCGTTTGCACTCTTAACCCACCAACTACATGTCTTTCAGTCCACTGTACCCTATCCCCTCATCTGAAGAAGTCCGCATGCCTACGAAAGCTTCCATTCTGAATAAAACTTTGTTGGTCTTAAAGGTGCCACTTGGCTCCTGCTTTGTTCTGCTTCAGACCAACACGGTTGCCCACCTGGATCTATCTGGATTCCTCGGATCTCAGTTCCAAATTGCTCACCTTCTGAATGAACACCAAGAGAGGTCCTGATTGCCGGATTCTTCCCCGGACAAAGCAGTGCTGAGGATTTTGCAGGAAGAATCCTTTGGCAGCCCTCACCGGTGCTGTCAGAGGCTGAGGACGTCTCCCCATTCTGAGAATAATAGTGTTCCCTTCAGGCAGCCCAGGCAGCAGAGAGGCACAGCGTGTGCCAGAGCGGAGTCACAGATCTGTGGCCAAGCTGGAAAACCATGACAATGAACTGCTTTTTGGGGAGGATTGTGAATATTAAGAAGCAGCGCTTCCCTCCCCTGAGCCAGAGCCTGGGTCCACCTGTGTGGGGGTTAAGGGTTGCCAATTTGCTTGCGGCTGATGGAGACCTACAAATCAGCAACCTCCCAAACCTCCTTAACGGCCTTGCTCAGGATTTGCAAACTGAGGGCCTTCCTGGATTGGGTCTAGGGTTGCCAAGTTCAATTCAAGAAATATCTGGGGACTTTGCGGGTGGAGCCAGGAGTCTTTGGGGGTGGAGCCAGGAGCAAGGGTGTGACAAGCATGATTGAACTCCAAAGGGAGTTCTGGCCATTAAAGGGACCGCACACCTTTTAAATGCTTTCCCCTCCATTGGAAATAATGATGGACAGGGGCACCTTTTGGGGGCTCATGGAACTGGACCCCTCCCCGGTCCCATCGTTTTCAAACTTAGGGGCTGTTTTGAGGAGATACACCAGATGCAATGCTGGAAATGTGGTGCCTCTACCTAAAAAAACTAGACCCCCAGATACTCATGGGTCAATTATCCATTATACCCTCTAGGAATCAGTCTCCATAGGGAATAATGGAGTGCCCAGCAGATATTTCCCTCCACCCCTCCCCCGCATTCTGATGACCCTGAGTCAGGGGGAGGGCCTCCAAACTGGGGGATCCCCTGCCCCCACCTGGGGATTAGCAACCCTACTTGGGTCAATCTTTTCCTCCTGCTTTTCACTTTCCCCAGCATTCTTGTCTTTCCTTGGGATTCTTGTCTTTTCATCTTGTGACCAAAGTACCATAACCTCAGTTCAGTCATTTGAGCTTGTCAGGAGAGTTCAGGTTTGATTTGATCTAGAACCCACTGGTTTGTCTTTTTGGCAGCCTGTGATATCCATAAAACTCTCCTGCAGCACCACAATTCAGATGAACCAGCTTTTCCCCTGCCAGCTTTCTTCATTGTCCAACTTTCACACTCACACATGGTCATGGGGAATAATCTCTACCTAGGGATGCCAGGCTCCAGGCAAGACCTGGGGATCCCCTGGAATTTCAGCTCATCTCCCGACTACAGAGGTCAGTTCCCCTGGAGAAGAAGATATTGGATTTATATCCCGCCCTCCATGCCGAAGAGTCTCAGAGCGGCTCACAATCTTCTTTCCCTTCCTCCCCCACAACAGACACCCTGTGAGGTAGATGAAGATATTGGATTTATATCCCGCCCTCCACTCCGAAGAGTCTCAGAGCGGCTCACAATCTCCTTTACCTCCCCCCCCCCCACAAAACAGACACCCTGTGAGGTAGATGAAGATATTGGATTTATATCCCGCCCTCCACTCTGAAGAGTCTCAGAGCGGCTCACAATCTCCTTTACCTCCCCCCCACAACAAACACCCTGTGAGGTAGATGAAGATATTGGATTTATATCCCGCCCTCCACTCCGAAGAGTCTCAGAGCGGCTCACAATCTCCTTTATCTTCCTCCCCCACAACAAACACCCTGTGAGGTAGATGAAGATATTGGATTTATATCCCGCCCTCCACTCCGAAGAGTCTCAGAGTGGCTCACAACCTCCTTTCCCTTCCTCCCCCACAACAGACACCCTGTGAGGTGGGTGGGGCTGAGAGGGCTCTCACAGCAGCTGCCCTTTCAAGGACAACCTCTGCCAGAGCTATGGCTGACCCAAGGCTATGCCAGCAGGTGCAAGTGAAGGAGTGGGGAATCAAACCCGGTTCTCCCAGATAAGAGTCCGCACACTTAACCACTACCCCAAACTGGCTCTCACAAGGACAGCTCTGCCAGAGCTATGGCTGACCCATGGCCATTCCAGCAGCTGCAAGCGGAGGAGTGAGGAATCAAACCCGGTTCTCCCAGATAAGAGTTCACACACTTCACCACTACACCAAACTGGCTCTCCAGAGAAGGGTAGCATTGGAGGGTGGGCTCCATGGTGTGACTCTGCGCTGAAGTCCTTCCCCAATCCCCCTCCCCCAGGCTCCACTCCCAAATCTCCAGGCATTTTCCATCCCAGAGCTGGGAACCCTAAATTGCCCAGCATCTTCTATATGCAAAGGAGGCATTCCATCATGAACCACTGTACGGCACTGACAACCTCCAGATGGAACCTGGAGAACTCCCAGAATTACAACAGACCTCAGTGCCAGATTAAACCCTGCAGAAGCCCCTAGGCAGTCAACATCTTATGGGGCCCCTCACAAATTATCTCAGAGTTGGAGCACCCACCCTGCCACCCATGGTCCCCACTGCAGCCTGCAGGTACCATCTCAAAAGCCCTTTTGACAAAGCTGTGGGGGGAGAGGCAGAGAGAGGCAAACTTGGAGATGACTCCAATAGCAGGTGCACCAGGAAAATTGGGCAGAGAGCCACTCAGTTGCTAGCTATGCATGCAGGCTGGGAGGGCAGCAAGCAGCTGGGAAACGGGGGGGGGGGGGAGACATCCCAGGGCCCCTAGGCCAGTGCCTTGCCTAATTGTTAATCCAGCCCTGATGGACCTCCAGGTTACATAGATCAACTCCCCTGGAGAAAATGGCTGCTTTGGTGGGCATGGTCTTTGGCATTGTATCTTGCTCTCCCTCCACAAGCCCCTGCCCCTTTCAGCTCCACCTTCAAATGGGCAGGTTTTCCCCACTCAGAGCCGGCAACCCTATTGCTATAGAAGCCTATTAAAAACTTCTTTTTTTCTCCTTTATCATTGAGCCATGAGCCCTACCTGGCAATTCCAGATACAGGAGATGTCAAGGGAGAAACAGCAGAATCAATTAAGCAGTGAGGATTGCCTTTATAAACACGTTTATGAGGGCAAATTCAGATTAACTCAGTGGTTCCTTTGGAAAAGGCTGTAGGACAACTTTTGGCAACAGAAATTGAGAAGCTATGGCCACAGAGAGAAGGAGAAGGAGAAACTGGATTTATACCCTGCCCTTCACTTACATCTCAGAGCGCCTTCCAATCTCCTTCCCTTCCTCTCCCAACAGACACCTTTTGAGGTAGGTGGGGCTGAGAGAACTGTGACTGCTCCAAAGTCACCCAGAAGCTGCAAGTGGAGGAGGAGTGGGGAATCAAATCCAGGTCTCTCAGATTAGAGTCTGGGCTCTCAACCACTACACCAAGCTGGCTCTCAGATCAAGCCGAAGATGCCATGGGTCAACCAGGGCTCAGTGATAGCGAGGATTCCTCAGGAGGAGAGGAGCCTCATGTAGCCAGCTTTGAGTTAACCTAAGAATGAGCTGCAGGTGTATCAAGATTCACATCCAGCAGCTGGTGCAGAGCCTCCAACACCCTCCTGCCCTGATTCAGCAGGTGAACTTCAGTTAGTCATTTCTGGCCTACCAGTATCCAGCCCTTAAAGCACCATGGAAGGAGGATGAGAACAGAGCTACAGCCAAGACGTAAAGTGCACGCCTCCTGTTAGCTGCTTGCTGCTAACAAAGATGAGTAGTTGCAGGAGTCTTTCTAAGCAGCTGGTTGCAAGCAGGAGCCTTAGGAATGGGGCTATAAAATCCAGCCAAGTGAGGCTGTTAGGCATGGGTGCAACACATATATTAAATGCTAAGCCGCAGCCTCTGCTTTGCCTGACTTCTGGTACTGGATACTTGTAGCCTGCAAGCCGCTACACAAGGAGAGCCAGTTTAGTGTAGTGGTTAAGTGTGTGAACTCTTATCTGGGAGAACTGGGTTTGATTCCCCACTCCTCCTCCACTTGCACCTGCTGGAATGGCCTTGAGTCAACCATAGCTCTGGCAAAGGTTGTCCTTGAAAGGGCAGCTACTGTGAAAGCTCTCTCAGCCCCACCCACCTCACAGGGTGCCTGTTGTGTGTGTGGGGGGGGGGGGAAGGTAGAAGAGGTTGTGACTGCTCTGAGACTCAGAGTATAGGGTGGGATATAAATCCAATCTCTTATTTTTCTGTGTAATTCTCTCTCTTTCTCTCTCCCTCCCTCCTTTTGCCACCTGCTATGTCATCCTCAGTTACATCTCTCTCCCAGTTCTTTTGTTTCTGTCAGATCTTTATAAGGACCTCAAAAAGCTCCAGCCTCCCACTCGGACGCCTCCGTGAATTCTGCATTAAAAAGTAACAGATGCAGTTGAAAGCTCCATCCTCAGGGGTGGAACAGCAATCCTATTGGTTGGTTGATTTGTTTGTTTGTTTTATAGCAGATGACACAGTTTTGGTTAAGGCAATCAGGAGGGTGTGACATCTAGTAAGAAACTCAATAGGACTACGGTTTTGAAACAGCAGTCTGAAAGGAAGCATGAAGGGTTTAGATAAAAATATGGAGCAGAGGTCCATCAGTGGCTATTAGCCACAGTGTATGTGTGTATATAACATTTTTTGCCACTGTGTGACACAGAGTGTTGGACTTGATGGGCCGTTGGCCTGATCCAACATGGCTTCTCTTATGTTCTTATGAAGTATTAGATGTGGTTATGTTCGGCAATGCAGAAAACGGTATTACGTGAGCAGAAAGCAATGCAGTGAGAAGAAGAAGATGAAGAAGATATTGGATTTATATCCCGCCCTATACTCTGAATCTCAGAGTGATTCACAATCTCCTTTACCTCCCCCTCCCCCCACAACAGACACCCTGTGAGGTGGATGGGGCTGAGAGGCCTCTTCCAGAAGCTGCCCTTTCAAGGACAACTCCTACGAGAGCTCTGGCTGACCCAAGGCCATTCCAGCAGCTGCAAGTGGAGGAGTGGGGACTCGAACCGGGTTCTCCCAGATAAGAGCCCGCACACTTAACCACTACACCAAACTGGCTCTCTTAAAGACACAGCAGCTGCAACGACCCATCTTAAAGGGACAGCTGTGGGCACCAACTGCTGGATGTGGAGGCTCTGCACCAGCTGCTGGATGTGAATCGTGACACACCTGCAGCTCATTCTTCTGCAGGTCAGCTTATGTTAACTCAATTTCACTGCGCAGATAGTCAATTGCCTGATCCACCCAAACTACAAAAGACTTTAAAAAACCCTTCCTTGTGCTGAAGGAGATGGTCTACATTTGCCGAACTGTTATTGAGGCGGCCTTGTTCTCCTTTGGAACTCTTGAGTCCCAATTAAGAGGAAGGTTCAAAAGCGATAGGAAGCTTCTGCAATCCCACATTCATCCCTCCACAGGAAGGAGGGCTCACGGTTCAGCTTTCCCTTTAACCTCGCTTTCCTCTCCCAGCTGGTTTGCCGTGTTAACTTCTGAAAGGGCATGTCTTCAGGGAAGGCCTGATATGTTCCGGGCTCCCCTTCTGGAGATTAAAGAGTATCAGTTGATCTTAACAGAAGTAGGATTGGATTGCTGTGATTTGTAGGTTTGGCACTCTGTGCAAAATTCCAGGCAGAGCGGCTCGATTCTCTCCGAAGCTGCCTTCAATTGGCCCACGTTTCTTCGATGCTTTGAATGGGAGTAGAAAAAAAAAAAGCGGAATGGCTGACGGTTTCATTTGCCAAGCCATTAATGAAACATAAAACAGATGTGTGAAACACTGTGTGAGTAATAGGAATTGCATTACGTATTATTTATCTGTAGAAATCGAGGGTTTTAGCGCGCAGCAAGCACAAAATCTAGTTTCCCTCTTGACAGGACTGGGTCAAACTCTATTAAAAAGTACTAAATAGAAGGCTTCATGGCAGAGCTGAAGTATAAAACACCATTTGCTGTTTCACTACTCCATGATTAAAAAAAAAAAAAGCTTTGGTATTGCAGTCTCTTATCTTCTGTGCATGTTTTAGAAATGGCATCTTTACAGGAGGCGATCAAGGGACTTGACTTTCAGATCAGGTTGAGAAATGTCATTTTATTCACCGCGTTTAGATTTCTCCCCCCCCTTTCGGCATACGGAGTGAGTCATGCAAATTCTACAGATTGTCTTCTAGTGTCTTTTTGCGGAACGAGTGAGGAACCCTTAGCCCGCACTTCCCAGGATGTGTCTTCTGGAATAAACTCATAGGGTATTTTTTTAAAAATCAGGCTAACCCCATCTGGTAACAACAGGGCGCTTTGGAAGTCCTTAATCCATAGGGTCCCTGTGTTTCGAAACCTGCACTTATCTTGCTCACAAAGACCACTTTCTCTTGACTTGAACATTTTCATATTGTCACACTGATTTTTTTTTTAAATTTCATCATTATCGTTTTTGTGATTTAAAATGAACAGGATTTTGAGCAGTTTGGTGTTGGCACTGTAGTGGCACAGTAGTGGTTGGGTGCAGACTCCTTAGAAAGCCCTGTCAGGTTCCAGTTAAGTATTTCCTCCTGTATCAGGGGTGGCCAAACTATGGTTTGAGAAGAAGAAAAAGAAGATATTGGATTTATATCCCGCCCTCCACTCCAAAGAGTCTCAGAGTGGCTCACAATCTCCTTTCCCTTCCTCCCCCACAATAGACACCCTGTGAGGTGGGTGGGGCTGAGAGGGCTCTCACAGCAGCTGCCCTTTCAAGGACAGAGGCTCAGAGCGGCTCACAATCTCCTTTATCTCCCTCCCCAACAACAGACACCCTGTGAGGTGGGTGGGGCTGAGAGGGCTCTCCCAGCAGCTGCCCTTTCAAAGACAAAGGCTCAGAGCGGCTCACAATCTCCTTTATCTCCCTCCCCCACAACAGACACCCTGTGAGATGGGTGGGGCTGAGAGGGCTCTCCCAGCAGCTGCCCTTTCAAGGACAGAGGCTCAGAGTGGCTCACAATTTCCTTTATCTCCCTCCCCCACAACAGACACCCTGTGAGGTGGGTGGGGCTGAGAGGGCTCTCCCAGCAGCTGCCCTTTCAAAGACAAAGGCTCAGAGCGGCTCACAATCTCCTTTATCTCCCTCCCCCACAACAGACACCCTGTGAGGTGGGTGGGGCTGAGAGGGCTCTCCCAGCAGCTGCCCTTTCAAAGACAAAGGCTCAGAGTGGGCACAATCTCCTTTATCTCCCTCCCCCACAACAGACACCCTGTGAGGTAGGTGGAGCAGGAGAGGGCTCACCCAGCAGCTGCCCTTTCAAGGACAACCTCTGCCAGAGCTCTGGCTGACCCAAGGCCATCCCAGCAGGTGCAAGTGGAGGAGTGGGGAATCAAACCCGGTTCTCCCAGATAAGAGTCCGCACACTTAACCACTACACCAAACTGGCTCTCACACGTGGCTCTTCCACACATATTGTGTGGCTCTCAAAGCCCCCGACGCCCTGTCAGCCAGCTTGGAAAAGGCATTTCTGTCTTTAAATTACTTTTCCAAGCCAGCCAGTGGCTTGGAGAATGCATTTAAAGTTCTAGTTGCTGTCTTTCCACCTCTCTTTGTACCATAGCATTTCCTCTCCCAAATGGCTAGAGCATCGGGGAAAACCACAGAGTTTTCCTGCAAACGCCTAGAGCGGCCGCCGCACCCCATTACTGGTGCCATGACATCACTTCTGGGTGATGTCATCGTGCCAATGATGTCGGGGGAGGTTCCCCCCACTGGTCCAATGTGGGCAAGGGAACCCCCACCCGTACTGGAGACTCTGCAGCCCCACATCTTCCCCTATACCACTCTTAACACCCCGTGATGGTGCACTGAAAAAGAGATGAATCTTGTACTTTCCGAAATTCTTTTGAACCAACTTCCTACAGAATTGGAAGGAGAGCCAAGTTCAGAGACACTCCAGGATAATCAGAAGCAATGGCAGGTAAAGATAAAAAGAAAAATCCAAATTTGGGGGGGGGGGGGGGGCGAGAGGCCATGCACAGAGAGGGGGCAGCCGCAGGAGAAGTCTAGTCTGCATTTATTTATTTCTATCCCACTTTTCTGCCTGCTTGAACTCCAAGTGGCTTAGCAAACAGCAGAAGAGAGAAGAACGGGGCAACAACCACTGCTAGGGTTGCCAATCCCCAGGTGGGGGCAGGGGATCCCCCGGTTTGGAGGCCCTCCCCCCGCTTCAGGGTCATCAGAAAGCAGGGGGAGGGGAGGGAAATGTCTGCTGGGAATTCTGTTATTCCCTGTGGAGATGATTCCCATAGGAAATAATTGAGAATTGATCCGCGGGTATCTGGGGCTCTGGGGAGGCTGTTTTTGGAGGCAGAGGCACCATATTTGTAGTATAGGATCCAGTGCCTCTCCACAAAATACCCCCGAGTTTCAAAAGGATTGGAGCAGGGGGTCCAATTCTGTGAGCCCCAAAAGAAGGTGCCCCTATCCTTCATTATTTCCAATGGAGGGAAGAGGTGTGCAGTCCCTTTAAATGTGATGGCTGGAACTCTCTTTGGAGTTCAATAATGCTTGTCACCCCCTTGCTCCTGGCTCCACCCCCAATGTCTCCTGGCTCCACCCCCAAAGTCTTCTGGCTCCACCGCCAAAGTCCCCAGATATTAGGGTCTGTAGAATCTTTCGGGATCAGATATCCCCAGATATTCCTTGAATTCAGCTTGGCAACCCTAACCACTGCCCTGAGAAGCAGATGAGGCTATGAGTTTGTGAGAGACAGGGCGTTTTTTGTAGCAGGAACTCCTTTGCAAATTAGGCCATACACTACCCTGTTGTAGCCAATCCTCCAAGAGCTTACAAGGCTCTTCTTACAGAGCCTACTGTAAGCTCTTGGAGGATTGGCTACAAGGGGGGGAGGGTGTAGCCTAATATGCAGAGGAGTTCCTGCTACAAAAAAAGCCCTGTTGAGAGGCACCCAGCAAGCTGTTGTGATAGAAGCAGAAATTCGAACCTGAGTCTCCTGAGATCCTAGACAACACCCTATCCACCGCACCACACCAGCTGGAGTACAAGATTACAAGTTTCTGACTTACAAGAGGGTAGAATCTTACCATGTACCTGGCAAGGTCCAGACGATGGGCCAACGGCAGCCCTGTGTTCCAAGCACATGCCAGTCATTCTGGGAGAAGGGCCCTCACGCAGCTCCAAAACACACCTGCAAGGACCGTTATGCAATTGGTTGAATATATGTCATCCTAGTCACAGATCAATTCGTCTGCCACCCCAGGCAATTATCTAAAGGAAGAAAAAGGGATGAGGGAAACCCTAGGGCTGTCTCTCCAACCAACAGGCCAGACAAACACCTGAATATCTCTCTCTCTCTCTCTCTGGCGCACAGCAGGCTTTCTTTAATTAAAGAGTCCCCGAGAGCAACTTTAAGTACTCTGCACAAATAGCTATTTTTAATGGCTTGATTGTATGGACATATCTGACTCTCTTCATAATTCTGCAAAAGAAAACATACCACGGTATTGATTATGCACTTCATTATGAGCCCTTCATTCCAGGGACAGCGTGCTTTTGCTCGAGAAAAGGAAGGGCGGCAGATCTCCAGCTGCAAGGCAGGAAAAGGGGCAGACAAAAAGATGGCCACTGTTGGGGGGGCTCTAATTGAGAGAGAGAAGCACAGGGTGTGACCGTATTTGGAACACTCCGTTCTAGTCAGCATATCTCAGAAAGGACATTGGGGAAAGTACAGCGGAGGGCAACCAAGATGATGCACAGGTTCCTCCCAAATTGCTAGAGCATCCAGGGAAAACCATAGAGTTTCCCTGGAAGCTCCTAGAGTGGCCAGCGCTCAACGTCACCAGCGTGATGACATCACTTGCAAGTGATGTCATTGCACTTACAAGTGACGTCATTGCACCGGCGACGTCAGGAAGGGATCCCCCTTCTGGCCCACTGTGCACCAGCGGGTTGGGGACCCCCAGATTGGGAGAACCCCCACCTCTCACCTTGGCAGCCCTGCCGAGGGGGCTGTTTTCCAAGGCAGAGGCACCAAATTTTCAGCATAGGGTCTGGTGCAGGTAAGACTAGTGCTGCCTGAATTGAGAATTCAGATGTCTTTTTATGGTTCTGATTGGCTCTGTAGAACTATCAAGCCCTGCACCAACGAAGGATTTGAAGATCCAACAGCTGCCAAAATACAGCCTATGAAGAGATTCTGGTGAGCTCAGTGAGCCCCTCCAGTTAGGGGTTCAGGGTCTTCAAGCCCCCAAGAAAATTTTGAAATTTGACCAATTACAGGGACACATTGAGATCATGTTAAGAGCCAGTTTGGTGTCGTGGTTAAGTGTGCGGACTCTTATCTGGGAGAACTGGGTTTGATTCCCCACTCCTCCACTTGCAGCTGCTGGAATGGCCTTGGGTCAGCCATAGCTCTGGCAGAGGTTGTCCTTGAAAGGGCAGCTGCTGGGAGAGCCCTCTCAGCCCCACCCACCCCACAGGGTGTCTGTTGTGGGGGTAGAAGGTATAGGAGAGTGTGAGCCACTCTGTTTCAGAGAGAAGGGCGGGGTATAAATCTGCAGTCTTCTTCTTCTTATCTGGGAGAACCGGGTTTGATTCCCCCCTCCTCCACTTGCACCTGCTGAAATGGCCTTGGGTCAGCCATAGCTCTCGTAGGAGTTGTCCTTGAAAGGGCAGCTGCTGTAAGGGCTCTCTCAGCCCCACTCACCTCACAGGGTGTCTGTTGTGGTGGGTGGGGGGGGAGGCAAAGGAGATTGGGACCACTCTGAGACTCTGATTTAGGATATAGAGCAGGATATAAATCCAATATCATCTTCTTCTTCTACATGGAACAGGTATTAGAGCATATTCTAAGCTCAATATTAAATAGTTCTTGAAGTTCTTAAATAGTCTTAAATAGTTCTTAAATAGTCCTTGAAGAAATCCCTTGGTGCCTCACCATCACCAGTGGTCTGACCTAGCCTCAGATGGCAAAGCATGGAGGCACACCATCCACCAGACTGTCTCTTCCTTTGAGAATGCACGCATAGCTGGTCTTGAGGACAAAAGGAGATTGAGGAAGAATCGTACTGCTACAGCACCAACCCCAAATCAGACTTTTCCCTGCAGCCACTGTGGCCGGACCTGCCTGTCCCGCATTGGTCTTGTCAGCCACCAGCGAGCCTGCAGCAGATGTGGACTACTGCACCTTTCTTAAATTTTCGTTCGCGAAGTCAAGCCAAGAGAGAGAGATTAAATAGTTCAATCCACTGGCTTCTGATTCTGTCACTAAAATAGCCTTATTCTAATAACAAACTCTTAAAAAATCCCCTTCATCAATGGTGTTGAAAATTTTTAAAGGAGAGATTGCTTCAGGGCCCTTTCAGGATTGGGGGCCCTGATGGTGAAGCTTCCTTAGTTTCATAGTAGATCTATCGGCACCTGAATCTACAACCCTTCTGGAGACATCTGTGGCCATAAGGAGAGGAGTCTCTGTTGAGCCATCCTAGGGTCTCTGGAACCTGGGAACGGAGCTCACTTTCTGCTGCTTCTGTGGCGTCGCTTAGCAACACAGCAAGCGCAAAGTCAGAATATTTAACAGAACAGCCCAGATCCCATGTTTTATTTATCGCACTTTGCATGCTTCATGTGCAGGGGTGTGTGTGAACCCCATAATACTCGGAGAGGCTGTTATAAAGGTGGATCTGGCTTGCTGTAAAGGGCTTGCAACATCCCAGGATAACTCAGGTGTGCCTCCAATAGGATGCAGGGGAAACAGCATCTTAGGTAGGCTATGGCGAGAGAGATGGAGCAGAAACACAGCAGGCGCCGAGAGAGAGTTAAGCAGCCAGCCCAGCCCTCACTCACTCACTGCCTCTGCAGCGGCTTTCAGTTTTAACACAGTGGCAGCTGCCAGTCAACATCTAGCTTGGCCCTTGCATACTGCAGGCCAAGGGGGCACCCTGGGTACAGCTCTCCATAGGGAGGGTCTCCTGAAGGTAGGGTTGCCAGCCTCCAGGTGGGGCCTGAAGATGGTCTGGCATTACATCTGATCTCTGGACTACAGAGATGCAGGGGGGACTGGCTGCTTTGGAGGGTGGGCTTTATGGCATGATAATCCTCCGAAGGTCCCTCTCCTTCCCAAATCCCACCCCCCCCCCCCAGGATCCACCCACAACATCTTCAGGATTTTTCAAACCTGGAGTTGGCAACCCTACCTAGTAGTGAAATAAAGTGTTGAAAGGAGGGAAATAAATGGATGGACAAAGGGAAATGCTTCTTGACATAAGACGTGATTCAAATGTGGAATTTGCTGCGATAGATAGATAGATAGATAGATAGATAGATAGATAGATAGATAGATAGATAGATAGATAGAGGATGGATGTGTGGGAGGGAGGGAGGGAGGGAGGGTGGGTGGGTGGATGGATGGATAGATAGATAGATAGATAGATAGATAGATAGATAGATAGATAGATAGATAGATAGATAGATAGATAGATAGATATGAAAAGGGGTTAAATACAGATTATGAAACAATTATATTTATACAGGATATATTAAACAAAGAGGTAAAGAATGACTTCTCCCCAGCATCCCCTTCATTAGCATTTTAAAAAATTTTCTACAATAATTTCATCATTAATACATATTTTATATTGCATATTTTATCAATACTACATACTTGCCATAACTTTAATATACCAAAATTTGAAGGAATTGACATTCAAAACTTATTCTCCTTTTTCCTACATTAAACTACTTTTCTATGCCTTGCAATACACGTACTGACCATTTTTGAACTGTTTCTCATTCTTTTATCTCTTGCTTGCATAATTGACACTCCTCAGTCATTTTCTACAGAAGCCTACAATAGTGATACATGTTCTGTTTTGCATATCTCATCAATACTATATACTACATACTAACTAAAACTTTTAATATACAACATTTTGAAAGTAACTCTGTTATCTGTCTCACAACAACAACAACACTATTTTGTTCAAAATTCACTTTCTTGTACATTTATATGCAGAACTTGTTCTCCTTCATTTTCTGCATTATATTACATTTGTATGCCTTACAATACAGTTATAGGCCATTTAAAACTGTTTCTCATTCTAAGTTTGTCCTGCTTGCAAAACAGACACGACTCCGTCTCTTCTCAGATTTTGAGATGGATCTGATGCTCAGATCAGTTGTTAAGTTCACCGTTAGTCCATCGACAGCGGCTACTAGCCATGGGGATGAAAGAGAACCGCTCTGGTCAGAGGCAGGAAACCTCTGAATCCCAGAGCCAGGAGGCCTCGGCCTCTCTGCCCTGTTGTTGGCTCTCCAGAGGAACTGGCTGGCCACTGTGTGAGACAGGAGGCTGGACTAGATGGACCCTCACTGGTCTGATCCAGCGGGGCTCTTCTGATGTTCTTCTCAGGGGAAGGCCTCGGCCTCTCTGCCCTTTTGTTGGCCCTCTAGGGGAACTGGTTGGCCCCTGTGTGAGAGGAGGCTGGACTAGATGGACCCTCACTGGTCTGATCCAGCAGGGCTCTTCTGATGTTCTTCTCAGGGGAAGGCCTCAGCCTCTCTGCCCTGTTGTTGGCTCTCCAGAGGAACTGGTTGGCCACTGTGTGAGACAGGAGGCTGGACTAGATGGACCCTCACTGGTCTAATCCAGCAGGGCTCTTCTGATGTTCTTCTCAGGGGAAGGACTCAGTCTCTCTGCCCTGTTGTTGGCTCTCCAGAGGAACTGGCTGGCCACTGTGTGAGACAGGAGGCTGGACTAGATGGACCCTCACTGGTCTGATCCAGCAGGGCTCTTCTGATGTTCTTCTCAGGGGAAGGCCTCAGCCTCTCTGCCCTGTTGTTGGCTCTCCAGAGGAACTGGTTGGCCACTGTGTGAGACAGGAGGCTGGACTAGATGGACCCTCACAGGTCTGATCCAGAAGGGCTCTTCTGAGGTTCTTCTCAGGGGAAGGCCTCGGGCTTGGCCTCTCTGCCCTGTTGTTGGTCCTTCAGAGGAACTAGCTGGCCACTGTGTGAGACAGGATGCTGGACTTAATGGAGCCTCACTGGTCTGATCCAGCAGTGCTCTTTCATTTTTTTTACTATGCTAGGATGAGATTTATCTATTGAACCTCCACATTCAAAGGCAGTCAGCATCTAATCTTACTGCTATAAAGCTATATATCAGGGAAAGGTCTCAGCCTCTGTACTTTTGACTGGTCCTCCAGTTTGGTGTAGTGGTTATTAACTGGTTATTAACTTAACCACTGGTTAAGTGTGCAGACTCTTATCTGGAAGAACTGGGTTTGATTCCCCACACCTCCACTTGCACCTGCTGGAATGGCCCTGGGTTAGCCATAGCTCTTGAAGGTGTTGTCCTTGAAAGGGCAGCTGCTGGGAGAGCCCTCTCAGCCCCACCCACCTCACAGGGTGTCTGTTGTGGGGGGAGAAAATATAGGAGATTGTGAGCCACTCTGAGTCTCTGATTCAGAGAGAAGGGCGGGGTATAAATCTGCAGTCGTCGTCGTCGTCTTCTTCTTCTAACTTGGGTGAGACTGGATGCTGGACTGGATGGGCCACTGGTCTGATCCAGCAGGGCTCATCTTAGGTTCCTATCAGGAAGGCTTCAGCCTGTATGTCCTGTGACTGAGCTCTAGCAAAACTGGTTGGCGCCTGTGTGAGACAGGATGCCCAACTAGATGGGCCACTGCTTTGAACCAGCAGGGATCTTACGTTCTTCCATCCTGCGATATGAGACCTAGGGTGTTTTTACACTGACAGTTTGTGACTCTCTATCACCACATTGGAAACTCACCTTTTACATTACTGAACGTTCTCGCAACTGTTTTCCATCGTTGCTGCCCGAAGCATCTACGTTTGTTTCGGTGAGTTGAGTTCCGGCGCTGCTGCTGCAACGTTTTTTCTCAAAACTAGTTTTGATCCGGTCATTTCTCTACAGGCATTTCAAACTTGTATCGTAGAAACGTTCATGCATTTTAAGAGACTCCTCCAAAAGCCACCACAAGGTGCGGTAATTTGCATGAGAACTGACAGCACTTGATATTTTTACATATCATTGCTTGCCTCATCTTGTAATTTAAATTTGCATTGTTTTTGCAGTGTCGACATGATTTCCAAGCAATCGTATACATTTCACTAAGCACTGGTATTCCGTCTGCCCTCTGATCAGAGACCCCCCCCCCAATTGAAACGCTTTCAGCAGGAAATATAGACGTTTGGCTACGCAAAATGAGCAGAGCAAATCCACCAATGTGAAAGGAAAATAATGAAAGCAGAAAAGTGGGAGGCGATTTGAAGACTCTAAAACTTTGAATCAAACTGAATGTAAAAACACCCCTAGGCTGCGGTCAGACGCACCATCAAATCCATCGGCAAGGTGTTCCTGTTTTGTCCATCCTTATTTGAAACGTCGTTGCCTGATCACACATCCCAAACATAATCCACCTTGCCGAGTGCCTGTCCCGTCGTTGACTGATCAGATGGCCCAGCCTTTGCACATGTGCATAAACAATGCCGCTGATTGGCTCAACCTCAGGGACTATTTTCTAGAAATACGGACTAAACAATGATTGTGTCACAAAATTCAACCTCAACAAAATTAAAAAGAAACATTTGCGGCTGCTCGGAATTCATCTGTTGTGGTGCTTAAAGCACCCAGGAGCCCTTCCGCCCTTCGCTGATCCTTTTGCGGTTATGCGTGTATCGCTAAGATTTTAAAAAAAATGGCGCTGATCTGGGATGCAATTTGAGACGACTCGCTAACGCTGGCGTGATCAGACAGGAGAAATCTGTTTTTGGCCCGTCGTCAAGCATTTAGAACCGGATTTTATCCACTATCAAAAAAGTCCGACAGTGAGTTGCAGCATGACGGGATACCCACAACTCACTGGCTTCTCCCAGATGTTGTCGTGTGGACGTGCACTTTCAATCCGAAGAGCATGCGCTGCTGTGTCAGATAAAAATGTACGTCTGACCGCGGCCCTAGTGTAATGACGGTTGAGATCGTATTGTGGAAGGGGAGAGAGAGGCACTGTCTGCCAAATTGCCCTCTGCAGAACAAATGGCATGCCATGGAATAATAGAATCATATTTGAGGCTGCAGCCCTGGCGTCTCTTTCCACTCTGCTTCCCTTCTGTCATGTAAACAAGGCAGGGCTCCACTCCTGCATAGCAACTGACTGCTCCTCCGCCCAGAGTCTTCCAGGCTCCCCCCCCACCCCCCGCTCATCCTGGGACCAAATCTGTTTCCAGATGACCTTTCATGCCACCGACATAACCACACAGACATGAATTTTGCCCAATCGAATGCAAGCTGTTCAAGCAGAAGTCTCTTTCTCCTTCCCCTCCCGCTTGCTGCAAATCTCTCCAGGATGAACACAGAATGATAAGAGCGACTTGGGCTTTGAGATAAGCCCTCCCTTCTCCCCCACCTGTGAGAGATTCCCTTCTCAGCCGGAGATGAGCACTTATTAAAACCTCAATAAAAGACTAATTTGTGGCAGATAAGAACTCTCTGCCTTCAGCGTGAAGGTGGCCTTTGAAACAGAAGTTCTTTTCGGAAAGGCGGGATCGCAATCTTGGGTTATCAAATGGTCTTCCCACTCCCCTTGGTTTCTTTTTCTTTGCGAATATTAAACTCGGTTAGAACATCAGAAGAGCCGCATCCATATGCATGCTGCATGCAGTGTTTCTGTTCTACTCTGGGGTATATCTGGGATTCCGGGGGGGGGGGGAGGGGAGGGAGGGGCGTGTCGGTCTGAAGCAGCAGAACAAATGGTGAGTCCAGCAGCACCTTTAAGACCAAACAATTTTTAGTTCAAGGTAAAAGCTTTCTGAGGATGTGTGCTTGCACGTGAAAGCTTACGCCTGGAATAAAATTTGGTTGGCCAAAGGTACCAATGAGGATGTGTGCTCACACGTGAAAGCTTACGCCTGGAATAAAACTTGGTTGGCCAAAGGTACCATTGGACTCCAGCTTTGTTCCACAGCTTCTGCTGTGATATCATCGCTTTGGGAATGTCAGACGGGGACACACTGGTTTCAGGGCAAAACTCTATGGTTCGAAAGTGAATTTGCCATACAGCATTGCCCTAAAACCAGAGCATTGCCAATGAAATGATGTCACTTTTGGGTGACTTCAGCATACCACACAACATCCCTGCCCACCCCAGAACACTCCCCAAATCCCCCTGCTGGAGCAACGAGGGGACCTGAAGGAATTCCTGAAGGAATTCCACCTGATCTCCAGATGGCAGAGATCTGTTCCCCTGGAGAAAATGGCTGCTTTGGAAGGTGAACTCTGGGGCATTAGACCCCCCCACAAATCCCCCTCGACTCCCCAAACCTGGCCCTGTTCAGGCTCCACCCCCAAAATCTCTAGGTATTTCCCAACCCAGCAATCTGGCAACCCCAGCTTTTCAGCTGGTTGGAGTGTCCTTCAACTGGAGAGCCAGTTTGGTGTAGTGGTTAAGTGTGCGGACTCTTATCTGGGAGAACCCGGTTTGATTCCTCACTCTTCCACTTGCAGCTGAAGAAATATGGATGAAATGTCTTGATATCTAGAACAGACGTCTTTGGTTCTTTTAGTTCCACAAACTAAATACTCGATTATTGTTACTCCTTGGAAAGACTGTTTTTGAACTGTCTGCTGTGAATGTCTTTTTGCTACATGCTCTTGTCTATTTGAAGTTCTACGTGCAAGCTTGGTCAGAACACCACTGACCTCTACATTACACTGTTTGGTTGTTTAAAATTTATGATGTCTCTTGGCGTTTTTTTTTAAATTTACATAGCTGCATGCTAAGATTCTATAGTTTCGCTACCACCTGGCGACTGGCAACCCTACTCCAGATGCACGAAGCGTTTTCTTCTTCCTGCAGAAATGTCTAAACGTGGGTGCCACAGAAGAAACGTGGGAGCAGAGGGAGAAGTCATAAAAGTGAAGCCAGAAGGCCCCGCCGTCCGAGAAGGAGGCACATTGCAATGCTACTCGGCGCAGTTGAAAGCGAGAGCGAGTCAAAAGCGTAAACAATCCAATAAGGCCATGAGCCGTCCTCTCCTGCGGGGCAACGAACTGGCAAAATCTCTAAAGAGGGACAATTACTTGCGGTAGAGAGCTAAGCGCTTCTTGCCTCCGCTGAACTCTGGCTGCACTGTGCCAAATCTGCATGTGCATTCCAATCGCACAGCTCTACGCTCCTGGAGTACGGCAGCACTCCTGCCACTTTCTCTGGGAATCTTTTCAGCCGAACGTGCTGGGAGGTTGTAAAGGCTCCCGCCCGGGTTTCTGAGCGTTTCCATTTTTAATGCCTGGCGGTGAGTCGAGGCGCTGCAAGCGGCAGAAATGCACTGTTAGCGGGAGTGAGCATCTCTCGTATCGGAAGACGTGCGGATGAACGAGTCCTTTGTGGCATGACAAAAAAAGAAAGGAGTGGAACAAAAGTCTGGGGGCACCTCCGGCTCACAATGGTTATTTCAATGCAAGCGCTGAAATGAGCACCGCGAGGTGCCCCTGGAATTTGTTTCATTCTGCCATCACAGACTCACAGAGCTACCCCTTTGCAAACCAAGAGAGAGAAGAACCCCCAGTAGAGGCCAAACGGGGACTTTGCAGAGCAATACCAGAATGTTCCGTGTGTTCTAACAAGGCCGATAGTTCATTGCAAGGCTTTTTTTGAACAGGAAAGCAGTTCCAGCAGGCTCGGCGCCAAGGGGCGTGGCCTAACATGTAAATGAGTTCCTGCTGGGCTTTTCTGTAGAAACAATGGCGGCATCAGGGGTGTGGCTTAATATGCCAATGAGCTCCTGCTGGGCTTTCTCTACCAAAAAAAGAGTCCTGGTTCTTTGTATTTGGCAAATGCTATCTTGGTGGATGATTTTTATTCAGTTCTTTATTTATTGCCTGCCTTTCCCACTGAGAACTCATGGCGGATTATGTAATGTAAGTCAGTAGGATCAGTAGGACGGGGAGACGTTTAACGAACAATGTAAATAGTCGAAGATTGCAGAAATCCATAACAAGGTAAAAGTATTAAACATGACATCTTAAAGATTGCAAGAAATGGTATTCCCTAATTAGAACTATAAGAGCCCTGTGACGCAGCGTGGTAAAGCTGCAGTACTGCAGTCGGAGCCCTCTGCTCCTGAGTTTGATCCCAGTGAAAGCTGGTTCGGGTAGCCGGCTCCAGGTTGACTCAGCCTTCCATCCTTCCGAGGTCAGTCAAATGAGTCCCCAGCTTGCTGGGGGGAAAGTGTAGATGACTGGGGAAGGCAATGGCAAACCACCCCGTAAAAGGTCTGCCGTGAAAACGTTGCAAAAGCAACGTCACCCCAGAGTCGGAAACGACTGGTGCTTGCACAGGGGACTACCTTTACCTTTGTAAAATTAGAAATATAATGCAGTGAGAGCAAAATAATACACACAGCAACGGATAAATTAATGCACATGAATAGTAAAATCCACAATCCCATTCCCTCTAAGTGAAGCATCTTTCTAAACCGTTCTGGTCGGGTTGCCACCAGTTTTGGGTTGGGAAATATCTGGAGATTTTGGAGGGGTGGAACATGGAGAGGGTGCGATTTGGGAAGGGGAGGGAGCTCAGCAGGGTAAAATGTCATTGAGTCCCCCCTCCAAAGCAGCCATTTTCTCCAGGGGAAGTGATCTGTATTCTCTGGAGATAACTTGTAATAGTGAGAGCTGTCCAGGTGCTACCTGAAAGTTGGCAACCCTCACATTAAGAACACAGAACATAAGAGAAGCCCTGTTGGATCAGGCCAATGGCCCATCCAGTCCAACACTCTGTGTCATACAGTGGCCAAAAAACCAGGGTCCATCAGGATGTGTCCATCAGTGGGGCCAGGACACTAGAAATCCTCACACTGTTGCCCCTCCCAAACGCCAAGAAGACAGAGCATCACTGCTTCAGACACAAGAACATAAGAGAAGCTATGTTGGATCAGGCCAATGGCTCATCCAGTCCAACACTCTGTGTCACATAGTGGTCAAAAAAACCCAGGTGACATCAGGAGGTCCACCAGTGGGGTCAGGACACTAGAAGCCCTCCCACTGTTGCCCCCCTCCCCAAGCACCAAGAATACAGAGGATCACTGCCCCAGACATAAGAACCTAAGAAAAGCCATGGTGGATCAGGCCAGTGGCCCATCCATTCCAACACTCCGTGTTACACAGTGGCCAAAAAACCAGGTGCCATCAGAAGGTCCACCAGTAGGGCCAGGACACTAGAAGCCCTCCCACTGTTGCCCTTCCCAAGCACCAAGAAGAAAGAGCATCACTGCTGCAGACAGAGAGTTCCATCTATACCCTGCGGCTAATAGCCACTGATGGATCTCTGCTCCATATTTTTATCCAATCCCCTCTTGAAGCTGCCTATGCTTGTAGCCGCCACCACCTCCTGTGGCAGGGAATTTCATGTGTTAATTCTAACCTGACTGCTCAGCAATTTCATTGAACTGAAGCCCTATTCCTTTATAAAATGCCCTCCTGAACAGTTTGCAGAAAGCCAAAAAGTGAGGGAGCCTTTCTGTTCTAGCTCTTGTAGGGGTCTCACCCCAGGGAAAGCTGACAGCATCTCTGACCAATCAGCAGAGATGAAGAGCTGCATTGCTGCAGCAGAATGCAATACAAGGGCCAACTTTCTCCAACATTTCAGCACACAGGCGCATATACCACGCATGAAGCCATCAACTGACTCTCATTCCTCGAAGATACCTTCAGCAGCACAATGGGTCTAAGGCAGATGCTTAGAGCCTTACAAAGTCTGCCAAAGGCCTTTTATACATGAATGAGAAGTTCTGCTTTTTATCAGTGGAGTAGCTGAAGCTTTTCTTCTTTCTTAGTACAGGATTTTAAAAAGTGATATCAACTCATACTTTTCCATTGCAAGACCCAAAGCCCCTTTGGAGAGCCAGTTTGGTGTAGTGGTTAAGTGTGCGGACTCTTATCTGGGAGAACTGGGTTTGATTCCCCACTCCTCCACTTGCACCTGCTGGAATGGCCTTGGGTCAGCCAGAGCTCTTGCAGAGCTGTCCTTGTGAGAGCCAGTTTGGTGTAGTGGTGAAGTGTGCGGACTCTTATCTGGGAGAACTGGGTTTGATTCCCCACTCCTCCACTTGCACCTGCTGGCATGGCCTTGGGTCAGCCATAGCTCTGGCAGAGGTTGTCCTTGAAAAGGCAGCTGCTGTGAGAGCCCTCTCAGCCCCACCCACCTCACAGGGTGTCTGTTGTGGGGGAGGAAGGAAAAGGAGATTGTGAGCTGCTCTGAGACTCTTCAGAGTGGAGGGCGGGATATAAATCCAATATCTTCATCTACCTCACAGGGTGTCTGTTGTGGGGGAGGAAGATGAAGGAGATTGTGAGCCGCTCTGAGACTCTTCGGAGTGGAGGGCGGGATATAAATCCAATGTCTTCATCTACCTCACAGGGTGTCTGTTGTGGGGGAGGAAGGTAAAGGAGATTGTGAGCCACTCTGAGACTCTTCGGAGTGGAGGGCGGGATATAAATCCAATGTCTTCATCTACCTCACAGGGTGTCTGTTGAAGGGGAGGAAGGGAAAGGAGATTGTGAGCCGCTCTGAGACTCTTCGGAGTGGAGGGCGGGATATAAATCCAATGTCTTCATCTACCTCACAGGGTGTCTGTTGTGGGGGAGGAAGGTAAAGGAGATTGTGAGCCGCTCTGAGACTCTTCGGAGTGGAGGGCGGGATATAAATCCAATGTCTTCATCTACCTCACAAGGTGTCTGTTGAAGGGGAGGAAGGGAAAGGAGATTGTGAGCCGCTTTGAGACTCTTTGGAGTGGAGGGCGGGATATAAATCCAATGTCTTCATCTACCTCACAGGGTGTCTGTTGAAGGGGAGGAAGGGAAAGGAGATTGTGAGCCACTCTGAGACTCTTCGGAGTGGAGGGCGGGATAGAAATCCAATATCTTCTTCATCTTCTTCTTCTTTATTACTTTTCTTTTCTCCAGTTTAAGGGAGAAACAGCATTCTTTCCAAATGCACCCCCCTAACCCGCTGGTATTTCTTTTCTCCAGTTCGGGACAAAAGTTTCGAATGCGGATGCTGAAAACTTTGGTGCATATAGGCTCACCAACCAAACATCCTTTGCACCTGATGCCAGCTCACCTTGACGGATCACCACTATGGGGCTAGCGTTTATCTTGAATGCTGTGCTCAGGAGTTCAGCTAGTTTCTGTTGCAGCTGACAGAGGAAGCTGTTGGCTCATGAAAGCTCATAGAATAATAGAATTGGAAGGGACCCCCCCCCCCCCCAGGGTCATCACAATGCAGGAACTTAACAAATACCTCCCCCTAAGTTCACAGGATCTGCATGGCTGTCAGATGGCCATCTAGTCTCCAAGGAAGGAGAGCCCACCACCTTCCGAGGAAGCCTGTTCCACTGAGGAACCGCTCTAACAGTCAGGAAGTTCTTCCTAATGTGGAGCTGGAAACTCTTCTGATTTAGTTTCAACCCATTGGTTCTGGTCCGACCTTCTGGGGCCACAGAAAACAATTCAACAACATCCTCTCTAGGACAGCCCTTCAAGTACTTGAAGATGGTGATCCTATCACCTCTCAGTTGTCTCCTCTCCAGGCTAAACATGCCTAACTCCTTCAACCTTTCTTCACAGGACTTGGTCTCCAGACCCCTTACCATAAATCTCCCTTAAAAATCTTATTGGTCTTTAAGGTCCCCCGGATGCTAATCTAGGTGTCCACATCTTCTGCAGGCCAACATGAATCTATCCTCAGTGGTTGTGTCTGTGTGTCAGCTGCTCACACTTTTGGGCTCTACCCCAGCATGGCTTTGGAAGAGAAGTTTCATGTATCCAGTGTTTAACTTGTGGGTGTTTTGCCACATGTGCAGTCAGCAAGCACAGTATTCCTCTGGTGTCATGTCCAGGTCCATCTCCACAAGCAATCAAAAGACAAGTTGTTGTGTGTCAGGTTATTTTCTGGAGTGTGTTCAGGCCTCATTTTGGGCAGGAGCTCACAGAAGTGGTGCTCCGGAACCTCTAAATTTTATTGCGCTCTTTCTTCTTACACCCCGCCCCCCCCCCCCCCGCAATACTTGCTTCTGAGCTTCATTGTTCAACCCTTCTGTGAGAATTTTGCTGAACTCTAAGATCTGACAAACTTTCTAATTTTTCCCCCAATAAAAAATGGGAAAAGAACCAAAACATATCGAGCAGACAGATCGAAATCTTCATCATGCCACTGTGGGCACATAGGAGAGAATATTTTTAAAAGCATGATGGGAGGAAGATTTTCTTTCTTTTTCTTTTGAACGTTTTCCAGTTTATTCATACAAATATAAAACATAGACATTAACCGATATAAGGAAAAAGGAAAAAAGGAAAAGTCCCCTGTACAAGCACCAGTCGTTTCCAACTCTGGGGTGACGTTGCTTTCACAACGTTTTCACGGCAGACTTTTTACGGGGTGGTTTGCCATTACCTTCCCCAGTCATCTACACTTTCTCCACAGCAAGCTGGGTCCTCATTTTACCGACCTCGGAAGGATGGAAGGCTGAGTCAACCTCGAACCGGCTACCTGAAAACCCAGCTTCCACTTGGGATCGAACTCAGGTCGTGAGCAGAGCTTAGGACTGCAGTACTGCAGCTTTAACACTCTGCGTTATAAGCAAATATTAAAACATAAAGGTGGAGAGCGCAGTAAGACTCATAGCATTCACGTTACTTATAACCCAATACAGAAGGAAAAAAATTTAATGTAATAATAATAATAATAATAATAATTCAATAGGATAAATAGTAAATCTTAATTGGCAGAATTCTCGTTTGTCCAGTACCATTTTTAACGTTTTAACACTTCGTTAATCAATCATAAAATAAAATCCAGTTATCTACGTATTTCTCAGGCTTAAGTCTTAACATATTAGAAAGAATATCCATCTCCGCTGTATCCATTATTTCTACAATAAGATCATCAATTGTTGGCAGTTCTTTTCTTTTCCAGTGTTGTGCCAACAATAACAGGGAGGAAGGTTTTCTTATGACAATTATAATTCATGAAGCATTTTAAGGTACATGCTGAGCTGATATAATTTAGCACACCTTCTGGTGATGTCAGGGGTGCGTGGCGTATGCAAATGAGTTGCGCTAATGAGCATAATGTGCTAATGTCTACAAAATGACCCCTGAGTCTGTGTGTTACATAAATTGAGATATATTTGGAACTCAAGCTTTATCTGCCCAGTTATCGTCATTGGTTTGTTGGTACAGTGTGTTCTTTGTCTTTGTTTCCAATGTGTTTTATATAGCTACCAAGTTTTTATAGATGTAGGAATGTTTTAACTTTCGGAGGTTATGTTTATGGGTACAGTTTTGTGTATGGGAGGAAAGGAAAAGATTGCGGGTGTTTGCAATGACTCCGTTCCTTTAATCCCAGCCAGGGTCTAAGACTGCCGGAGTCCCTTCCAGGATTTAGTGTGGGCGAGAAGGGAGGAAAAAAGGAAGTTCCTGTTCCTGTAGCTCCACACAGAGCAAGAATCTAAATTATTAAACTGTGCTCCTGTTCACGGCTCTGCAGCCTCCTTTTTTGGATTCCTGGCATTAAGGACACAAGAGGCTTCACACCCAGATCTCCAGGAATTTCCCAGCTCCGAGGGTCTTGAGTTCACCTGGGTCTCTTTTGGGCTTCAGATCTGGAATGGGAACTCAGTTCTCTGTGTCAGTCGCTGGAAATGGAAGAAGGGTTTGGGTTCTGGACTGGAAAGCCATAGACCCATTCTGCAGTCACCCTGCCGGTTGTCCACAATGGTAGCCAGGTTTGGGCCAGGAAATACCTGGAGATTTGGGGAATGCAGCCTTGGAAGGGTGGGTTTTGGGGAGAGAAAGGACTTCAGCAAAATATAATGCCATCGAATGCATCCCCTCAAAGCAGCTATTTTCTGCATGGGAACTGATCTTGGCCATCCGGAGATCAGTTGTAATAGTGGGAGAACGCCAGGTGCCATCTGGAGGTTGGCAACGCCACCAGGCAAAATTCAAGCTAAGGGTCATCACGTATATCACCCTTTGGAGCCTTGGAGCCTCGTAGCTGCAGTTGCCTCTCCCCTGATGCTCTACAACAGCAGCTTTGGTCATCCGAGCAGGGCCTTAACAGGGGCCATCACACTGAAATGAGAAGCTTAATGCTGTGATTAGAGAATGCAGAACAGGGTTCCTAAATAATTAAGCCGTCAAACTGAAGAAAGAATTGAAGCGCCATCAAAATCTAGAGAGACGACTTTTTAAGAAAGCGGCTGCGTTGAAGCTATACTCCTCAGGAGCACCCACCTTGTGAATTTCAGTTGGACTGTTTCCAAGTTTGGAAATCTTTTCATTTGGAGACGGGGGTTTTTTGGCCCCTTGGGGTTTTCTGTTACTTTAAAAGGCCCTGGCACCGCCGGCCTCTATCCTTATTGTATTGTTTATTATGTGTTGTACACAATCCTTATAATATATTGTTGCAAACTGAAAGATGGTGTAACACTTGGTGGCTTTGATCAGTAGTCTCTCAGTTGCACAGCAGAGCTACTGAGCCAAACCTCTCTTCCTTCTATTGGCTGAGGCTCCTTCCTCTCCTGGGGAAGGAAGGAAAGCGCCAGAGCTTCCTTTGCCCAGTTCCCTGGATCACATGGGAGAGATACAAAGAAAGCACCCTTAAGAGCAACAAATGCTAGCGTTTGAAGCATGTTTTATTTTAAGGTGGTTTTTTTTAACCCTTTAATTGTGTTTGTCTTTGTTTTTATAAAGTTTATATCTCAGCTACCTGGCATTACATTTTATGAAACATTTGGGCAGCCCGACAAGGTCTCATTTATGTCAGATCCGGCCCTCATAACAAATGAGTTTGACACCCCTGCCTTAGAACCCATTTTCTCCAGCTGAAAGGATCTCTGTCACTTGAGGATCTGATGGAATTCCAGGAGATCGCCAGTCGCCAGCTGGCAACCCTCCTTCTGATGCTTGAGGCAGGAGATACGATTAAATTAACGCAAGCGTGTTGGTGCAATGAATTATTAACCGGTTCCATTAAAAACAAACAACCCAAAAAAGCTGGGTTTCATATCCAGCAGAGGAGCATTATTTTTAAGAACATAAGAGAAGCCATGTTGGATCAGGCCAATGGCCCATCCAGTCCAACACTCTGTGTCACATAAGAACATCAGAGAAGCCATGTTGGATCAGGCCAATGGCCCATCCAGTCCAACACTCTGTGTCACATAAGAACATAAGAGAAGCCATGTTGGATCAGGCCAGTGGCCCATCCAGTCCAACACTCTGTGTCACTCTGTGTCACACAGTGGCCAATATATGTACACACACACACACACACACACACATATATATACTGTGGCTAAAAGCCACTGATGGACGTCTGCTCCATATTTTTATCCAATTCCCTCTTAAAGCTGGCTATGCTTGTAGCCGCTGCCACCTCCTGTGGCAGTGAATTCCACATGTTAATCACCCTTTGGGTGAAGAAGGACTTCCTTCTATCCGTTTTAACCTGACTGCTCAGCAATTTCATCAAATGCCCACGAGTTCTTGTATTGTGAGAAAGGGAGAAAAGGACTTTTTTCTCTGCTTTCTCCATTTTTGAAACAAGGTGCAGTTTTTCTCCACGATGCCAACCCACCTTTGGGGGAGGGGAACAGCTGTGTCGAGCGAGAGCCCCTTTTTCATTTTTGCCCCTCTTTTATTACTGCTTAAGGTCTGCTCTTCTGGGAAAGCTGGAAACTTAAAACAAGACTTGGCCCTCAATGAGATGCAAAGCAGGTGCCCCCTCGCTGGCTAACAAGCGGCCCACGCAATGAAAATAAGAGGCCATTATAACAGCCGATTTGTGGTTTGAATCGAGAGCGAGTTTTTGCTCTGAGGACTCTAGAAGGAATTCGTCTCTAATGAAGTGCTAAATTGCGAGATGTAACATCCCTGTTACTTATTAAACTCTTTGGCTAATTAAGGAGAATCGAAATCACACGTGCAGGCCCATTGCACCCGAAGCCAAGAAGGGGGATCCGGCAGGCATGTGAGGATGGTAACGGGGGGGGGGGGGTGTTACTCCAAGTGGTGACTGGCAGTCTCCTGGGATTGTGGATGATTTGCAGGCAACAGACAAAACTCCACCTGGAGAAAATGGCCACTTTAGAAGGTGGACTCTAGGCCATTAGACCCCCACTGAAGTCTCTCCTCTTGTTATGTTCTCTGGGTGCAGGCAGGCAGGAGTCCAAAGCCAGTCCAAGGTCAAAGTCCAGGAAGTCAAGCAGGAGCCAAGTCGCCAAAGCAAAATCGGAAACCAGAATCAGAAGTCAGTGTCCAAAAGCCAAAGGGTCAGGGTGCCAAGGAATTCAAGCAGGTCAGGATCAGGAAGGAGCTTGAATGCAAGCCAGAGAATAGACTTGTTGCTTCCACAAGGTTACCAGGTCCTGGGTGAGAGTTATATGGGAGCCTCAATCAGCCTGCTCCCTGGGTGGCAGCGACTCTGCTAGAACTCAGGGCAGAGAGATCTGAAGCATCTAGAATGATTAAAGGTTTGAAACACTTTCCCTATGAAGAAAGGTTAAAATGCTTGGGGCTCATTAGCTTGGAGAAATGTCAACTGCGGGGTGACATGATAGAGGTTTACAAGATTATGCATGGGATGGAGAAAGTAGAGAAATACCGGTAAGTCCTTTTCTCCCTTTCTCACAATACAAGAACTCATGAGCATTCAATGAAATTGCTTAGCAGTCAGGTTAGAATGGATAAAAGGAAGTACTTCTTCACCCAAAGGGTGATTAACATGTGGAATTCACTGCCACAGGAGGTGGCGGCGGCTACAAGCATAGCCAGCTTCAAGAGGGGATTGGATAAAAATATGGAGCAGAGGTCCATCAGTGGCTATTAGCCACAGTGTGTGTCCGTCTGTCTGTCTGTCTGTCTGTCTGTCTGTCTGTCTGTCTGTCTGTCTGTCTGTCTGTCTGTCTGTCTGTCTATCTATCTATCTATCTATCTATCTATCTATCTATCTATCTATCTATCTATCTATCTATCTATCTATCTATCTATCTATCTATCTATCTATCTATCTATCTATCTATCTATCTATCTACTGTGTGACACAGACTGTTGGACTGGATGGGCCATTGGCCTGATCCAACATGGCTTCTCTTATGTTCATATGTGACATTCTGTTGGACTGGATGGGCCACTGGCCTGATCCAACATGGGTTCTTATGTGACACAGAGTGTTGGACTGGATGGGCCACTGGCCTGATCCAACATGGCTTCTCTTATGTTCTTATGTGACCCAGAATGTTGGACTGGATGGACCACTGGCCTGATCCAACATGGCTTCTTATGTTCTTATGTGACACAGAATGTTGGACTGGATGGGCCACTGGCTTGATCCAACAGGGCTTCTCTTATGTTCTTATGTGTGACACAGTGTGTTGGACTGGATGGGCCATTGGCCTGATCCAACATGGCTTCTCTTATGTTCTAATGTGACACAGAGTGTTGGACTGGATGGGCCACTGGCCTGACCCAATATGGGTTCTCTGATGTTCTTATGTTCTTATTTATGCTATGAAGCAAGAGCCATATCTGCAGCCTTTGAAGATAGGACGTTTGTTTAAATTTCCCCATCAGAGAGCTGGATTCTTAGGATAAGGGGGAAAGATCTAGTTTGCTTTCTGTGCCAATTACCAAGCACTGGCTTAACCTGAAATGCTTCGTTCGTCCCAACCTCACCTGAGAAAACGGAATTGTGATATTAAGATAAGATGTGTTTGCTTTTTTAATCAGAGCTCTGTTTCCAGTTGGGACTGGGGCGCCCTTGATGGGTTTATTTGCCTTTGCGTGTGTTCTGGGACGTGGAGAAAAAGATCACTTCATTGGCAAGAGTATAAACCATTCCAGATGGCTTTTCATCAGAGAGGGCTGTTTACATTAATAACTCAACATTTTCCTTGGCAAATCACGGACCCCCCCTTATGCAGCCCGACTCAAGTTAATCGTGGACCAAAGCAATGTGCCTTTTGCATTTTGGCTGCCTCCTCCGTGGCTGTGCAGCGTGCGGAGGGGACGTGACCTCCTCAAAGGGTGTCTGGTAGATTCGCGGGGGACCCACTGAGCCCTGCGGCCGCGAGGGCAAGAATGACGGTTGCCTGTCAAACAGACCAGAGATGGCTGCTTTTGGAATAGAACCGTTAGCTCCAAATCAACCCCTAGGAAAGGAAAGCTACAAACCTGTTCTTTTAGAGGTCTGGTTGCCAACTGCAACCTGGGAAGTTCCCAGAGATTTGGGGATGAAGTCTGGGAAGGGCAGGATTTAGGGAGGGGAGGGGGTTCAGCAGAATATATGCCACACAGTCCATCTTCCAAAGCAACCATTTTTGCCACTCCTCCACCTGCAGCTGCTGGAATGACCTTTGGTCAGCCACAGCCCTCCCAGAGCTGTCCTTGAAAGTGTAGCTTCTGGGAGAGCTCTCTCAGCCCCACCCACCTCACAGGGTGCCTGTTGTGGGGGAGGAAGGTAAAAGAGATTGTGAGCTGCTCTGAGACTCTGATTCGGAGATAAGGTCCAGAAAAGGGCAACTAGAATGATTAAAGTTTTGGAACACTTTCCCTATGAAGAAAGGTTAAAACGCTTGGGGCTCTTTAGCTTGGAGAAACGTCGACTGCGGGGTGACATGATAGAGGTTTACAAGATAATGCATGGGATGGAGAAAGTAGAGAAAGAAGCACTTTTCTCCCTTTCTCACAATACAAGAACTCGTGGGCATTCAATGAAATTGCTGAGCAATCAGGTTAAAATGGATAAAAGGAAGTACTTCTTCACCCAAAAGTGGAATGTGGAATTCACTGCCACAGGAGGTGGTGGCGGCTACACGCATAGACAGCTTCAAGAGGGGATTGGATAAAAATATGGAGCAGAGGTCCATCAGTGGCTATTAGCCACAGTGTGTGTGTATATATATTTATAATAATAATAATAATAACAACAACAACAATAATATTTTATTTATATCCCGCCCTCCCCGCCGAAGCGGGATCAGGGCGGCTAACAACATATCCACAGAGTTATACAAAGGTTTAAAATCACATTAGTTTTAAAACATTCCAATTTAACCAAATACAGTACAAAAAATTTCAGGTGCTAATTCTATTCATAAGATAATGGTGACAAAAGTCACCCAACATCAGTTGCTCAGCCGGCAAAGGCCATCCTGAAAAGGGTGGTCTTTCAGGACCTGCGGAACTGGTCAAGGCTCCGCAGGCTCGCACTTCTTTCGGGAGCTGGTTCCATAGGTGTGGAGCTGCGATAGAGAAGGCCCGTGTATGGGTGTTTTGGAGTTTGGCCTCCTTTGGTCCAGGGATAGTCAGCTGGTTCTTCCCTGCTGACCTCAGTGCTCTCTGGGGTTCGTATGGGGAAAGACGGTCCCTCTGGTAGGACACAGAGTGTTGGACTGGATGGGCCATTGGCCTGATCCAACATGGTTTCTCTTATGTTCTTATGTGACACAGAGTGTTGGACTGGATGGGCCATTGGCCTGATCCAACAGGGCTCCTCTTATGTGACACAGAGTGTTGCACTGGATGGGCCGTTTGCCTGATCCAACATGGTTTCTCTTATGTTCTTATGTGACACAGAGTGTTGCACTGGATGGGCCATTGGCCTGATCCAACGTGGCTTCTCTGATGTTCTTCTGTGACACAGAGTGTTGGACTGGATGGGCCATTGGTCTGATCCAACATGGCTTCTCTTATGCTCTTATGTGACACAGAGTGTTGGACTGGATGGGCCAGTGGCCTGATCCAACAGGGCTCCTCTTATGTGACACAGAGTGTTGCACTGGATGGGCCGTTTGCCTGATCCAACATGGTTTCTCTTATGTTCTTATGTGACACAGAGTGTTGCACTGGATGGGCCATTGGCCTGATCCAACGTGGCTTCTCTGATGTTCTTCTGTGACACAGAGTGTTGGACTGGATGGGCCATTGGTCTGATCCAACATGGCTTCTCTTATGCTCTTATGTGACACAGAGTGTTGGACTGGATGGGCCATTGGCCTGATCCAACATGGCTTCTCTTATGTAGTTATGTGTGACACAGAGTGTTGGACTGGATGGGCCATTGGCCTGATCCAACATGGCTTCTCTTATGCTCTTATGTGACACAGAGTGTTGGACTGGATGGGCCATTGGCCTGATCCAACATGGCTTCTCTTATGTTCTTAAGGACGGGATATAAATCTATGGTCTTCTTCTCCTTTTCCGAGATTTCCTAGCAGTGCAGAATTCCTGTCTGCTGAGCTACCGAAGGGCAGCTGTGGAAACCTCCTTTCATTGATGCTGCAGCCTTCCTGGGCCCAGCCCAAGAAACAATTTAAAAGTGAGTGATGTCCATCATCCCGCTTCGCCAAGTCTTGGTTCTGCGTGGGAGCAGGGTCCAGATACGGAGGGAAGACGCCTTTCTCGGCACTTGCCCTGAGCAGGCGGCTGTGAAATTTTGATTGGGGTGACAGAGGGCGTTCATTGCCCTTGACTACCACACGTCGCCTGTCCATGAAAATACTTCTTACCCAAGGATAACGTGATTTTCTTTCCTGCTGACCTTTGAAGCCGAGGGAGCTTTACGTAACAAGAGACATTTGTAGGAGAAAATTGAAAATGGACTGTGCGGCAGGTCTCTAGCATTCTGTACGACGGCCGAGGGGAGAGCAGAAATGCGAGCAGAGAGGCCTTTTCCTTTCCCTTCCAAGAAGCCACGGAGAACATGTCAGAATGCAAGCACCGGAAGCTGCCCTATCCTAGGGGAGTCCACTGGCTTTTCTAGTCCACTCCTCTCTGTTCTGATTGGCAGGGCCGGTGCTGGGGTTTTTGGTGCCCTAGGTGAGCAGCTCCCCCCCAAAATTAAAACAAAACAAAACAGAATTGTAGGAGAAATGAAAAAAAAAACTTTACACTATTTACATTTTTAATTTACAGTTTTTTAATTTAATTTTTTTTAAAAATTGTGAGATTAAGCAATAAAAATTGTGAGACTACTACTTGATCCTTTTTAGCTGGAGGGGCCAGGGACAAGACCTTCACAGGACCATTTCTACTTAATCCTTTTAGCCGGGAGCACCAGGGACAAGACCTTGAGCGTGTGAGAAAGATGCTCTCCCACTGAGCTGTGGCTCCCACTCCCTGGCTCTGGTAAAGTAGAGTAGGAAGGATGAGTGGCAGCAGACCACTTCAACAGGAGCCAGTTTTTAGAAGCTGTAATTGGCTCCTCTTCAGCTTTGACAATTGGTTAATTTATCCCTGCACTGCGTAGGCAACATCCGCTTTCACAACTGACTGACTGACAGACCCGGGGAACACAAAACTGCCCAAGTAGCGTCTGCACTCTTGGGATACCCCAAGAGTCTCTCTACGTCAGGCCGATGTCACTGGTGACTTTCCACCTCGCTGAAGTCAGCCCAGCAACTCAGGCTGTGTTTTGCCACTCAGCTAGGTGGACTCTATAAACCGGGTGAGGCTGAGGACATTGTTGAAGATCTGTCAGGTCACACTGCATGGTTGTCAGCAGCTTGAGATGTTATTCGGAACAAGATCCTCCCTGCTCATAATAGTCCGTCAAGCAATGAAAAGAGCTCTTTTTCTTTGAGAACTGCTCTGGCTTGGAACAGTTACAGAACGCCGCAGCAGATGTGGCTCAGCAAGGAGTCATATGAACATATGAAGCTGCCTTATACTGAATCCGACCTTTGGTCCATCAAAGTCAGCATTGTCTTCTCAGACTGCCAGCGGCTCTCCAGGGTCTCAAGCTGAGGCTTTTCACACCTATTTGCCTGGACCCTTTTTTGGAGATGCCAGGGATTGAACCTGGGACCTTCTGCTTCCCAAGCAGATGCTCTACCACTAAGCCACCATCCCTCCTGGGACGTGTAGTTCTCAGCACTGCCAACTCCATCTTGGGAAATCCCCGGAAGCCCAGAGGATGGAACTTGGGGAGTGCAAAGTTTGGGAAGGGGAGGGACTTCAACAACGTAGCCAGTTCCTCCAGGGGAACCAATCACTTCAGTCTGGAGAGATGTTGCAATGCCAGAAGATCTCCAGGCCTCACCTGGAGGTTGGCAACAGTACTTTCATACAGCTTTGTACAGCTCTGTCCTGGGGGATTCTGGGAGATCTGGAGGCAGAGCCTGGGGAAGGCAGAGTTTGGGGAGTGGAAAAAACTCCTGGGAGAAGAGAGCCAGTTTGGTATAGTGGTTAAGTGCATGGCCTCTTATCTGGGAGAACCAGGTTTGATTCCCCACTCCTCCACTTGCAGCTGCTGGAATGGCCTTGGGTCACCCATAGCTCTCTTATCTGGGAGAACCGGGTTGGATTCCCCACTCTTCCACTCGCACCTGCTGGAATGGCCTTGGGTCAGCCATGGCGCTGGCAGAGGTTGTCCTTGAAAGGGCAGCTGCTGTGAGAGCCCTCTCCAGCCCCACCCACCTCACAGGGTGTCTGTTGTGGGGGAGGAAGAGAAAGGAGATTGTGAGCCGCTCTGAGACTCTGACATTCAGAGTGGAGGGCAGGATATAAATCCAATATCTTCTTCTTCCATACAGCCTTCCCTCCTAACCTGCCTTTCCCTCCAGGGGAACTGATCCCTATAGCCCGGAGATCAGTTTTAATTCCTGGAGAACTCCAGGACCCACCTGGAGGATGGTAGCCCTCTCTCCAGGAAACCTAAGTAGTCAGCATGGGATCCCAGGAATCCTGGGAATGATGTCTCCTTCGGACTGGAATACCATTGAGAACATATTCAGCAGCAGCAGCCAAAACAGAAGACGCCCCAGAGCACATGAAGAAGAAGATGAAGATAGAAGATACTGGATTTATATCCCACCCTCCACTCCGAATCTCAGAGCAGCTCACAATCTCATTTGTCTTCCTCCCCCACAACAGACACCCTGTGAGGTGGGTGGGGCTGAGAGAGCTCTGACAGAGCAGCTGCCCTTTTAAAGACAATCTCTGTGAGAGCTGCGTCTGTCCCAAAGCTTTTCCCGCAGGTGCGAGTGGAGGAGTGGGGAGTCAAACCCAGTTCTCCCAGATAACAGAGCTGTGGCTGACCCAAGGCCATTCCAGCAGCTGCAAGCGGAGGAGTGGGGAGTCAAACCCGGTACTCCCAGATAAGAGAGCTATGGCTGACCCAAGGTCACTCCAGCAGGTGCGAGTGGAGGAGTGGGGAGTCAAACCCGGTTCTCCCAGATAAGAGTCCTTGCACCTAACAATAAGAAGATATTGGATTTATATCCTGCCCTATACTCTGACTCTCAGAGTCTCAGAGTGGCTCACAATCTCCTTTCCCTTCCTCCCCCACAAGAGACACCGTGTGAGGTGGGTGGGGCTGAGAAAGCTCTCACAGCAGCTGCCCTTTCAAGGACAACTTCTGCCAGAGCTATGGCTGACCCAAGGCCATTCCAGCAGCTGCAAGTGGAGGAGTGGGGAATCAAACCCGGTTCTCCCAGATAAGAGAGCTATGGCTGACTCAAGGCCATTCCAGCAGCTGCAAGTGGAGGAGTGGGGAATCAAACCCGGTTCTCCCAGATAAGAGTCCTTGCACCTAAGGAGAAGATATTGGATTTATATCCTGCCCTCCACTCCGAAGAGTCTCAGAGCAGCTCACAATCTCCTTTACCTTCCTCCCCTACAACAGACACCCTGTGAGGTAGATGAAGATATTGGATTTATATCCGGCCCTCCACTCCGAAGAGTCTCAGAGTGGCTCACAATCTCCTTTACCTTCCTCCCCTACAACAGACACCCTGTGAGGTAAGTGGGGCTGAGAGAGCTCTGATAGAAACTGCTCTGTGAGAGCTATAGCTGACCCAAGGCCATTCCAGCAGCTGCAAGTGGAGGAGTGGGGAATCAAACCCAGTTCTCCCAGATAGAGAGCTGTGGCTGACCCAAGGCCATTCCAGCAGCTGCAAGTGGAGGAGTGGGAAATCAAACCCGGTTCTCCCAGATAAGAGTCTGCGCACTTAACCACTACACCAAACTGGCTCTCACAAGGACAGCTCTGCAAGACCTCTGGCTGACCCAAGGCCATTGCAGCAGCTGCAAGTGGAGGAGTGGGGAATCAAACCCGGTTCTCCCAGATAAGAGTCTGCGCACTTAACCACTACACCAAACTGGCTCTCACAAGGACAGCTCTGCAAGAGCTCTGGCTGACCCAAGGCCATTCCAGCAGCTGCAAGTGGAGGAGTGGGAAATCAAACCCGGTTCTCCCAGATAAGAGAGCTGTGGCTGACCCAAGGCCATTCCAGCAGGTGCAAGTGGAGAAGTGGGGGATCCAACCCGGTTCTCCCAGATAAGAGAGCTATGGCTGACCCAAGGGCATTCCAGCAGCTGCAAGTGGAGGAGTGGGGAATCAAACCCGATTCTCCCAGATAAGAGAGCTCTGGCTGACCCAAGGCCATTCCAGCAGCTGCAAGTGGGGAATCAAACCCGGGTCTCCAAGCTAAGAGACCTCTGGCTGACCCAAGGCCATTCCAGCAGCTGCAAGTGGAGGAGTGGAAAATCAAACCCGGTTCTCCCAGATAAGAGAGCTCTGGCTGACCCAAGGCCATTCCAGCAGCTGCAAGTGGAGGAGTGGGGAATCGAACCCGGTTCTCCCAGATAAGAGAGCTATGGCTGACCCAAGGGCATTCCAGCAGCTGCAAGTGGAGGAGTGGGGAATCAAACCCGATTCTCCCAGATAAGAGAGCTCTGGCTGACCCAAGGCCATTCCAGCAGCTGCAAGTGGAGGAGTGGGAAATCAAACCCGGTTCTCCCAGATAAGAGAGCTATGGCTGACCCAAGGCCATTCCAGCAGGTGCAAGTGGAGAAGTGGGGAATCCAACCCGGTTCTCCCAGATAAGAGGCCACTCGCTTAACCACTACACCAAACTGAGAACGGCTTGCAGAGCTTCCCGACTGAGCCCCTCTGGACAGCTGTGTATCCCAGGGACTCTTGTTCTCATCCAGCCATCATGGAGGAATGGGAATTTGCAAAGGGGCATCCTGGTCATAGCGGCTGCTAGATGTGCCACGGGGGCTTCTGGGTGAAAAGAGGCATTTGAGGCCGACTGAGCTCCCACGATGTCAGCAGGCTGGGGGTTCTGGACTTTGAAAGTGGACTCAGAGTAAGTTCCAGGTTGGTTTGTTTCAAACCCTCCTGTCAGTCTGGATGGCCCAGACAAGCCTGATCTTGTCAGATCTCAGAAGCTAAGCAGGGCTGGCCTTCGCTAGAACTTGGATGGGAGACCACCAAGAATTGCTACGCAAAGGCAGGCGACGGCACCCCATCTCTGTTTGCCTCTACTCGGACCTGGATGGCTCAGGCAAGCCTGGTTGCATCCTATTGCAGAAGGTCAGCAGGGTCAGTCCTGGTTAGTGCTTGGATGAGAGACCACCAAGGAAGTCCAGGGTTGCTACGCAGAGGCAGGCAAAGGCAACCTCCTGCTCCTCTCTTGCCTTGAAAACCCTACAGGGCAGGGGTGAGGAACCTTTTTTCTGCCAAGGGCCATATGGATATTTATAACATCATTTGCGGGCCATTAAAAACCATCAACTTAAAAAACAGTGCTCCGCCGAGGGAGAATGATTCAGGCCAGCAAAATTAATGCAAATAATGGGGTTTTTTTCTATTTGAAGTCATGTGGGGAGAGTCTAATCTGGCACACACAAACGCGGCCTGCCGCTCTAGGCGAATGCATAGGTCCAGGACTTTTTTGTAGAAAAAGCCCAGCAGGAACTCAGTAGCATATTAGACCACACCCCCTAATATTAGCATATCAGGTCACACACTCATTAGCATATTAGGCCACACCCTCCGGGAATAATCAAGTGCAAACTGAACTCTTTTCCAGGCCCTGCAGAGATTCTGGCCGGCCAGCCAGGCCCCGGGGAGGCTGCCGCACAGTACATCTGGGCCCTGTGATCCCTGCCTGGCCCTGGGGAGGCTGCTGCACAGCGCGGCTGGGCCTCACGATCCTCGCTGGCCAGCCAGGCCCCAAAGAGGCTGCCAGATGGCTTGGTTTGGCCCAGCAATCCCCGAGGGCCACACCAAGTGACCTCAAGGGCTGTATACGGCCCTCGGGACAGGGGTTCCCCACCCCTGCTATAGGGTCTCCCTAAGTCTGCTACGATTTGATGGCACACAACTGATTCAAGTAACTAGGGTTGCCAATCCCCAGGTGGGGGCAGGGGATCCCCTGGTTTGGAGATCCTCCCCCCGCTTCAGGGTTGTCAGAAAGCGGGGGGAAGGGAGGGAAATGTCTCTATTATTCCCTATGGAGATTTATTCCCATAGAAAATCATGGAGAATTGATCTGCGGGTATCTGGGGCTCTGGGGGGGCTGTTTTTTGGGGTAGAGGCACCAAATTTTCAGTATAGCATCTAGTCCCTCTTCCCAAAATACCCCCCAAGTTTCAAAAAGATTGGACTAGGGGGTCCAATTCTATGAGCCCCAAAAGAAGGTGCCCCATCCTTCATTATTTCCTATGGAAGGAAGGAATTGAAAAGGTGTGCCGTCCCTTTAAATGTGATGGCCAGAACTCCCTTTGGAGTTCAATTATGCTTGTCACAGCCTTGATCTTGGCTCCACCCCTAATGTCTCCTAGCTCCACCCCCAAAGTCTCCTGGCTCCACCCCCAAAGTCCCCAGATATTTCTTGAATTGGACTTGGCAACCCTACAAGTAACCCATTTCTGAAATGAGCTAAAAGGAGTTTTTCCACCCCCGGGACTGTGTGCGATGCCAGATTATTGTAAATGGAGGAAGAAGAAGGGTTTACGTTTCTTGAAATGTGTGGAGGCATTTGATCAGTGTGCCAGCGCTGGAAAACGTATTGATAAAGATCTCTTTGCTTTCTCTCCTGCTCTCTGTCTCTCATTTGCCAGCTTTCTTACTCGGTGCTTTTCATCTGTAGTCAATTATTGGCTTCGCTTTTGTGGGCGCCATCCCAAAACATCTGAAGGGCATATGCAGAGTCTAGATCCAGGGCAATTGTGAGTGGGACTTGCTAGGAAATTGGTGTACAGTGAGATTGCTCACCTTGGAGGCTGAGTTTCAGACTTTTTCACTGGTGTTTCTCCTGGCCTGTTATCACTAGCTGGAACTGCTGCTGATTTGTGGGGAGGACCAGATAGGAGGTGGTGTAAAGGACCTCTTGCCGAGACCCAGGAAAGATGCTTCCGATCTGAGTGGACAGTACTGACCCAGATGGACTGAAGGTCTGATACAGTATAAGGCAGCTTCACGTGTTCATAACTGCATGCACGGACTCTTATCTGGGAGAACCGGGTTCGATTCCCCATTCCTCCACTTGCGGCTGCTGGCATGGCCTTGGGTCAGTCATCACTCTTGCAGAGTTGTCCTTGGGAGAGCTCTCTCAGACCCATCCACCTCACAGGGTGTCTGTTGCGGGGGGAGGAAGAAGATTGTAAACTGCTCTGAAAGGCTCTGAGATTAAAGTGAAGGGCAGGGTATAAATCCAATTTCTTCCTCTTCCTCTTCCTTTTCTTCTTCCTCCTTCTCCTCCTCTTCTTCTTGCTGTTCAAAGCGTCACCAGCAGATTTCAGCAGATATATGTGGGTTTGTATTGTGCCATCAAATTGCCTCTGACTTAGTAGCGTTGCCAGCCTCCAGGTGGGGCCTGAAGATCTCCCACTTTTACAGCGGATCACATAAGAAGAGAAGCCATGTTGGATCAGGCCAGTGGCCCATCCAGTCCAACACTCTGCGTCACATAAGAACATAAGAGAAGCCCTGTTGGATCAGGCCAGTGGCCCATCCAGTCCAACACTCTGCGTCACATAAGAACATAAGAGAAGCCCTGTTGGATCAGGCCAGTGGCCCATCCAGTCCAACACTCTGCGTCACATAAGAACATAAGAGAAGCCCTGTTGGATCAGGCCAGTGGCCCATCCAGTCCAACACTCTGTGTCACATAAGAACATAAGAGAAGCCCTGTTGGATCAGGCCAGTGGCCCATCCAGTCCAACACTCTGCGTCACATAAGAACATAAGAGAAGCCATGTTGGATCAGCCCAATGGTCCATCCAGTTCAACACTCTGTGTCACATAATTTATTATTATTTATTTATTACTTTGCATTTATATCCCGCCCTCTCCGCAAGCGGACTCAGGGCGGCTTACAGTATCATAAAAACAATCAATTCCATAAAACATATAAAACCATAATACATTTATCAGTTTAAAACTATTACGCTATCTCAATTCAGTCTGGCGGTATTCGGTTCTGACTATGACCACCAGCTTCTGTAGGATGTCCGGTGGCAGCCCATTTTCAGTCAACCAGAAAAGCCTGTCTAAACAGTTCGGTCTTACAGGCCCTGTGGAACGCCGACAAATCCCGCAGGGCCCTTATAGCTTCTGGGAGGGTGTTCCAGAGTTCTGGTGCTGCCACCGAGAAGGCCCTAGATCTTGTTGCGCATAGCCTGGCTTCTTTTGGGCCAGGGGCAGACAGCAGATTTTTTGTCCCTGATCGCAGTGCTCTCTGGGGGATATATGGGGAAAGGCGGTCCCGTAGATAGGCAGGTCCCTGACCATAAAGGGCTTTAAAGGTTAATACCAACACCTTGAAGCGAACTCGGAACACAACAGGCAACCAGTGCAGCTCTCTCAGCACTGGCCGAATGTGCTCCCGTCGTGGTAGCCCCATTAACAGCCGTGCCGCAGCGTTCTGCACTAGTTGTAGTCTCCGGGTTAGCGTCAGGGGTAGCCCCATGTAGAGAGCATTACAGTGATCTATTCTTGAGGTGACCGTAGCATGGATTACCGTCACTAGGTCGCTGCGGTCCAGGTAAGGGGCCAGCTGCCATGCTTGCCGAAGATGGAAAAAAGGCAGATCTAACAGTGGCTGCCACCTGAGCCTCCATTGTAAGGGAGGACTCAAGGAGCACGCCTAAGCTCTTGACCTTGGGGACCGGTATTAGTGGCACCCCATCAAGGGCCGGCAGCTGGATCTCTCTCCCCGGACTGCCCCGACCCAGGTAGAGAACCTCCGTCTTCGTCGGATTCAATTTCAGCCGACTCAGTCTGAGCCAGGAGGCCACGGCTTGTAATGCCAGGTCTAGATTTTCCAGGGTACAGTCAGACTGGCCACCCATCATTAGGTAGAGCTGGGTGTCATCCGCATATTGATGGCAACCCAGTCCATACCTCCTGACAATCTGGGCAAGGGGGCGCATATAGATATTAAATAGCATCGGGGATAGGACCGCTCCCTGCGGCACCCCGCAACTAAGGGAGTGCCTCTGGGATGCTTCCTCCCCTATCACCACCCTTTGTCCCCGATCTTGGAGAAAGGAAGTCAGCCACTGCAAGGCAGATCCCTGTATCCCCACATCGGTGAGGCGGTCAGTCAGTAGCTGGTGGTCAACCGTGTCAAAAGCGGCTGACAGATCTAATAACAGCAGCACTGCAGAGCCGCCCTGATCCAGATGTCGCATAAGATCATCCATGAGGGCGACCAGAACTGTCTCCGTCCCGTGACCTGGCCGAAAGCCGGACTGGAATGGATCCAGTGCGGAAGTGTCCTCCAGGAATCCCTGCAGCTGAGTCGCCACCGCCCGCTCTATGACCTTACCCAGGAAGGGAAGGTTTGACACCGGCCGATAGTTCGCCAATGTGGCCGGGTCTGCTGATGGTTTTTTTAAGAGGGGACGGACCACTGCCTCTTTAAGAGGTGTGGGAAAGATCCCTTCAATCAGGGACCTATTGATGATGTCCTGTAGTGGTTCACGTAGCCACGTTTGGCTAGCCTTTATAAGCCAAGACGGGCACGGATCTAACCTACAGGTCGTAGGGCGTATAGCTGCAAGGGTCCTGTCGACTTCCTCCAGACTGAGTGGACTGAAGGAATCCAGAATTGAACCAGAAGAACATAAGAGAAGCCATGTTGAACCAGAAGAACATAAGAGAAGCCATGTTGGATCAGGCCAATGGCCCATCCAGTCCAACACTCTGCGTCACATAAGAACATAAGAGAAGCCATGTTGGATCAGGCCAGTGGCCCATCCAGTCCAACACTCTGTGTCACATAAGAACATAAGAGAAGCCATGTTGGATCAGGCCAATGGCACATCCAGTCCAACACTCTGTGTCACACAGTGGCCAAAATACACACACACACACACACACACACACACATATATATATATACACACACACATACACACACTGTGGCTAATAGCCACTGATGGACCTCTGCTCCATATTTTTATCCAACCCCCTCTTGAAGCTGCCTATGCTTGCAGCCGCCACCACCTCCTGTGGCAGTGAATTCTACATGTTAATCACCCTTCGGGTTAATCTCCAGCTGGCAGTGATCAGCTTCCATGGAGCAAATGGTTGCTTTGGAGGGCGGACTCTAGGGCTCCGCTCCCCTCCCCTTCCCCCCCCCAAACTCCACCCTCTCCCAGCTCCACCCCCCAAAATCTCTTGGTATTTTCCAACCCATACCTGGCAACCCTAGACTTAGGGCAATCCTGTGAGTTAATGCCCTCCAAAATATCCTATCATGAACAGCCTTGCTCGTCTTGCCAATGGAAGGCCCCCGCGGCTTCCTTTTCTGACTCCATCCATCTCATGTTGGGTGTCCCTCATTTCCCGCAGCTCTCGACTTTCCCTGGCCTTTCACAGGGACTCTCGTCTTCTCATCATGGGACCAAAATACAATAGCCTCCGCTTAGTCATTTTAGCTCCAAGGTAGAGCTCAGGTTTGATTTGATCTAGAATCCATTTATTTGTTCTTTTCTGGTGGTCCAGGGTATCTGTAAGACTCCCCTCCAATGCCACATTTCAAACAGAGCAGCATTCTTTTTGTTGGCTTTCTGCATCGTCATTAGATCTAGCCTGAAGGAGCTAGACTCAGTAGTAGGACATGCTATTTTTTTTTCCTGGTCAGTTTGCCAACCCCATGGTGCACAGGTAAGCTGCAGTACTGCAGTTCAAGCTCTGCTCATGACTTGAGTTCGATCCCGGTGGAAGCTGGGTTCAGGTAGCCAGCTCCAGGTTGACTCAGCCTTCCATCCTTCCAAGGTTGGTGAAATGAGTTGCCAGCTTGCTGGGCGGAAAGTGTAGATGACTGGGGAAGGCAATGGCAAACCACCCTGCAAAAAAAGTCTGCCATGAAAACATCACAATGTGACGTTCCACCGTGGGTCGGTAACGACTCGGTGCTTGCACAAGGGACTACCTTTATCCTTTTCTTTTATGCCAGTGTACCAAGTTGTCTTTTCCATGTGCAGCGTTGCTCCCCTTCCCAAACAACACACGCACACAAATTTTCTCTAGGATGGACTTACTTTCCACTTTCAGACTATATTTATTCTTGAACCCAACCATAATTTTTCATAGTCTGCTCTGGCACGTTCTGTTCATGAATCACATGCCACTGGTCAGCACAGTACACTGCACATACACCCCTGCCATCAACATGCCGGCAACAAGGAGATGGTTGTTGTACGTGGTGAAATCCCGAGAACCGTCCCCAAGATGACCTTCAGAAATCCCTGCAAGAAACCTGCAGGGGTTGTTTGTTGAACTTCTTGGGAGTTCAAGTATGGGACAGCCACGGGACTTTGCCAGAACCCGCTTATCTACTCATGGTGGATTTATATGAAACAAGGAAAACGCCAGAAGATAACTCTCTCTCTCTCTCTCTCTCTCTCTCTCTCTCTCTCTCTCTTTCTTTCTTTCTTTCTTTCTTTCTTTCTTTCTTTCTTTCTTTCTTTCTTTCTTTCTTTCTTTCTTTCTTTCTTTCTTTCTTTCTTTCTTTCTTTCTTTCTTTCTTTCTTTCTTTCGTGCTGAATTTCCTCTTGGCTGATTCAGATTAAAAATATTTCTAAAGAAAGGGGAAAAGTTGTTGAAATGAGGAACTGGGGAGGGAAGAGGTATAACAGTTCACTTTATTGGCCAGCCAGAAAGATTTTAACCCTTGCATGACACAAAAAGCAAGCAAATATGAAAGCAATCGCACTGCAAAATGCAGCTTCGGATCTCATACAGATCTTCAAGGATGACAGTTGTTTCTACACAAATGAACATCTGAATGGAAAATGCCTTAATTGAGATGAGGATATAACAATGACCGGATGCTGGTTTGTTTATTCATGTAAACATTTTAAAATGTTTTAGAACATGACATTTTTACCGTCCTCCTGGATCCGGTAGGGAGGAGATCCTTTGCGCTTCCATCAGGAGTCCATCCCATAAGTGTGGGGCAGCCACAGAGGAATCATGGGAATGGGTTGGGGCAGTCCTCTAAGAAAGAGCACCTACAAGAGGCGTTGCTGTCTGGGAACAACAGCCGATCTGCTTGTTCACAGGGCTTTTTTTTTTTTAGCAAGAACGCACAGGAACACCGTCCTGGCTGATTTGGCACCAGGGTGTGTGGCTTAATATGCAAATGAGTTCCTGATGGTGTGGCTTAATACGCAAATGAGTTTATGTGGAAAAGCCCTGCGTGAAACAATGGTGACATCAGGGTGTGCGGCATAATATGCAAATGAGTTCACGCTGGGGCTTTTCCCCTACAAACGAAGCCCTGTGTGAAACCATGGTGATGTCGGGAGTGTGGCCTAATATGCAAATGAGTTCCTGCTGGGGGTTTTCTACCAAAAAAGCCCTATGTGAAACAATGGTGGCATGGGGTGTGTGGCCTAATACGCAAATGAGTTCCTGCCGGGCTTTTTCTGCACAAGAAGCCTTTCCTGTTAGTACTGCTCCTTGGGGGGGACAGAAGAACTAAAATGCACTCAATAAATAAGGACCATCAATTTGGCAGCTGCCCACTTGAACCGCCCTGAAAGTCCCTTCTGAGTTGTTGGTTCCAGACAGCAAATTTGGCCACACTGAGAGTCAGTTTGGTGTAGTGGTTAAGTGCACGGACCCTTATCTGGGAGAACCGGGTTTGATTCCCTGCTCCTCCACTTGCAGCTGCTTGAATGGCCTTGGGTCAGCCATAGCTTTCACTGGAGTTGTCCTTGAAAGGGCAGCTTCTGGGGAAGCTCTCTCAGCCCCACCCACCTCACAAGGTGTCTGTTGTGGGGGGAAAAGATAAAGGAGATTGTGAATCAGACCCTTGGTCCATGAAGGCCAGTACTGCCTACTTGGACAGGCAGCAGCTCTCCAGGGGCTCAGACACAGAAAGGTCCTTCACATCACCTACTGTCTGGTCCTTTTAATTGGAGATGCCGGGGATTGAACCTGGTTGATGCTTTACCAATGAGCCACATCTCATTATACTGTCTTATACTGCATCGAACCCTCGTTCCATCAAGGTTAGTATTGTCTACTCGGATGGGCAGCAGCTCCCCAGGGTCCCAGGCAGAGGTCTTTTATATCACTTATCACCTGGTATTTTCAACTGGAGATCTGGAGGATTGAACCTGGGGCTTTCTGCATGCCAAGCTGAGGCTCTACCATTGAGCCATAGTCCCTCCCCAGAGCACAGGAATCTGGCCTTCTACTGAATCAGACCACCAGTCTATCAAGTTCAGTCTTGTCTGCTTTGACTGGCAGCAGCTCTCCAGGGTCTCAAATTCAGGTCTTTCACATCACCTAACACCTCATCCTTTATACTGGAGATGCTGGAGATTGAATCTATGATGTTCTGCATGCCAATCCGAGGCTCTAACACCAAGCCATGGCCTCTCCCCTCGTTAGCTCCTTAGACCCAAGTTAGCAATTCTTGAAGCAGTTGTTGCCTTGGAAAACTGGAGGAGAGGAAAAAGGAAAGGTCCCCTGTGCAAGCACCAGTCATAAGAACATAAGAGAAGCCATGTTGGATCAGGCCAATGGCCCATCCAGTCCAACACTCTGTGTCACATAAGAACATAAGAGAAGCCCTGTTGGATCAGGCCAATGGCCCCTCCAGTCCAACACTCTGTGTCACATAAGAACAGAAGAGAAGCCATGTTGGATCAGGCCAGTGGCCCCTCCAGTCCAACACTCTGTGTCACAGAAGAACATCAGAGAAGCCATGTTGGATCAGGCCAATGGCCCATCCAGTCCAACACTCTGTGCCACACAGTGGCCAATATATACATATACATACATACATACATACATATACAAACATACGCACACACACACATATATACACACACACACACACTGTGGCTAATAGCCACTGATTGACCTCTGCTCCATATTTTTATACAATCCCCTCTTGAAGCTGGCTATGCTTGTAGCCGCCACCACCTCCTGGGGCAGTGAATGCCACATGTTAATCACCCTTCGGGTGAAGAAGGACTTCCTTTTATCTGTTTTAACCCGACTGCTCAGCAATTTCTTTGAATGCCCACGAGTTCTTGTATTGTGAGAAAGGGAGAAAAGGACTTCTTGCTCTACTTTCTCCATCCCATGCATAATCTTGTAAACCTCGATCATGTAACCCCGCAGTCGATGTTTCTCCAAGCTAAAGAGCCCCAAGTCGTTTCCGACTCTGGGATGACGTTGCTTTCACTACGTTTTCATGGCAGACTTTTTATGGGGTGGTTTGCCATTGCCTTCTCCAGTCATCTACACTTTCCACCACCACCACCACCACCCCCCGCCCCCTGCAGCAAGCTGGGTACTCATTTGACTGACCTCGGAAGGATGGAAGGCTGAGTCAACCTCGGGCCGGCTACCTGAAAACCGGCTTCCACCGGGGATCGAACTCAGGTCGTGAGCAGAGCTTAGGACTGCAGTACTGCAGCTTTAACACTCTGTGCCACGGGGCTCTTAACTCCTTAGACCCAAGTTAGCAATGCTTGAAGCAGTTACTGCCTTGGAAAACTGGAGGAGAGACACAGTAATAAATATGAGTCACCAGTCTTCCATTTCAGCCACATGGTATTCTGCTCCTTCCCAAATCACCCTCCCCAAAATAGTGGGAATAGGATCTGACATCATAGGGCCACAAATGCCCCCGAGCCCCTTCCCCCACTGGTGCTTCCAACTCCAAGAAAGGCAGGCGGAGGGTTAAAGAGACCATAACGTTGCATGCTGGTGGAAGAGTCCACCCCATAACGACTATGCCATAGATTAAAACAGGTCCACTCTTGTATTTTATTTTTATTTTATCAGATTTATATCCTGCCCTCCCTTGACGGGCTCAGGACAGCGAAAAAACAAATATAAAATAGTAAAGAATAAAATATGTACTAAAAACATCCCCAAGGCATATTGCAATCATTAATCCATTCCTTAAAAGTCCAAGATGGCAAGTTTCTGATTTCCATTATGTTAGTTCAGTGAGATTGCCGGAGCTGTGGAATAATAGCCGCCTCCCCATTCACTGTTGAAGGCGAGTTTGAACGATTTGGTCGTTCAAGCCCTGTGGAACTGTGGCACGTCCCTGATGTTTTCAGGGAGGGCATTCCACAGAGCGGGGGCTGTGACCGAGAACGCTCTGGCGGTGGACAGTTGAGCTTCTTTCCGTCCGGGGATCTTAAGAAGATTTTGAGCCCCCAAATGTAGTGCTCTCTGAGGTACGTATGGGGAAAGGTGGTCCTGAAGGTAGACCGATCCCAGGACATATAAGGCTTTAAAGGTTATGACCCACATGCTGGCAACACTGCGGTGCTCACTGCCGTTCACTAAAGAATAACAATCTGAGAATCAGATGCACGCCCTGCCGCCTTTCAGCTGTGCCATATTGCCAAGAGCATTTTCTAGCCTGCTGGTAAGCGGGATGACATTTATCAAAGATTTCAGGTTTTCACGGCTGGTAACATCATTAGGGTTTGTAGAATCTTTTGGGCTCAAGTGCCGTGTTCTACTGGAGAAAGTTTTCCTTCCAGACGTTTCGTTCTCGAAACGTCTGGAAGAAAAACTTTCTCCAGTAGAACACGGCACTTGAGCCCGAAAGATGCTACAAACCCTAGGGATGACATTTAATCGCGGCGTGAATTTGCCCATCCGTAACCCACATCCTCGTCCTCTCGATGTTATTATTCTGACTAAGAAAGAGAAGCTATGCTTCAGGGTGTTCTTAGAGTCGGGCGAGCATTTGAACTCAGGTCTCAGCGCATTGGCCACCTTTTGGAACAAGGAGACAGACGATGGCTCGAAAATAAAAGCTCAGAGGTTCAGTTCACGGCGGGGGTGTGTGTGTGAAGTGGAAAACAGGGATTTCTGGGGAAGGGGAGAAGTTCAAAATCATCACAAATGAAAAGATCATCAGTCTGAAAATGTGCCCATGAAGGAAGACTACAGGAGATAGCCACTAGTGGTATTCTCCACATGTCTTGTTCCACACCTCCACACCGTTCCTGAAAACTAGAGACATGGCGGAGAAAGCCCAGATGTCGCTAAAGGGACACAAGCCTCACAAATGGAGGGCATCCAGTAAAACATCAAAGAGACTGTTAGCCTGGAGAGGAGGTGGCTGAAGGGTGATATGGCTGAAGGGTGATATGATCCCCATCTTCAAGAACCTGAAGGACTGTCATATAGAGGATGGTGCAGAATTGTTTTCTGTGGCCCCGGAAGGTAGGACCAGAACCAATGGGTTGAAATTAAATCAGAAGAGTTTTCGGCTCAATATTAGGAAGAACTTCCTGACCGTTAGAGCAGTTCCTCGGTGGAACAGGCTTCCTCGGGAGGTGATGGGCTCTCCTTCCTTGGAGGTTTTTAAACAGAGGCTAGATGGCCATCTGACAGCGATGAAGATCCTGTGAATTTAGGGGGAGGTGTTTGTGAGTTTCCTGCATTGTGTTGAGGGTTGGACTAGATGACCCTGGAGGTCCCTTCCAACTCTATGATTCTAGGATTGAAACAACTTTAATTCCAGAATCTGGAGTCACACTTGCAGATTCCTGAGGGACACCTGGCTGCCTGCCTGCCTTTAGAAAGAGGATGCTGGATGAGATGTTGGTGCAATCCAATCAGGCCGTTCTCACGTTCTGACTGTGCTGCCATCTTGGAGACTGGTGATCAAGGCAACAAATTTCAGAACAGATTGTAAACAGATTGCACGCTCTGGAGTGGCAGATGACACCGGTCGTTCAAAAGGCAGCTTGTTCTGTTCCCGTTTGTACACCGACATTCAAGACGTCCTCTACGCAGGGCTGGTGGAGCAGATACTGAGAGGGCCCTGGATATGTGTGGAAAGTCCTATCAGGTTGCTTCCAGTTTATAGTGATCCTGTGAATGAATGACCTCTGAAGCATCCTATTCTTAGCAGCCTTTCTTTGGTTTTGCAAAATGAAGGTCGTGGCTTCTTGGGCTGAGTCCGTCCACCTCCTGTTGAGTCTTCTCCTTTTCCTGCTGCCACCAGCTTTTCCCAACATGATTGTCTTTTCCAAGGTCTCTTGTCTTCTCATGAGGTGACCATAGGGCCATAGCTTCTAGGGAGAGTTCAAGCTTGATTGGATCTGGAACCCACTGATTTGTCTTTTGGGAGGTCTACGGCATCCATAAACTTCTCCAGCCCCACATTTCAAAGGTGCCACAGGGGCATGCAAGGAAGATCGAAGCCATTGCTTGGCAATAGGCTTCCCAACCCCCCCGCCCTGGCGGGGGACCCCCGAATTTGCAGCCTCCTCCCCCGGTCTCCAAAAATCCGGAAGGGGGGGAGGAGAACATGCGTGTAGGCATCATGCAGTTGTAGAGCTCCTGCAGGTTTAGAAACCTGCAAATTGATCCGTTTGTAAAACGTGTGCATTCAAGGCTGCACAGGAAACAGGAAGGGCTTCATGGGAAAGGGTCAGTAATAGTTTCCATGGAGAACGGCCCCTCCCTTTCTTTTGCTTTCGTTTTCACAGCAAGTAGAGTTCTGCAGGAAGAAGATCTAGTAAATATTTGTGTGTGTGAGAGAGGGAGGGAGGGGGCAGGGGATTCCCTGGTTTGGAGGCCCTCCCCCCCTTTAGAAAGCATGGGGGGGAGGGAAATGTCTACTGGGCACTCTATTATTCCCTATGGAGAACAATTCCCATAGGGAATAATAGGGAATTGATCCGTGGGCATTGGGGGCTCTGGGGCGGCTATTTTTTTAGGTAGAGGCACCACATTTTTAGTATAGCATCTAGTGCCTCTCCCCAAAATACCCCCCAAGTTTCAAAACGATTGGACCAGAGGGTCCAATTCTATGATTCCCAAAAGATGGTGCCCCTATCCTTAATTATTTCCTATGGAAGAAAGGCTTTTAAAAAGGTATGCTGTCCCTTTAAATGTGATGGCCAGAACTCCCTTGGAGTTCAATTATGCATGTCCCACCCTTGTTCCTGGCTCCACCCCCAAAGTCTCCTGGTTCCGCCTCCAAAGCCCCCAAATTTTTCTTTAATTGGACTTGGCAACCCTACTTGGCAACCACTTGCAACGTAGCTCTGCGAATGGAAGCATAGACAGACGTGGCCAGTAGTGCAAGTCATGTGCCAGTCACATGGTCAGCTGTGGCCTTTGACCTCTGGAGACTCTGCCTTGCCACGTGCTTGAGAACTTCCTGGACTGCATCACTCTGGTGCCCAAGTGGGAGAACCAAATGGACGAACCACCCAGTTTAGGCTTGCCAACCTGCAAGTGGTGGCTGGAGATCCCCTTTGAAAGGTGGACTTCACGGCATTCTTTCCTCTGGCTCCACCTCCCAAATCTCCAGGTACTTCCCAGCCTGGAGCTGACAACCCTGCTGCACGAACCCACATCACTGCTGCGTTGCTGATGTCTTGTTTATCAAACGCAATCTTCTTATTTAGCAAACACAAGCCAGTGGAGGTTTGCACGGAAGTAAGCCCCAAAAGAAGGTGCCCCTATCCTTCAGTATTTCCTGTGGAAGGAAGGCATTTAAAAAAGTGTGCAGTCCCTTTAAACATGATGGCCAGAACTCCCTTTGGAGTTCAATGATGCTTGTTGCACCCTTGCTCCTGGCTCCGCCCCTGATGTCTCCTGGCTCCACCCCCAAAGTCTCCTGGCCCCACCCCCAAAGTCCCCAGATATTTCTGGAATTGGACTTGGCAACATGACTTCTTAAAAGCCCCTTTGACAAAGCTGCAGGGGAGAGGCAGAGAGAGGCAAACTTGGCGACGACGCCAACAGCAGCCCCACCAGGCAAGTCAGGCAAAGAGCAGCAAAGTTGCTGGCTGTGCATGAAGAATAAGAACTGCAGATTTATACCCCACCCTTCACTCTGAATCAGAGACTCAGTGGCTTACAATCTCCTATATCTTCTCCCCCCACAACAGACACCCTGTGAGGTGGGTGGGGTTGAGAGGGCTCTCACAGCAGCTACCCTTTCAAGGACAACTCCTGCAAGAGCTATGGCTCAGCCAAGGCCATCCCAGCAGCTGCAAGTGGAGGAGTGGGGAATCAAACCCGGTTCTCCCAGATAAGAGAGCTCTGGCTGACCAAGGACATTCCAGCAGCTGCAAGTGGAGGAGTGGGGAATCAAACCCGGTTCTCCCAGATAAGAGAGCTATGGCTCACCCAAGGCCATTCCAGCAGGTGCAAGTGGAGGAGTGGGGAATCAAACCCGGTTCTCCCGGATAAGAGTCCTTGCATCTAAGAAGAAAATATTGGATTTATATCCTGCCCTATACTCTGAATCTCAGAGTCTCAGAGTGGCTCACAATCTCCTTTACCTTCCTCCCCTACAACAGACACCCTGTGAGGTAGGTGGGGCTGAGAGAGCTCAGACAGAAACTGCTCTGCGAGAGCTCTGGCTGGCCCAAGACCATCTCAGCAGGTGCAAGTGGAGGAGTGGGGAATCCAACCCGGTTCTCCCAGATAAGAGGCCACTCGCTTAACCACTACACCAAACTGAGAACGGCTTGCAAAACTTCCCGACTGAGCCCCTCTGGACAACTGTGTATCCCAGGGACTCTTGGTCTCATCCAGCCGTCATGGAGGAATGGGAATTTGCAAAGGGGCATCCTGGTCAAAGCGGCTGCTAGATGTGCCACGGGGGCTTCTTGGTGAAAAGAGGCATTTGAGGCCGACTGAGCTCCCACGATGTCAGCAGGCTGGGGGTTCTGGACTTTGAAAGTAGACTCAGAGTAAGTTCCAGGTTGGTTTGTTTCAAACCCTCCTGTCAGTCTGGATGGCGCAGACAAGCCTGATCTTGTCAGATCTCAGAAGCTAAGCAGGGCTGGCCTTAGCCAGATAAGAGTCCGTACACTTAACTGCTACACCAAGCTGGCTCTCTTGTGCTGAGGCTGAGAGAGCTCTCCCAGCAGCCGCCCTTTCAAGGACAACCTCTGCCAGAGCTATGGCTGACCCAAGGCCCTTCTAACAGCTGCAAGTGGAGGAGTGGGGGAATCCATAGAATTTCCCCTCCCAAAATCCTAGAGCATCTAGGAAAACCATAGCGTTCTCCTGAAAACACCAAGAGCGGCTGGCGTGCAACGTCGCTGGTGCGATGACATCGCTCGCTAGTGACATCATTGCGCCGGTGACGTCGGGGGAGGTTCCCCCCACCGGCCCACGTTGGGAACCTCCTGGGAATTTTTGAGAGCCTAAGCTCCCTTCATCAAACACCAGCAGAAATGGAGATCTGTGAGTCCTTAGGAGGGGAGGGGTATTGCAAAGGAGTCAGGATACAGAAGCAGAAGAGCTGGGATCGGGAACAGAAGAAGAAGAAGAAGAATTGCAGATTTTTACCCCGCCCTTCTCTCTGAATCAGAGACTCAGAGTGGCTTACAATCTCCTGTATCTTCTCCCCCCACAACAGTCACCCTGTGAGGTGGGTGGGGCTGAATGGGCTCTCACAGCACCTGCCCTTTCAGGGACAACCTCTGCCAGAGCTATGGCTGACCCAAGGCCATTCCAGCAGGTGCGAGTGGAGGAGTGGGGAATCATGCCTCGTTCTCCCAGATAGGAGTCCTCACACTTCACCACTACCCCAAACTGGCACAAGGACAGCTCTGCCCGAGCTCTGGCTGACCCAAGGCCATGCCAGCAGGTGCGAGTGGAGGAGTGGGGAATCAAACCCGGTTCTCCCAGATAAGAGTCCACACACTTAACCACTACACCAAACTGGCTCTCAGGATGAGGAGGGGAAGCCATTTCCCCAGAGTACGTTTCTCACATCTCCTGAGCAAAACCAGACAGACACACCGAGCAGAGGACATACCTAGGGCCGGATTACACCCTGTGGAGGCCCCTGGGCAGTCAAAATCTCACAGGCCCTAAATCTAAGGCTCAGCGGCACCTTAGAGAGCAACGAGATTTCTGGGGTATGAGCTGTCGTCAGAAGGGAGTTTTGACTCGCAACAGCGTACGCCCTGACAAATCAGTGGGTTCTGGATCCAATTAAGGGGGAGCTTTCCCTAGAAGCTACAGTGACTAAACTGCGGCTATTGTACTTTGGTCCCACAGCGTGGGCTGCTGGAGAAGACAATCGTGCTAGAAGTGGAAGGCGGCAGGGGAAGCGGAAGACCCAACAGGAAATGGATTGACACAGCGAAGGAAGCCGCAGCCCTCGGTTTGCCAGACTCGAGCAAAGCTGTGAACGGCAGGACATTTCGGAGGATGTTAATTCAAAGGGTCGTCCCAAGTCGTAAGCCGCTTGACAGCAGTTAACACAGAGACAGACGAATTAACAGTCTCCAAGATGGGCCGTGGTTAAAGCCCTGCTCAGACCTTGCAAACTGAGGAAGCTGCATGTAACCAGCACACGCGGCTTCCTGCATTGAGTCAGGGGTGGAATACTAGCAGGAGCTCCTTTGCATATTAGGCTACACCCCCGGATGTAGCCAATCCTCCAAGGCTCTTTTTTTGTAAGCTCTTGGAGGATTGGTTACATCAGGGGTGTGTGGCCTAATATGCAAAGGAGCTCCTGCTAGAATCCCACCCCTGAGTCAATCCATTTCCTGTTGGGTCCTCCTTTCCCCCAGCTGCCCTTGACATTCCCTAGCATGGTTGTCTTTTCTAGCGGGTTTTCTCGTCTTCTCATGATGCAGCTAAGTACAATAGCCTCCGTTTCATTATTTCAGCTTCTAGGGAGAGTTCTGCCTGACTGTGATCCAGTTAACCGCCCGGTTTTTATTGCACCCGGAAGATTCTTCTTATGTAACCTTAGAAAGGGGTTTCCGCATTTGAGGGAGAAGCTGTCTCTCTCCTCCCTCCCCGCCCCCCCCCCACTCAACAATTAGATCTCCCTCGTAGCGCCTTCCTTTTCTATTTGGTGACAAGTTTAAACATCTTGTCGACACAGCAGGAAGGAGCAGCAGCCGGAGAGCGTGGTGGCGTCTGATATGAGAGGCGGAAAGTAGGGAAGGGTAACAAGGCCTGACCGACAGGCATTTGGGATAAAGAGGAAAGATTGTTAGCATTCATTCCCAGGAAATGTCGGGCAGAGAAGAGCAGGCAGCTGCTAGGAAGAAGATGTCAACGGGTGCCAGAAGTGAGGCCACCGCTCCCCCAGCGATACCAGACTTGGGAATCCCCTGGAATTAGAGCTCATCTCCGGACTATGGAGTTCAGTGCCCATGGGGGAAAAATGGATGCTTTGGAAGGTGGCTTCTGTGGCAGCCATTTTGTGCCCGGCTCTGCCTCTTGAGCAGCCATTAAGAACATGAGAAGCCATGTTGGATCAGGCCAATGACCCAGTCCAACATTCTGTGTCACATAAGAACATAAGAGAAGCCACGTTGGATCAGGCCAATGGCCCATCCAGTCCAACTGTCACATAAGAACATAAGAGAAGCCATGTTGGATCAGGCCAATGGCCCATCCAGTCCAACACTCTGTGTCACATAAGAACATCAGAGAAGCCATGTTGGATCAGGCCAGTGGCCCTTCCACTCCAACACTCTGTGTCACATAAGAACATAAGAGAAGCCATGTTGGATCAGGCCACTGGCCCATCCAGTCCAACACTCTGTGTCACATAAGAACATAAGAGAAGCCATGTTGGACCAGGCAGGTGGCCCTTCCAGTCTAACACTCTGTGTCACATAAGAACATAAGAGAAGCCATGTTGGATCAGGCCAGTGGCCCATCAAGTCCAACACTCTGTGTCGCATAAGAACATAAGAGAAGCCATGTTGGATCAGGCCAATGGCACATCCAGTCCAACACTCTGTGTCGCATAAGAACATCAGAGAAGCCATGTTGGATCAGGCCAATGGCCTATCTAGTCCAACATTCTGTGTCACATAAGAACATAAGAGAAGCCATGTTGGATCAGGCCAGTGGCCCATCCAGTCCAACACTCTGTGTCACATAAGAACATAAGAGAAGCCATGTTGGATCAGGCCAATGACCCATCCAGTTCAACACTGTGTCGCATAAGAACGTAAGAGAAGCCATGTTGGATCAGGCCAATGGCCCCTCCAGTCCAACACTCTGTGTCACACAGTGGCAAAAAACCCCACTCCCAAGTGCCATCAGAAGGTTCACAAGTGGGGCTAGAAGCCTTCCACTGTGCCCCCTCCCCCAAGCACCAAGAATACAGAGCATCACTGCCCCAGACAGTTCCAATAATATACTATGGCTAAGAGCCACTGATGGACCTCTGCTTCATATTTTTATCCAATCCCCTCTTGAAGCTGGCTATGCTTGTAGCTGCCACCAGCTCCTGCGGTATTTTGTAGCACCCTTTTTGTGGCTGCACCTGCTATCCCCTCCAGGGGAACTGGTCTCTGTAGCCTGGAGATAATTCTCACTTATTTTTATTTATTTTATTCGCTGTATAGCCCACCCTTCCTGCAAACCAGGTTCAGGGCGGGCTCCATAACAAAATCATACACTAAAACAATGAAAATGTGCAGCCTAAACTCAAGACTAGATGAACAGGTTCTGCCTCAGCTGGTCAACCTATTGATCCAAAGTCCACCAGGGGAAGCCCAGTAGGGGGAGGCCTAACAGAAGGTGACACCCGCTGCCTAGGACTGCCTTCCCTCGCCCGGGAGGTTCCCAACCTGCCGGCCCACATTGCGCCAGCAAGGGAATTTCCCCCCGATGTCGCTGGCGTGATGATGTCACCCAGAAGTGACGTCATTGTGCCGGTGATGACGTGCGGTGTCCACTCTAGGCATTTCGGGAAAACTCTACGGTTTTCCCGGACGCTCTAGCCTTTTGGGAGTTTTCCCCTCCCAAATGGCGAGAGAGTCCGGGAAAACCATAGAGTTTTCCCGGAAATGCCTAGAGTGGATGCCACGCGCCATCACAATAACGTCTTGATGACGTCACTTCCGGGTGTAGCCCCCAACTGGAAGTATAGAGGTTATTTAGCAATGCTACCGCTGCCTGAACTGAAGGCCTGGCAGAGAAGCTCTATTTTACAGGCCCTGTAGAATTGAAGCTGGTCCCATAGGGCCCAGATCTCCCAGGGGAGCTCATTCCACCAGAATTTGTAATCCTGAGAGGTCTCCAGGTGCCAACTGGAGGTTGGCAACGCTAGTGGAAGCTTGCAGAAGTACAATAACTGTGCCTTTGTGCTCCCCCCGCCTCCCCCGCTCTTTCCCTGAATCTTTTGCAAGGAGAGAACTGAAGAGCAGTGTTCTATACTTGACCTTGCCTCTCTTTGAACTGAGGTATGCAGAAGTTCTTTTGGAGAAGCTCTGCTTCCCGAAAGGCCAAAGGTCCAACTGTGCTCTAAGTCAATGACTCATTCCCTGCGTTGGAGCATCTCACTGGGAGACACTGGACAGCCCTGAGAAAGTCAAGTGGGAGCTGCTGGCATTCAGGAAAAGGGAGCCCCTCCGCATTCCCATCGTCTTCGTGACCTCCCAAAGTTTTCTTATGAGCAAATAATTATTGCATAAAAAAGGACTGGATAAAACAATTGGGAGGACGTCTGAAGCCCTGTGGTTATTTCTGGCTTCGAGTGAGACAGACAGACGCGCTGCTGTCTGCCAAGGAGATGCAAGGGAGTCACAGAGAAACGGGACAGAATGCAAAAGCCGGTGAGCTTCTGAGGCAGCACTGGCTCTTCCTGGCAACAGGCTCAGAAAGCTGCCCTTCTCCCTTGCAACTGCTGTCTTCAAAATCTGCTTCTTCAAGATTACCGGAGCTGTTATGCCAATGAAGGTTTTTGAAATTGGAATTGGATTACCAGAGCAGAGCAAAGTGGCACCATCACGTTGCATGATCTGGACACGATACTTCTGTTGATACAGCCCCAAATCGCATTGGCCTTCTTAGCTGCCGCATCACACTGCTGACACATGTTCTGCATGTTGCTGTTGTTCAGTCGCACAGTTGAGTCCGACTCTTTGCAATCCCCATGGACAAAGTCACACCAGGCCCTCCTGTCTTCCACCATCCTCCAAAATCTGCTCAAATTCATGTTTGTTATATTAGTAACGCTGCCCAGCCATCTCCTCTTTTGCTTTCTTCTTTTGCCTTCTTCCCCTTTTGCCTTCTTCCCCTTTTGCCTTCTGTCCCCTTCTTCTTTTGCCTTCTGTCTTTCCTAGCACCAGTATCTTCTCCAGTGAGTGCTCCCTTCTCATTGGGTGGCCAAAGTATTTGAGCTTCAGCTTCAGCATCTGACCTTCCAGGGAACAGTCTGGGTTGATTTCCCTTCGGACCGACTGATTGGATCTTCTTGCAGTCCAAGGGTCCACTAATGTTCAGCGTATGGTCCACTAAAACCCCTAGATCCTTTTCACGCATACTGCTGCTAAGGCAAGTCTCCCCCATTCTATAACTATGCATTGGATTTTCTCTACCTAAATGGAAAACTTGACACTTATCCCTGTTAAAATTCATTTGATTTGTTTTCGTCCAGTTCTCCAGCCTGTTGAGATCATCCTGTATCCTGACTATTTTCTACTGTATTTGCTATGGAGAATGGGTTCCAGGGCATCCCAAAACCCCATCCTCCCTGTGACCCACCCTAAAATCTTCAGGAATTTCCCAGTCTGGAGCTGACATTTCTAGTCTCATGATGTTCCATTCCAAACTTGCGCTCTGTCGCTGACTTTTTCATTAAGAAATCCCCCCAAGCTCCCAAGGAAGCCCTGCACTCTTTTCATCTCCACTGCGGCACTGGATCAGCTATCCTCGCTACGGCTCCCTTTGAGGAGTAGCTGTTGGCTGCCTCGGAAAAGGGGGCAGTCAGTGTATGAACCGGCCTTGAGAACTGACCTTGTTCTCTCTTTCTCTCCTCTTCAGATCTGAGTGTACAGTTCTGTCTTTTCAGCTAGATTTTGGCATCGTTAATGGGGGGGGGGGAGGCCCTGGGAGGAACAGCAGCCGCGAAACCAGAAATCAGTGCGGGAACATGAAACCCCAGACTTGGCTTTTGGCAAAGGAGGGCCCCTGGTGGCTTGCCTCTCTCCTGAAGGTAAAAAAGTTGTTTGGTGTACACAAAATCATGCCAGACGTTTTTTGGAACAGAATGCTGGAGATTCAGATTTACAGGCCTGGAGAGCATCAGTGCAGAGCACAGAGTCTGAAACTGTTCCTCTGCATCTTACTTTTTTTGGCACCCACGGAAGTGAAGGCATATATTTAAAAATATATCACGGCACAGTATTTATTTTTTATTTATTTATTTGGGATTTATATCCCGCCCTTCCCTCGAATGGCTCAGGGCGGCTTCCAACAATTAATCAAACTTAAAATTAAACAATTTCAAATATAAAACAGTTAAATAGTTAAACAGTTAAAACATTAAAACAGAGTAATTCAGTTTCCTATGAACAAATGGCTGGCCAGTTTCCTCAAGTTGTCATCCTAGCTAAATATAGGCTAGGTATAGGCTAGCCGGAAGAGGGTCGTCTTACAGGCCCTGCGGAACTGCGTCAAGTCCCGCAGGGCCCTCACCTCTTCCGGCAGCTGATTCCACCATACGGGGGCCATCACGGAGAAAGCCCTTTCCCTGGTGGCTTTCAGACGGGCTTCTTTTGGCCCGGGGATAGTGAGGAGATTTAGTGTTCCTGACCTCAGTGCTCTCTGGGGAACATGTGGGGAGAGACGGTCCTTCAGGTAGGCAGGTCCCAGGCCATATAGGGCTTTAAAGGTAATAACCAGCACCTTGTACCGGACTCGGTATATCACTGGAAGCCAGTGCAGAGTCCGGAGACCCGGCTGGATGTGTTCCCACTTTGGGAGACCCAATAACAGCCGGGCCGCGGCATTCTGCACCAGCTGCAGTTTCCGAGTCCGAGACAAGGGCAGCCCCATGTAGAGGGCATTGCAGTAGTCCAACCTTGAGGTGACCGTAGCATGGATCACTGTTGCTAGGTCGTCGCGCTCCAGAAAGGGGGCCAGCTGCCTTGCCCGTCTAAGATGAAAAAATGCGGACTTGGCAGCGGCTGCTATCTGAGCCTCCATCTTTAAAGAAGGCTCCAATAGCACCCCCAAGCTCCTGACCCTGTCCGCCGCCATAAGCGGCGCACCATCAAAAGCCGGCAGTAGAAACCTACTTTTTGCAAGGAGTTTGGAAGGATGTCAAAAGAAGGCCCTGCTTTGGCTCTGGATTGGGGCACCCTCCAGAGACACATGGGGTTCTCTCCCAGTGATAGGGTTGCCAATCCCCAGGTGGGGGCAGGGGAACCCCCGGTTTGGAGGCCCTCCCTCCGCTTCAGGGTCATCAGAAAGCAGGGGTGGGGGGTGGGGTGGAGGGAGGGAAATGTCTGCTGGGCACTCCATTATTATTGGAGACTGATCCCTATAGGAAATAATGGAGAAATGATCCGCTGGTATCTGGGGCTCTGGGGAGACTGTTTTGTGAGGTGGAGGCACCAAATTTACAGTATAGCATCCGATACCTCTCCCCAAATTAATCTCCAAGTTTCAAAAGGATTGAACTAGGAAGTCCAACTCTATGAGCCCCAAAAGAAGGTGCCTCATCCTTCATTATTTCCAGTGGAGGGAAGGCATTGAAAAGGTGTGCTGTCCCTTTAAATGGGATGGCCAGAACTCCCTATGGAGTCCAATGATGCTTGTCACAACCTTGCTCCTGGCTCCACCCCCAATATCTCCTGGTTCCACCCCCAAAGTCCCCAGATATTTCTTGAATTGGACTTGGCAACCCTACCCTGTGTTGGCAGTTGGGTTGCCAACCTCCAGGCAAAGCTTGGTGATCTCCCAAAGCTACCACTGATCTCCAGACTACAGAGACCAGGACGCCTGGAGAAAATGGCAGCTTTGGAAGTTGCACTTTTGTAGGGTCCCCACATATTGGAAAACAAAAAAGAGGGCATCTTTCCTCCGGACTACTTCAAACAAGTGACCACGGAGACAAACCTGCTTTTAAATACCCGTACTGTTGAAGCTGAAACAAACTTCCCCTGGAGGAAGATAGGGCAAAGCAGGCTCAGTTATTTCATCAGTTATTTTTAAAAAGAGCCCCAAAGAGGACAAGGACACAAAAAAGAGAGCATGTCCTCTAAAGCAGTGGCCCCCAATCATTTTGGCACCAGGGACCGTTTCTGTGGAAGACAATTTTTCCACGGACTGGTGGGGGAGGGCGGCGCTGGGGGTTTTGCCACCCCAGGCTCCCCCCCCACCCATGCCACACTCCTGCCCCCCCCTGGGGGTCTTTTAATGGGGAAGGGGAGACTGGGACTGTTTCTGCCTCCCCCTCCCATTTAAAGAGTATATAAATGAAGGAAAGGAAAGGTCCCCTGTGCAAGCACCAGTCGTTTCCGACTTTGGGGTGACGTTGCTTTCACAACGTTTTCACGGCAGACTTTTTACGGGGTGGTTTGCCATTGCTTTCCCCAGTCATCTACACTTTCCCCCCAGCAAGCTGGGTCCTCATTTGACCGACCTCGGAAGAATGGAAAGCTGAGTCAACCTTGAGCCGGCTATCTGAAAACCCAGCTTCCGCCGGAGATCGAACTCGAACTTAGGACTACAGTACTGCAGCTTTGCGCCACTCTATCTACCCTGGGAAAAAAGGAAAGGTCGCCTGTGCAAGCACCAGTCATTTTGGACTCTGGGGTGACGTTGCTTTCACAACGTTTTCGCGGCAGACTTTTTACGGGGTGGTTTGCCATTGCCTTCCCCAGTCTTTTATACTTTCCCTCCAGCAAGCTGGGTCCTCATTTGACCGACCTCGGAAGGATGGAAGGCTGAGTCAACCTCGGGTCGGCTACCTGAATCCAGCTTCCGCCGGAATAGAACTCAGGTCGTGAGCAGAGAGTTCAGACCCACAGTACCACAGTACTGCTGCTTTACCACTCTGCGCCACGGGGCCGCTGTATATAAATGAAGGAAAGGCTAAGGTCACAGCAGTGCTGCCCCTTCTCCTGGTCCGGCACCTTGCAACGGGAGGCAGCCTTGGAGCAAGGCCATGCTGCCTCTTTAGTCCGGGGCTGCTCTGCCTCACTCCGTGGCCCAGTTGCTAGCAGGCCACGGACCGGTGTTTGGGGACCCCTGCTCTAAAGAGAGGACATCTGGTGGTAACTCTAACTTTATGGCATTCTACCCTGCTGATGTCCTTTCCCCTTTAAACTGGAAATGCTGGGGACTGAACCTTGGATCTTCTTAGGGTTGCCAAGTCCAATTCAAGAAATATCTGGGGACTTTGGGGGTGGATCCAGGAGACTTTGGGGGTGGAGCCAGGAGACGTCGGTGGTGGAGCCAGGAGACATCGGGGGCAGAGCAAGGAGCAAGGGTGTAACAAGCATCATTGAACTCCAAGGGAGTTCTGGCCATCATGTTTAAAGGGACTGCACGCTTTTTTAAATGCCTTCCTTCCACAGGAAATAATGAAGGATAGGGGCACCTTCTTTGGGGGCTCATAGAATTGGACCCCCTGGTCCAATCGTTTTGAAAATTGGGGAGTACTTTGGGGAGAGGCACTGGATGCTATGCTGAAAGTTTGGTGCCTCTACCTCAAAGAACAGCGCCCCCGTCCCCCGAGCCACAGATACCCATGGATCAATTCTTCATCATTTCCTATGGGGAAAAGTCTCCATACAGAATAATGGGAGTTTCCAGCAGACATTTTCCTCCCCTCCCGCTTTCTGATGACCCTGAAGCGGGGGGAGGGCCTCCAAACCGGGGGATCCCCTGCCCCCACCTGGGGATTGGCAGCCCTAGATCTTCTGCGGGCCAAGGAGATAAATGCCCTTCCCACAAATTCTTTCTCTGACCCAGTCTATTTCTGACCAACACCGAAAAGCAGTGACTCAGTCGTTGTGTTTGGTGCCTGAAACTGCAGACATCCTGGGCACAAACTGAGTCATGGGCCTGAAAAGAAATATCGCTTGGCATCGTCCTGGCATCAGAATGGCAGCATTGTCAGTCTCTTCCGGGGCACATGAGATGGCACATTCATGGAGCAGGAGGGGGGTTTCCAAATTTATCCTGACGACCACTTTGAGGCGCCTTCGCCTGGGAAACGGTGCCAAGTTCCTCGTGGGCTGCCAGTGGAGATCCCAGCCCGCCTCTCCTCCAGTGGACATGACAGTGAAACAAAATGGCTTTTTATCGCTCTTGAATTACAAAAATAATCCAGGGGCAACTGTTGCATGGCTCCCAACCATATAACTGACAGAAAAGTACCCGAACAATCGGGACAGTTTAGTTTAGTTTATTCACAACCTAAGCCAGCATTTAAAACAGTAAAATCATACAAAATTAAAACTGAATGACCATAAAATTGTACATAAAAGGCATAATTGTACCTTTTAGAAATGAGTTCCCGCTGGGCTTTTTCCATTAAAAAAAATGTCCTGATTGTTTGTGTTTCTAACGATCAGGACATTTTTTGTAGACAAAGCCCAGAAGGAACTCATTTGCATATTAGGCCACACCCCTCGAGTCTCACACAGGGCCTCACCCCCTGATGGCAAGCCAGCCGGAACGACATTCCTGTGGATTCCTGCTCAAAAAAAGCCCTGCTAACAATAATAGCATAAGAGAAGCCCTGTTGGATCAGGCCAGTGGCCCATCCAGTCCGACACTCTGGGTCACATAAGAACATAAGAGAAGCCATGATGGATCAGGCCAATGGCCCATCCAGCCCAACACTCTGTGTCACATAAGAACATAAGAGAAGCCATGTTGGATCAGGCCAGTGGCCCATCCAGTCCAACACTCTATGTCACATAAGAACATAAGAGAAGCCCTGTTGGATCAGGCCAATGGCCCACCCAGTCCAACACTCTGTCACATAAGAACATAAGAGAAGCCATGTTGGATCAGGCCAATGGCCCATCCAGCCCAACACTCTGTGTCACATAAGAACATAAGAGAAGCCATGTTGGAACAGGCCAGTGGCACATCCAGTCCGACACTCTGGGTCACATAAGAACATAAGAGAAGCCATGTTGGATCAGGCCAATGGCCCATCCAGCCCAACACTCTGTGTCACATAAGAACATAAGAGAAGCCATGTTGGATCAGGCCAGTGGCCCATCCAGTCCGACACTCTGGGTCACATAAGAACATAAGAGAAGCCCTGTTGGATCAGGCCAGTGGCCCATCCAGTCCGACACTCTGGGTCACATAAGAACATAAGAGAAGCCCTGTTGGATCAGGCCAGTGGCCCATCCAGTCCGACACTCTGGGTCACATAAGAACATAAGAGAAGCCCTGTTGGATCAGGCCAGTGGCCCATCCAGTCCGACACTCTGGGTCACATAAGAACATAAGAGAAGCCCTATTGGATCAGGCCAGTGGCCCATCCAGTCCGACACTCTGGGTCACATAAGAACATAAGAGAAGCCATGTTGGATCAGGCCAATGGCCCATCCAGTCCAACACTCTGTGTCACACAATGGCTAAAAAACACAGGTGCCATCAGGAGGTCCATCAGTGGTGCCAGGACACTAGAAGCCCTCCCACTGTTCTCCCCTCCAGCACCAAGAATACAGAGCATCACTTGCCCCAGACATAAGAACATAAGAGAAGCCATGTTGGATCAGGCCAATGGCCCATCCAGTCCAACACTCTGTGTCACATAAGAACATAAGGGAAGCCCTGTTGGATCAGGCCAGTGGCCATCCAGTCCAACATTCTGTGTCACACATAAGAACATAAGAGAAGCCATGTTGGATCAGGCCAATGGCCCATCCAGTCCAGCACTCTGTGTCACCCAGGGGCCAAAAAAACCAGGCGCCATCAGGAGGTCCACCGGTGGGGCCAGGACATTAGAAGCCCTCCCACTCTTGCCCCTCTCCCAAGCATGGACAAATGGCTGAGAGAGGACTCATTTGTTTTTCAGGTGCCTTCCTTGTGCAAAGACCTTGCCGTGACCCTGGGGGTAAATCTCGGGATCAGTAGTTGCCACCCCCTCTTCAGCCACCACTCGCTGGCAAGTATCTGCTGCGGGTCATTTCAGGGCTCTTTCCAATGGGTGCACAAAGGGGCCAACTGAGTGATGGGCACGTTGACTTAAATGACCTGACTGTGGCCCTGGGAGAAGAGGGAGTTCCGTACCGCCCAGGCGGTGGGACAAAACTCACTTACCAAAAGCTCCATTCCTGAGGATGCAGTCAATGGCCAGAGGACAGAAAGAATAATCACTTGTATCGCCAGGAAAACGTTGTCCTCATCCAGTGAGACGGGCGGAAATGACAGCACCAGCTTGGTGTAATGGTTAATTTTGGTGTGGTTTGGTGTAGTGGTTAAGTGTGCGGACTCTTAATCTGGGAAAACTCCTCCGCTTGCAGCTGCTGGAATGGCCTTGGGTCAGCCAGAGCTCTTGCAGAGCTGTCCTTGTGAGAGCCAGTTTGGTGTAGTGGTTAAGTGCACGGACGCTTATCTAGAATAACTGGGTTTGAATCCCCACTCCACCAGTTGCAGCTGCTGGAATGGCCTTGGGTCAGTCATAACTCTCTCAGAGCTGTTCTCTCAAGAGCAATGCTGGGAGTGCTCTCTCAGATCCACCTACCTCAGGATGACTGTTGTGGGGAGGGGAAAGGAAAGGAGGTTGTAAAGCCACTGTGAGACTCCGAGTGAAAAGTGGGGTATAAATCCCATCTGCTCCTCCTCTTCCTCCCTTCCAAATACTGACCAGGGTTGACCCTGCCGAAAGAAGTCGAGACTGGGTTTGCCTTCCGATAAACCACTTAATTTGTATCAGTGATACTTTGGAGTCTGCATCTTCTGACTGATGGTTGCATACCCACTGGGGAGAAGAAGAAGAAGAAGTAGTAGAAGAAGAAGAAGAGCGGTGGTCACAATCTCCTTTTACGTCCTCCCCCCAAAAAAAACAGGTGCCCTGTGAGGTGGATGGGGCTGAGAGAGCTCTTACAGCAGCTGCCCTTTCAAGGACAACCTCTGCCAGAGCTATGGCTGACCCAAGGCCATTCCAGCAGCTGCGAGTCGAGGAGTGGGGAATCAAACCCGCTTCTCCCAGATAAGAGTCCATGCACTTAACCACTACACCAAACCGGGTCACCCACAGAAACAGGCCTCCTACTAAAAGGAATGGAATTATCACACACCCCATCCTTTGACTGTGCTGCTAGACTTTGGGAAATGCAGCTGAAAAACTGCTAGCCTCAAGTCTGGGTGCCCAGGAATGGCTCCTGGGAAATTCTGCACGGCTCTTAGGGAAGCCAAGATCCTTCCTGTAGAGGGGCTTCTATCTGCCAGAGGCCTCTCTAGAACTGCCCCCCCTAAAAAAAAGCCCCTGGGCTCCGGCAGCTGATAAGATTGCCTTCAGGCGGAGACTGGAGTTCTCCCAGAATGACGTCTGATCTCCAGACGTATCAGTTCCCCTGGAGAAAACGACTGCTTAGAGGAGGGCGGACACTGTGTAGGGGATGAAGGCGGAAGGTTGCCAGATGCAGGCTGGGAAACTCCTAGAGATTTGGGGGTGGAGCCTGGAAAAGACAAGAGACCTCAGTGGGGTACCATGCTATGGAGTCCACCCTCCAAAGCACTAGGGTTGCCAATCCCCAGGTGGGGGCAGAGGATTCACCGGTTTGGAGACCCGCCCCCTGCTTCAGGGGCTTCAGAAAGCAGGGGGGGGAGGGAAATGTCTGCTGGGCACTCCATTATTCCCTATGGAGAACGATTCCCATAGGGTATAATGGAGAATTGATCTCTGGTTATTGCGGGGGGGGACTGTTTAGAGGCATCAAATTTACAGCATAGCATCTGATGCCTGTCCCCAAACTACCCTCCAGGTTTCTAAAGGATTGGACCAGGAGGTCCAATTCTATGAGCCCCCAAAGAAGGTGCCCCTATCCTTCATTATTTCCAGTGGAGGGAAGGCATTTAAAAGGTGTGCAGTCCCTTTAAATGGGATGGCCAGAACTCTCTTTGGAGTTCAATGATGCTTGTCACACCCTTGCTCCTGGCTCCACCCCCAAAGTCCCCAGATATGTCTTGAATTGGACCTGGCAACCCTACAAAGCATCCATTTTCTCCAGAGGAAGTGATCTCTGTAGTCTGCAGCTGAGCTGTAATTCCAGGGGATCCCCAGGTCCCACCTGGAGGCTGTCATCCCTATGGCATCATATCCAGAAGTGATTCCTCTCTCCACCTCAGCCCTCCTGAGTCTCCATCCCCCAGGTCTCCAGGAATTTCACAGGCCAGAGTTGGCAACCTTGGCAACAGCAATAGCCTGCCTGATATGTAATATTTCTTGAGACTCCTCCTTCCACGAGTCAAGGCGCCTCTCCTTCTTCTTCCCCTAGACGAATGTACCTATGGTAACCGTCGTCTGTGTGGAGGAGCATTCAGCTCCAGCCTCCAGCGATGATCGACTGGGCCTCTGTTTGTTTACGGCACTTCCGTGGCTTTGATGTGCAGGCTGCTTGAGTGAGAAACCTCGACTGGAAATGTAAGATTTGCTTGTTGTGGCCCCATCCTTATCAGCTTTAACAGGGATTCGAAGGATTCATGGAGGAGAGGCCCATCTGCGGCTGCTAGCCGTGGTAGCTTAAGGGAACTTCCACATTCAAAGGCAGTCAATCTTTGAACCCCAGACCCAGAAGGCAACACCATAAGAACATAAGAGAAGCCCTGTTGGATCAGGCCAGTGGCCCATCCAGTCCAACGCTCTGTGTCACATAAGAACATAAGAGAAGCCATGTTGGATCAGGCCAATGGCCCATCCAGTCCAACACTCTGTGTCACATAAGAACATAAGAGAAGCCCTGTTGGATCAGGCCAATGGCACATCCAGTCCAACACTCTGTGTCTCATAAGAACATAAGAGAAGCCATGTTGGATCAGGCCAATGGCCCATCCAGTCCAACACTCTGTGTCACATAAGAACATAAGAGAAGCCATGTTGGATCAGGCCAATGGCCCATCCAGTCCAACACTCTGTGTCACATAAGAACATAAGAGGAGCCATGTTGGATCAGGCCAATGGCCCATCCAGTCCAACACTCTGTGTCACATAAGAACACAAGAGGAGCCATGTTGGATCAGGCCAATGGCCCATCCAGTCCAACACTCTGTGTCACATAAGAACATAAGAGGAGCCATGTTGGATCAGGCCAATGGCTCATCCAATCCAACACTCTGTGTCACATAAGAACATAAGAGAAGCCATGTTGGATCAGGCCAATGGCTCATCCAATCCAACACTCTGTGTCACATAAGAACATAAGAGAAGCCATGTTGGATCAGGCCAATGGCCCATCCAGTCCAACACTCTGTGTCACACAGTGGCCAATATATGTGTGTGTGTATACACACACACACACACACACACATATATATATACTGTGGCTCATAGCCACTAATGGGGTGCGGTCACACTCACCATTAAATCCATCTGCAACGCGCCTGTATTATAATCCGCACAACCAATTTTCCAATCAGACAACAGCCAGGCTCCCGTTCTATCCCATGTGGGTCCCGTCGCTGGTCGATCAGATTGCTCTACCGGACCTCGTTTCATGAGACGTCAATCTGCATTAGCGCAGGCGCAGTGATGCCCGCTATCTGCAGCGCGTCGCTTTTAAATGGGTCAGATCACTTAAGTTTTGCTAGTCCGTTGGCACTACTTTTCCAGCACGAGCACTACGCGTGCAGAAAAGAACCCAGGAATTCAAATCAGTTCACATCTACTTTCAAAAGTGATTTTTGTTTCTGGACATAAGGGCGGGTAAACGATTTATCGAGCCAACATTCACTCGCTCATTATATCAATTGCAGGGGCTTTGGGAGGGAAGCGGTGGTGCGCTTCCGACGAGTCGCCAACGATGGAGCGTTCAAACAGAGAAACTCCGCTCAGGAACCATCAGAAGGATTTTGTTCCTGATTTAAAGCAGTATCAAATTAGTCCGCCCCCCAGTCGTCTCAACGCGGGACTTGAACGAGCTAACCACCATTCGCAGATGCTGACGTTTGGACAACCGCTTAAAATCTGACATGCTTCTGGACTCCACTCATGCTAGTAGCGGGATTTTATGAACGTCTGACCTCACCCTTGGACCTCTGCTCCGTATTTTTATCCAATCTCCTCTGGAAGCTGTCTATGCTTGTAGCCAACACCACCTCCTGTGGCAGTGAATTCCACATGTTAATCACCCTTTGAAAGAAGAAGTACTTCCTTTTATCTGTTTTAACCTGACTGCTCAGCAATTTCATTGAATGCCCACAAGTTCTTGTATTGTGAGAAAGGGAGAAAAGGACTTCTTTCTCTACTTTCTCCATCCCATGCATAATCTTGTAAACCTCTATCATGTCACCCCGCAATCGACGTTTCTCCAGGCTAAAATGCCCCAAGCGTTTTAACCTTTCTTCATAGGGAAAGTGTTCCAAACCTTTAATCATTCTAGTTGCCCTTTTCTGGACTTTTCCCAATGCTATAATATCCTTTTTGAGGTGCGGTGACCAGAATTGTACACAGTACTCCAAATGAGACCGCACCATCGATTTCTACAGGGGCATTATGATACTGGCTGATTTGTTTTCAATTCCCTTCCTAATAATTCCGAGCACGGCATTGGCCTTTTTTTTGCAATCCCACCCTGTCTTGACATTTTCAAGAGTTATCTACCTTGACCCCAAGATCTCTCTCTCTCCCGGTTTGGAGACCCTCCCCCCGCTTCAGGGCCATCAGAAAGCGGGGGGAGGGGAGGGAAATGTCTGCTGGGAGCTCTATTATTCCCTATGGAGATTTATTCCCATAGAAAATCATGGAGAATTGATCTGCGGGTATCTGGGGCTCTGGGGGGGGGGCTGTTTTTGGGGGTAGAGGCACCAAATTTTCAGTATAGCATCTAGTGCCTCTCCCCAGAATACCCTCCAAGTTTCAAAAGGATTGGAGCAGGGAGTCCAATTCTATGAGCCCCAAAAGAAGGTGCCCCTATCCATTATTTCCTATGGAAGGAAGAAATTGAAAAGGTGTGCCGTCCCTTTAAATGTGATGACCAGAACTCCCTTTGGAGTTCAATTATGCTTGTCACAGCCTTGATCTTGGCTCCACCCCTAATGTCTCCTGGCTCTACCCCCAAAGTCTCCTGGCTCCACCCCCAAAGTCCCCAGATATTTCTTGAATTGGACTTGGCAACCCTACTCTCGGTCAGTCTCTGCCAGTTCACACCCCATCAACTTGTATTTGTAGCTGGGATTCTTGGCCCCAATGTGGAGGGGAAAGCCTCGGCCTCTCTGCCCTGTTGTTGGCCCTCCAGAGGAATTGCTTGGCCCCTGTGTGAGACAGGAGACTGGACTAGATAGACCGCTAGTCTGATCCAGCAGGGTTCTTACCAGGGGAAGACCTTGGCTGCTGTACTCTGTTCTTGGCCCACCAGAGGAACTGGTTGGCCCCTGTGTGAGACAGGAGCCTGGACTAGATGGACCCTCCCTGGTCTGATCCAGCAGGGCTCTTCTGATGTTCTCATCAGGGGAAGGCCTCAGCCTCTCTGCCCTGTTGTTGGCCCTCCAGAGGAACTGGCTGGCCACTGTGTGAGGCAGGAGGCTGGACTAGATAGACCGCTAGTCTGATCCAGCAGGGTTCTTACCAGGGGAAGACCTTGGCTGCTGTGCTCTGTTCTTGGCCCACCAGAGGAACTGGTTGGCCCCTGTGTGAGACAGGAGCCTGGACTAGATGGACCCTCCCTGGTCTGATCCAGCAGGGCTCTTCTGATGTTCTCATCAGGGGAAGGCCTCAGCCTCTCTGCCCTGTTGTTGGCCCTCCAGAGGAACTGGCTGGCCACTGTGTGAGGCAGGAGGCTGGACTAGATGGACCACTACCCAGATCCAGCAGAGTTCTTCTGATGTTCTTATCAGGGGAAGGCCTTGGGTTCTATGCCTTATTTGTTGGTCTTCCAGAAGAACTGGTTGGCCACTGTGTGAGACAGGATGCTGGACTGGATAGACCACTGTTCTGATCCAACAGGACTCTTCAAAAGTTCTTATCAGGGGAAGACCAGTCTGGTGTAGTGGTGAAGTGTGCGGACTCTTATCTGGGAGAACCGGGTTTGATTCCCCACTCCTCCACTTGCACCTGCTGGAATGGCCTTGGGTTAGCCATAGCTATCACAGGAGTTGTCCTTGAAAGAGCAACTGCTGTGAGAGCCCTCTCAGCCCCTCCCCACCTCACAGAGTGTCTGTTGTGGGGGGAGAAGATATAGGAGACTGTAAGCAACTCTGAGTCTCTGATTCAGAGAGAAGGGCGGGGTATAAATCTGCATTAGTCTTCTTCTTCTTTGCTGTCCAGAGGAACTGATTAGCCACTGTGTGAGGCAGGATTAAAGGAATATCACATCTCCCCCTGCCTGTAACATGTGAATCACAGGCTTGTGTAGCCTCTATTTGCATTGGGGCTGTGCAGGGGAGAAGGTTTAACCCTTCAGCCTCTGTTCAGTTTCACTAATTGAACCCAGCTCCTGCACTCTGCTATTACTGTTCAAAAGCGGGGGTGGGGGGGGGGGAGACGTGGCCTTTGGAAACACATCTTTAAAAACTATAAAGTGCTAAGAACCAAACAAGGCACCCGGTTTCAATTAGCGAAACTGAGCAGGGGTTGAAGGGCTGCGTTCCCTCTCCGTTCCCTGGACAGACCTGATGCAAATCGCAGCTGCTAAAGAGCTGGCACTTTTTTTTGCGTAGACGGATGGAGACGGGTGATCTTGGTCTCATCTGTTTCTGCCCTAACTTCTTTGGACTTCTGAAGTCCACGGAGGAGTTCAGATGAAGAGGGTTTTGGAAGCAGGCCTCCTGTGGGGGAGCCTTCAGGGGGAACCTCACAGCAAATGGTGAAAACATCTTGGAGGGAAGCCTAGACTGCCGTCCTCTTTCCGTCAGCTGGCTTGGCAGGAAAACGCTGACCTTCTAGTCTGATCCTCCAGGTGAGAACAGCCTCCTTTCGCCTGTCTGGCTCGCCTGGATCCATCCCTCAGCTCTTATCTAAGGGCCTATATGACTAGGGACCTGCATACCTTAGGGATCACCTTTCCCCACATGTTCCCCGGAGAGCACTTCGGTCTGGGTCACAAAATCTTCTCTCAATCCCATGACAACTAGAGCTAGGGCCTTCTCTGTAGTGGCCCCACGCTAGTGGAATGACTTGCTGGAAGAAGTCAGGGCCCTGCGAGAGCTCTTACAGCTCATCCACCAGGCATTTGCAAACTAGACTGCTGGTCACTACAGTTCTCAGGAAACAACTGGACCACCTCTGGCAAGCTGCTCTACAGCAGCAGCGGAAAGGACCATCTAAGACTCGTCTACAGAGAACATAAAACTGAATGTAAGATCATAGCATCAAAATGTTAATCTTCTGTGTTTAAATTTTTTTATGGGTTTTATGTCCTATTATATTGTTTTATGGTTTTTATGTCCTATTTTATGTCCTATTATATTGTTTTATGGTTTTTATGCCCTATTGTATGTTTATAACCATGCATATGCATGAGTCCGTAAGCCGCCCTGACCCTGCTTCGGCGGGAAGGGCGGGATATAGATGGAATGAAATAAATAAATAAATTATCTTTAGAAGGACAGAACAGAACGTCTTCAGGACCACAGGTCTGTTCTGCTGATTTATGCGTGCCCAAAGTTCATCCACCGCTTGTTTTAAATGACGTGGGTGCTGAGGTTGGGCAGGGGGAGAAGGAGGAACACAAAAATTAGGATCCCCCAAGTGCCGCTCTGTTTGTTCACACCTCCCCGTTTCCTGTCATGGAATTCAAGAGGGTGGGACTTGCGGCTTCCAAGAAGGGTTGCCAACTTCCAGGCAGGGCCTGGAGATCTGCTGGAATTACAACGGATTCCGTTCCTGGGGAAAATGTCTACTTTGGAGGGTGGATTCTGCGGCATTATAATTCCCCTTGAGATCCCTCTCCTCCCCAAACCTCATGCTTCCTAGGTTCCATCCCGAAAGCTCCAGGAATTTCCCAACCTGGAGTTGGCAACCCTACACCCAAAGAATCGCCCATCCAGGCACTAAGCAGACAGGGGGCACAGTTCTTTGGTGCCAGCAACCTGGATCAAGTATTTGTCAGCCATACCCTGGAATGCCCACTCAGTATTCCCGCCATTGGTGATGCTGGATCTGGGAGATCCTTGCTGCGTGAAGAACGAGGCCACTTTCTCCCCACCCCCTCCGCATTTTCCACAAGAGTTTCTGGCCCAACACAAGGAAGAACTTCCTGACCGTTAGAACAGTTTCTCAGTGGAACAGGCTTCCTCAGGAGGTGGTGGGCTCTCCTGAGGGCCAGTTTGGTGTAGTGGTGAAGTGTGCGGACTCTTATCTGGAAGAACCAGGTTTGATTCCCCACTCCTCCACTTGCACCTCCTGGAATGGCCTTGGGTCAGCCAGAGCTCTGGCAGAGCTGTCCTTGTGAGAGACAGTTTGGTGTAGTGCTTAAGTGTGCGGACTCTTATCTGGGAGAAAAGGGTTTGATTCCCCACTCCTCCACTTGCACCTGCTGGGATGGCCTTGGGTCAGCCATAGCTCTGGCAGAGCTGTCCTTGTGAGAGCCAGTTTGGTGTAGTGGTTAAGTGTGCGGACTCTTATCTGGGAGAACTGCATTTGATTCCCCACTCCTCCACTTGCACTTGCTGGAATGGCCTTGGGTCAGCCACAGCTCTTGTAGAGCTGTCCTTGTGAGAGCCAATCTGGTGTAGTGGTGAAGTGTGCAGACTCTTATCTGGGAGAACCGGGTTTGATTCCCCACTCCTCCACTTGCACCTGCTGGAATGCCCTTGGGTCAGCAGTAGCTCTGGCAGAGTTTGTCCTTGAAAGGGCAGCTGCTGTGAGAGCCCTCTCAGCCCCACCCACCTCACAGGGTGTCTATTGTGCAGGAGGAAGGGAAAGGAGAATGTGAGCTGCTCTGAGTCTCTGACTCAGAGAGAAGGGCGGGTCTACATCTGCAATTCTTCTTCTTCTTCTTCTTCTTCTTCTTCTTCTTCTTCTTCTTCTTCTTCTTCTTCTTCTTCTTCTTCTTCTTCCTTGGAGGTTTTTAAAGAGAGGCTAGATGGCCATCTGACAGCAATGAGGATCCTGTGAATTTAGGGGGAGGCATTTGTGAGTTTCCTGCATTGTGTAGGGGGTTGGACTAGATGACCCTGGAGGACCCTTCCAACTCTGTGATTCTATGCAAGACCTGGTCTTTGCAAGTCACCTTGCTTTGGGCCACAGAGTGACAAATGTCACGGCTTTTCCCAAAGAGCAGGGACATGGGCAAAGGAGGGGAGGGAGGGGCTGGAAACCAATACTCCCTCTAAGCTGTGAGTTCTTGTGAGCAAAAAAATTCTACTTTGTGAGCCCCTGGCATTAAAGCTGTGAGCTCCTGCAGCAATGAGTTTGCTCCGAGGCCGTTTTTCCTGAGCTGAGACAAAAATGTGTGAGCTGGAGGCTAAAAAACCGTGAGCTAGCTCACGCTCACTCAGCTTAGAGGGAACACTGCTGGAAAGAAACCCGGGCCGGCTCTGACCTCGGTGTATCTCACAGTCCATAGTTTGCAGTCCATCATCCCTGCTTTCTTTGCAGCCTCGGAGAGAAGGCCTCCCCCACCTCCCTCCAGATGTGCAACGCCCCCCCCTCCCGCCTCCCACCTTTGTTCCGTTCAGCTTTTCCATCTCAGCGAGACACCCCAGCCCTTTGGCATTCCACACCATCCCTTTGGCATTCCACACCAGCGGATGCGCCGCTGTCTTGTAAAACACCGACAAGCAAACGACCCGAGCGGCGTTTTTAGCGTGCGCGCAGTGTGTGGCAGCTCTTTTAATTGCCTCCGTGCCATGCGCAGGAAAGGGCCCTCATTATGCCGACAGGTAAACATTGGTTTTGGCCGCCAGACTCGATGAAGGCAGAACCGCCGGAATCATCCGTGCCTCCGGTGTTGAGGGACTCGGCTTCCCATTCCTGCCTCCTCTCCCGGCTTACTTGAGCTTTCTGGACACGCTCCACTTATGAACGCTGCCTGCAGATTGGACTAATTTCAGGCACTGCATCAGCGAGGCTTTCAAGTATTTTTGGCTCCAGCGGAGCTCGCTCGCTGTCTCGGGAAGCCTAAATATGGGAAGAAAGCAGGCTTTGAAACAGGCCCGGGGGTCAGCCTGCTGCCCTCTGCACTGCTAGAGGTGTGCAGACACATGTGGGCCAGATGTGTCCTCCAGCCAAAGGTTGTGCAGGTCAGATGGGAGTTCTAATATCCTCCTGGCTTTTGGGTGCATGAATGCAGAACTCTTTGGGAGCAGGGGAAATGATCAAAGTTAGCTCTGCCTGTCTTTCTAACACTCAGCGTTGTAGCAGGGCGTTTCTTCACCGCTGATCTTGGGGCCTGACAACTGGGTCACATCCTGGTACCCGCGACAGCACTCTTGCTGTTGGCTGCTTGTTTTAAACTGAAACAAGCAACAGTGCAAACCTGGGCTTTTTTTGGTAGAAAAAGCCCAGCGGGAACTCATTTGCACATTAGGCCACACACCCCTGATGTCAGCACTGTCTCACATAGGGCTTTTTGTAGAAAAAGCCCGGCAGGAATTCATTTGCATGTTAGGCCACACCCTCTGACACCGAGCCAGCCAGAACTGCGTTCCTGCTCAGGAAAAAAAGCCCTGGTGCAAACTATGGGAGAAAAAAGGAGAAGAAGACTGCAGATTTATATCCCGCCCTCCACTCTGAATCTCAGAGCAGTTCACAATCTCCTTCCCCGACAACAGACACCCTGTGAGGTGCGTGGGGCTGAGACGGCTCTCACAGTAGCTGCCCTTTCAAGGACAACCTCTGCCAGAGCTAAGGCTGACCCAAGGCCATTCCAGCAGCTGCGAGTGGAGGAGTGGGGAATCAAACACAGTTTTCCCAGATAAGAGTCTGCGCACTTCACCACTACATCAAACTGGCCGGTACCCTAGGCCAAGAAGATACTGGATTTGTATCTCACCCTATACTATGAATCTCAGAGTCTCAGATCGGTCACAATCTCCTCTACCTTCCTCCCGCCCCCCACAACAGACACCCACCTGGCTCTCTTACAATTAACTTCCCTTCCTCCCCCACAGCAGACACCCTGTGAGGTAGGTGAGGCTGAGAGAGCTCTCCCAGCAGCTGCCCTTTCAAGGACAGCTCTGCCAGAGCTATGGCTGACCCAGGGCCATTCCAGCAGATGCAAGTGGGGGAGTGGGGAATCAAACCCGGTTCTCCCAGAGAAGAGTCCGCACACTTAACCACTACGCCAAGAGAAAGGGTAGGTGATTGGACTCCTTCTGTTCCAGTCAAGGGCACAAGGCAATGTTCCGCTGTGCTCACCTCTGCATATTCAGGTATGCCTGCCTGCCACCAGGGCCAGTTCTGTTTTTGGGTGACCCTGGGCACAGAGTGCCCAAGGGCACCCTTTCCCAACCACCAGCCCCCACTCACACCTCTGTTTAGAAACACAGAGCTGGAAGCAGGAGGAGGAGAAGGAGATTGGATTTATATCCCGCCCTCCACTACCCAAAGGACCCTGTTTCGAGCTCAGAGCTGCTTGCAGTCTCCTTTCCCTTCCCCTCCCCACAACAGACACCCTGTGAGGTGGGTGGGGCCGAGAGAGCTCTGACAGAAACTGCTCTTTGAGCAGAAGAGCTCTGAGAGTTATGACTGACCCAAGGTCATTCCGGCAGGCGCATGTGGAGGGACCCAAGAGTAATTTAGTCTGACCCCCCTGTGCAATGCAGGGAATTCACAGCTGCTTTCCCTCTCCTGTGACCCCTGCTGTATGCTCAGAAAAAGCCAAAGCTTTCAAGGATCCCTGGGCCAACCTGTCCTGGAGGAAAATTCCTTCCGGACCCCAGACTGGCAATGGGCATACAAGAAAGGGCCAGAAAAGCTGCACGCGAACTCATCCCTTCCTGCCCTCCCTCTCGCACTCTGCCTAACCTCATAGTCAAGCATGTGCTCTACCAGTTTGGTGTGGTGGTGAAGTGTGCAGACTCTTACCTGGGAGAACCAGGTTTGATTCCCCAGTCCTCCGCTTGGCATCTGCTGCAATAGCCTTGGGTTAGCCATAGCTCTTGCAGAGCTGTCCTTGTGAGAGCCAGTTTGGTGTAGTGGTTAAGTGCGCGGACTCTTATCTGAGAGATCGGGTTTGATTCCCCACTCTTCCATTTGCAGCTGCTGGAATGGCCTTGGGCAGCCAGAGCTCAGGCAGAGCTGTCCTTGATAGGGCAGCTGCTGGGAGAGCTCTCTCAGCCCCACCTATCTCACAGGGTGTCTGTTGTGGGGGAGGAAGGGAAGTTAATTGTAAGAGAGCCAGTTTGGTGTTGTAGTTAAGTGTGCAGACTCTTATCTGGGAAAACTGTGTTTGATTCCCCACTCCTCACTTGCACCTGCTGGAATGGTCATGGGTTAGCCATAGCTCTGGCAGAGTTGTCCTTGAAATGGCAGCTGCTGTGAGAGCCCTCTCAGCCCCACCCACCTCACAGGGTGTCTGTTGTGGGGGGGGGGAGAAGACATAGGAGATTGTAAGCCGCTCTGAGTCTCTGATTCAGAGAGAAGAGCAGAGTATAAATCTGCAATCCTTCCTTCCTTCCTTCCTTCCTTCCTTCCTTCCTTCCTTCCTTCCTTCCTTCCTTCCTTCTTCCTTTCTTTCTTTCTTTCTTTCTTTCTTTCTTTCTTTCTTTCTTTCTTTCTTTCTTTCTTTCTTTCTTTCTTTCTTTCTTTCTTTCTTTCTTTCTTTCTTTCTTTCGTCAGTTTGGTGTAGTGGTTAAGTGTGTGGACTTTTATCTGGGAGAACTGGGTTTGATTTCCCACTCCTCCACTTGCACCTGCTGGAATGGTCATGGGTCAGCCATAGCTCTGGCAGAGTTGTCCTTGAAATGGCAGCTGCTGTGAGAGCCCTCTCAGCCCCACCCACCTCACAGGGTGTCTATTGTGGGGGGGGGGGAAGAAGACATAGGGGATTGTAAGCCGCTCTGAGTCTCTGATTCAGAGAGAAGAGCGGAGTATAAATCTGCAATCCTTCCTTCCTTCCTTCCTTCCTTCCTTCCTTCCTTCCTTCCTTCCTTCCTTCCTTCCTTCCTTCCTTCCTTCCTTCCTTCCTTCCTTCCTTTCTTTCTTCTTTCTTTCTTTCTTTCTTTCTTTCTTTCTTTTCTTTCTTTCTTTCTTCTTTCTTTCTTTCTTTCTTTCTTTCTTTCGTCAGTTTGGTGTAGTGGTTAAGTGTGTGGACTTTTATCTGGGAGAACTGGGTTTGATTCCCCACTCTTCTACTTGCAGCTGCTGGAATGGCCTTGGGTCAGCCATAGCCCTGGCAGAGGTTGTCCTTGAAAGGGCAGCTGCTGGGAGAGCTCTCTCGGCCCCACCCACCTCACAGGGTGTCTGTTGTGGGGGAGGAAGATAAAGGAGATTGTGACCTCTCTGAGACTCTGAGATTTGGAGTGGAGGGTGGGATATAAATCCAATATCATCATCGTCGTCGTCTTCTTCCAGGCTGCTCAGAGATGGAGGAGGGGCATCCCTACGGCTCAGCCTCTTTTCAAGTGTTTATTCATTAAGCAGCACACCTGCTTGCCTCACCAAAGGTGCCGGGTTCTGGTGCTGGAGCCAAGTAAATGGTCCTGAGGGGGGGGGGGGGGGAAGGCGACGCAGGCAAACCCCCAAGGTTGCATCAGGCGACTGGCGCAATCGAAACAGCCAGGGCCCCCAGCAGCTGCGCTTTGTGGAAGAGGAAAAGGAAAGAGGAGGCCGAATCCCCACCGGGGTATCGCAGCCCAGTCGTGGGCGACAGTAATTAACCAGCTGGGCCACTTGAGGGTCTGTGCTGCTTTCCCCACGGTGAGTGGCTGGGGTTGATGCTTCAGGGGCATTTCCTGATTAGTCTGTGCTGGAGCTTTGTGATGAGTTGCCAACCTCCAGGGGGGGGCTGGAGATCTCGTGGCATGCAATCTCAAGGAAATTGATTCTTGAAAGTGTAAGAGGGAAACGTTGTATGAGAGTGGAAGAAGATAATGAGAGAGAGAGAGAGAGGTTTCCTAGTTTTGTACAACTGCAGGAAAACTTCACCAGTTTCACTCCAGACCTTTAATCCTGGTTTAGCCCTGTCCCTAAACTGACATTCTACACTAAAATCATAGAAAAAAGCAGGAAAGTGCACCCTGAAGACCAACCAAGTTTTATTGAACAAAACTTGGATGGTCTTAAAGGTGCAACTTGACTCCCGCTTCGTTCAGCTGCTTCAGACCAACACGGCTGCCCGCTTGGATCTAACTAAAATCATAGAATCATGGAGTCATAGAGTTGGTTTCTCTGATTCTCTGATTCTACTGCAGAATGTCAGTTTGGGGACAGGGCTAAACCAGGATTAAAGGTCTGGTGCGAAAATTGGTCAACTGTCTCTTTTACAACCTGTTTTCAGCTCCCTCTCCAAGGGTGGCTGGCGCTCTTTGCAGCTATTTCGTTACAGAATCAAAACGCTCTCCTCCATCTCTGACTCCTGCCTCACACAGCCGCAGTCCGTTGGTGTGGCTTTATCGAATCCCTACTACTGACAGGTTTGCCAACTCCAGGCTGGGCAATTCCTAAAGATTTGAGGGGTGGAGCCTGGGGAAGGGGAGGGACCTCAACGTGGAATGAATGCCAGAGACTCCACCCACCTAAGCAGCCATTCACTCCGGGGAAACTGGCCTCTTTAGGCTGGGAGATCAGGTGTACTTCCAGAGCACCCCTCACCCCACACAGAGGCAGGCAAGTCTTAGCAAGTTGCCATCTGCAGTCAGGGAGATTCCTGGAGATTTGGGAGTGGTACCTGTGGACGGTGGACTCTGCAGAGACCTTTCACTCGGACACTGTGATATATAATAGAATCTGTTCTCCAAAGCTCCCGTTTTCTCGAGGACAACTGATGTCTGTAGTTTGGAGATGAACGGTCATTCCATGACAACTCCAGGCCCGCCCGCCTCCCCCCACCCCGTGGCTAGGCAACAGAAAAGTCACATGAATAAGAGACAAGAAATAAGCAGCAGCTCCGTGTAGAATACACGTCTTGTCAAATCTCTTATCTTCAAAAAATCCACTCAAAATATTGCTTTGATATTCCAAATTTTTTGCTTTTCATATACGTCCGGATTTGCACAATGCAGGCAAAAGATACTTCAACACACTTTTAGTATCAGCTTACAGGGATACCCCATCTAAATTCTCCTGTTTCGCAACTGCTTTATCCAAGCCACATTTTACCAATAATTTGCTTATATTTCTCACACTTCTAGGTCATCCTCATTAAGTTTGGACCGGTTATGCCTGTAAGCTGATACTAAAAGTGTGTTGAAGTATTTTTTGCCTACGTTGTGCAAATCTGGACCTATTTGAAAAGTAAAAAAATGGAATATCAAACCAATATTTTGAGTGGATTTTTTTGAAGGTAAGAGATTGACAAGAAGTGTATTCTACACAGAAGGAAAGGAAAGGAAAGGAAAGGAAAGGAAAGGAAAGGAAAGGAAAGGAAAGGAAAGGAAAGGAAAGGAAAGGAAAGGAAAGGAAAGGAAAGGAAAGGAAAGGAAAGGAAAGGAAAGGAAAGGTCCCCTGTGCAAGCACCAGTCGTTTCGACTCAGGGGTGACGTTGCTTTCACAACGTTTTCACGGCGGACCTTTTTACGGGGTGGTTTGCCATTGCCTTCCCCAGTCATCTACACTTCCCCCCCAGCAAGGTGGGGACTCATTTGACCGACCTTGGAAGGATGGAAGGTTGAGTCAACCTGGAGCCAGCTACCTGAAAACCCAGCTTCCGCCGGGGATCGAACTCAGGTCGTGAGCAGAGCTTAGACTGCAGTACTGCAGCTTTAACACTCTGCGCCACGGGGCTCTTCTGACACGGAGCTGTTGCTTATTTCTCTTCCCCTCCCCCCCACCCCCGGAGGCTTGCAAGCCTAGGAAAGAGTCAAGCAAGAAGAGGAAAGGGGGAAGGTGAGCCAGATCACTGTCAGGCATCCTTCTCTGCTGCAGCATCTTGGAGGATGGTTTGGGCACCCCTCCCCCTCCTGCAGTGCTGAATTCCCTTCCCTCCCAGCCCCACCCCAGGCTTTGCAGAGCCAGCCAAGTGCAAATAGTTTGCAGTTCAAACATTTCCCTTTAATCTCCAGTCTGAGTAGGGCTGAAGGGCTCTCAATCGCTCAGCCGCCACAGCGCAAAATGAAAAGAGAGTGTGTGTGTGGCTGGGGGTGGGCGTGGGAGGGTGGCTGGAGGAAGATAATGATGTTTGCACTGAGTCAGAAGAGCAGAGTGACTGCCGGGTACACAGTCTGAGGCCTCCTCCTAGAAGCCGACACAGGGGATGCAAGGATAAGAGCAACAGAAGAGCCCTGCTGGATTGGACTTGTGGTCCATTTAGTCCAGCCTCCTTTCTCACACACTGGCCAACCAGTTCCTCTGGAGGGCGAAGAACACAGCAGAGGGGCCCGAGGCCTTCATTAGGACACTAGAAGAACCCTGCTGGATCAGACCTGTGGTCCATCTAGTCCAGTTTCCTGTCTCGCACAGTGGCCAACCAGTTCCTCTGGAGGGTCAGCAATATGGAGAGAGGCCAAGGCCTTAATAAGAACATAAAAAGAGCCCTGCTGGATCAGACCAGCAAGGGTCCATCCAGTCCAGCCTCCTGACTCACACACTGGCCAACAAGGTCCTCTGGAGGGCCAAGAACACAGCAGAGGGGCCGAGGCCTTCATTAGAACACTAGAAGAGCCCTGCTGGATTAGACCAGTGAGGGTCCATCTAGTCCAGCATCCCGTAACACACAGTGGCCAACAGGTTTCCATGGAGGGCCAAGAACAGGGCAGAGAGGCTGAGGCATTACCAATAAGAACATCAGAAGAGCCCTGCTGAATTAGACCTGTGGTCCATCTAGTCCAGTTCCTATCTCACACAGTGGCCAACCAGTTCCTCTGGAGGGCCAGCAATAGGGGAGAGAGGCCAAGGCCTTCATAAGAACATAAGAAGAGCCCTGCTGGATCAGACCAGCAATGGTCCATCCAGTCCAGCCTCCTGTCTCACACAGTGGCCAACCAGTTCCTCAGGAGGGCCAGTGACAGGGCAGAGAGGCTGAGGCCTTCATAAGAATGTCAGAAGAGCCCTGCTGTGTCAGACCAGTGAGGGTCCATCTAGTCAAGCATCCTGTCTCACACAGTGGCCAACAGGTTTCCATGGAGGGCCAAGAACAGGGCAGAGAGGCCGAGGCATTCCAATAAGAACATCAGAAGAACCCTGCTGATCAGACCTGTGGTCCATCAAGTCAGTTTCCTGTCTTGCACAGCGGCCAACCAGTTCCTCTGGAGGGTCAACAACAGGGCAGAGAGGTCAAGGTATTCATAAGAACATAAGATGAGCCCTGCTGGATCAGACCAGGGAGGGTCCATCCAGTCCAGCCTCCTTTCTCACACAGAGGTCAATCAGTTCCTCTGGAGGGCCAGCGATAGGGCTTAGAGGCTGAGGCCTTCTCCTGATGTTGCCTCCAGTGGGATATAGCAGGAGGGGGCAGCTCTGTCCCTTGGTGCCTCTTCTGAGGGTAGCAGCATAAGAACATAAGAACATAAGAGAAGCCATGATGTATCAGGCCAACGGCCCATCAAGTCCAACACTCTGTGTCACACAGTGGCAAAAAAAATTTATATACACACATACACTGTGGCTAATAGCCACTGATGGACCTGTGCTCCATATTTTTATCTAAACCCTTCTTGAAGGTGGCTATACTTGTGGCCACCACCCACCTCCTGTGGCAGTGAATTCCACATGTTAATCACCCTTTGGGTGAAGAAGTACTTCCTTTATCCGTTTTAACTTGTCTGCTCAGCAATTTCATCGAATGCCCACGAGTTCTTGTATTGTGAGAAGGGAGAAAAGTACTTCTTTCTCTACTTTCTCCATCCCATGCATTATCTTGTAAACCTCTATCATGTCACCCCGCAGTCGACGTTTCTCCAAGCTAAAGAGTCCCAAGCGTTTCAACCTTTCTTCATAGGGAAAGTGCTCCAGCCCTTTAATCATTCTAGTTGCCCTTCTCTGGACTTTCTCCAATGCTATAATATCCTTTTTGAGGTGCGGCGACCAGAACTGCACACAGTACTCCAAATGAGACCGCACCATCGATTTATACAGGGCATTATGATACTGGCTGATTTGTTTTCAATTCCCTTCCTAATAATTCCCAGCATGGCGTTTGGCCTTTTTTATTGCAAACGCACACTGTCTTGACATTTTCAGTGAGTTATCTACCACGACCCCAAGATCTCTCTCTTGGTCAGTCTCTGCCAGTTCACAACCCATCAACTTGTATTTGTAGCTGGGATTCTTGGCCCCAATGTGCATTACTTTGCACTTGGCAACATTGAACCGCATCTGCCACGTTGACGCCACTCACCCAGCCTCAACAGATCCCTTTGGAGTTCCTCACAATCCTCTCTGGTTCTCACCACCCTGAACAATTTAGTGTCATCCGCAAACTTGGCCACTTCACTGCTCACTCCCAACTCTAAATCATTTATGAACAAGTTAAAGAGCATGGGACCAGTACCGAGCCCTGCGGCACCCCACTGCTTACCGTCCTCCACTGCGAAGACTGCCCATTTAAACTCACTCTCTGCTTCCTATTACTCAGCCAGTTTTTGATCCACAAGAGGACCTGTCCTTTTACTCCATGACTCTCAAGCTTTCTAAGGAGCCTTTGATGAGGAACTTTATCAAAAGCTTTCTGCCATAATAATTTTTATTTTCTTTGTATCAATGTCAATGGCATTAATACACCCACTTCATCAACTTACTGTCACATAATATATACACGTTATTTACATAAGTAGAGTTGAATAAACTTCCTTGAGGAGAATGTCCGCGGCATCTATCTTAACTTAAATACAAACAGTGTTTAACTTTAGATCGTTACATTACAATTACACGACTTTTTATCTGCTTTATAGAATTCAGAACAAATTATAAATACAACAAATCATTTTTAGATAATTTTTAGATAATAATTATTTTTAAGTTTTTTTCGGTTTTATCAGTGATAAAAATATTTTCTTTTTTCTCGTACCATTCATAAAACTTGCCCCAGTTTCTAACAGCGTCATCTTTAGATTCTCCTCTTAACATATTTGAAAGTACATCCATTTCGGCGGCATCCAAGACTTTTTCGATAACTTCACTCAGGTTCGGACCCCTCTCCTGACGCCAGTACTTAGCGTACACTATCCTTGCCGCAGTTTCTCTTCAGATCGCATAAATCTTTCGCCTTTTATCAAAAGCTTTCTGGAAGTCAAGGTAAACAACATCTATCGGGTCTCCTTTGTCCACATGTTTGTTCACACCCTCAAAGAAATGTAACAGGTTAGTGAGGCAAGATCTTCCCTTGCAGAACCCATGCTGAGTCTTCCTCAATAACCCGTGTTCATCAATGTGCCTACTCATTCTGTCCTTGATAATCCATGAATGCCACGCCTCTGATTATGGTTGCCAACTCCAGGTTAGGAAACTCCTGGAAGTTTGGGGGTGGAGCCTGGGGAGGGCAGATTTTGGGGAGGGGAAGGACTTCAGCAGGGGATGATGCCAGAGAGCCCACCCTCCGACATGTCCATTTTCTCCAGGGGGACTGATTGTTGTACAGTGGAGGGTCAGTTCTGATTCCAGGAGATCTCCACTTCCCACCCCCCACATAGGTTGGCACCCCTATGCCATCCAGATGAAAACGGAGAAGGGGTGGTGTTTCCCATTAAGAACATAAAAGTCATGTTGAATCAAGCCAATGGCCCATTCAGTCCAACACTCTGTGTTACACAGTGGCCAAAAAACGCCAGGTGCCATCAGAAGGTCCATCAGTGGGGCTAGAAGCCCTCCTACTGTGCCCACCCCCCAAGCACCAAGAATACAGAGCATCACTGCCCTGGACATAAGAACACAAGAGAAGCCATGTTGGATCAGGCCAATGGCCCATCCAGCCCAACACTCTGTGTCACATAAGAACATAAGAGAAGTCATGTTGGATCAGGCCAATGGGCCATCCAGCCCAACACTCTGTGTTACATAAGAACATAAGAGAAGTCATGTTGGATCAGGCCAATGGCCCATCCAGCCCAACACTCTGTGTCACATAAGAACATAAGAGAAGTCATGTTGGATCAGGCCAATGGGCCATCCAGCCCAACACTCTGTGTTACATAAGAACATAAGAGAAGTCATGTTGGATCAGGCCAATGGCCCATCCAGCCCAACACTCTGTGTCACACAGTGACCAAAAAAACCCCAGGTGCCATCAGAAGGTCCATCAGTGGGGCCAGGACACTAGAAGCCCTCCCACTGTTGCCCCCCCCCCCAACACCAAGAATACAGAGCATCACTGCCCTGGACATAAGAACACAAGAGAAGCCATGCTGGATCAGGCCAATGGCCCATCCAGCCCAACAGTCTGTGTCACACAGTGGCCAAAAACAACAACAACAGGTGCCATCAGGAGGTCCACCAGTGGGGCCAGGACACTAGAAGCCCTCCCACTGTGCTTTCCCAAGCACCAAGAATACAGAGCTTCACTGCTCCCCACAGAGAGTTCCAACAATAGGCTGTGGCTAAGAGCCACTGTTGGACTTCTACTCCATATGCTTATCCAGTCCCCTCTTGAAGCTGGCTACGCTTGTAGCTGCCACCACCTCAGCATGTCAGACCCTTGGCCAATGTCCTTACAATGCCATGTCCTTCGCTGCTGGTTTGAGTCTGCTCCAGAGCAAAAGAGTGCAGGAGAACTGCATGATAGTTGCCTTCATGGATGATGATGACGATGTCTAAATTAATCGCCCCATTTTGGCTCACACCAGGCTGATGTGCAACATACATTAACAACATTCTTTAAAAACATTTTATAATTAAAAACAGCATATAACTTAATTAAAATCGTACAAAACTCAGATGGCACCCTGTAGGCTTTTCAACATTTATTCATTCATTCATAACATTTATTAGCCACCCTTTCCACTTGCGAAGCTCATGATGCTTCGCAAGTGAAGAAGTGTTTAGTAAGCAGGTGGTTAGTAAAAAGAAGCCACCTTAAGGAGAGCCAGTTTGGTGTAGAGAGCCAGTTTGGTGTAGTGGTGAAGTGTGCGGACTCTTATCTGGGAGAACCGGGTTTGATTCCCCACTCCTCCACTTGCACCTGCTGGCATGGCTTTGGGTCAGCCATAGCTTTGGCAGAGGTTGTCCTTGAAAGGGCAGCTGCTGTGAGAGCCCTCTCAGCCCCACCCACCTCACAGGGTGTCTGTTGTGGGGGAGGAAGGTGAAGGAGATTGTGAGCCGCTCTGAGACTCTTCGGAATGGAGGGCGGGATATAAATCCAATATTTTCATCTACCTCACAGGGTGTCTGTTGTGGGGGAGGAAGGTAAAGGAGATTGTGAGCCACTCTGAGACTCTTCGGAGTGGAGGGCAGGATATAAATCCAATATCTTCATCTACCTCACAGGGTGTCTGTGTGGGGGAGGAAGGGAAAGGAGATTGTGAGCCGCTCTGAGACTCTTCGGAGTGGAGGGCGGGATATAAATCCAATATCTTCATCTACCTCACAGGGTGTCTGTTGTGGGGGAGGAAGGGAAAGGAGATTGTGAGCCGCTCTGAAACTCTTCGGAGTGGAGGGCGGGATATAAATCCAATATCTTCTTCATCTTCTTCTTCTGCTTAATAACGTAGATAAAACATAAAAATACATTAAAATATAAAAACCAAAATGTAAAAATTCCAGCGCAGGACTGCTGGTCACTCAACCAAATACAGTCCTCAATAAAACTATCCCCAACGGCCTTCTAAAGAGCGAAAGTGAGGGGGGCAGGTGTTGCACCTCCCTGGGAAGGAGGCTCCATAATTGGGGGGCTCCCCAGGGCTTTTTTTTGCAGCAGGACTTCCTTTGCATATTAGGCCACACACCCCTGATGTAGCCAATCCTCCTGGAGCTTACAATAGGCCCTGTAATAAGAGCCCTGTAAGCTCTTGGAGGATTGGCTACATCAGGGAGGTGTGGCCTAATATGCAAAGGAGGTCCTGCTACAAAAAAAGCCCTGGGGCTACCACTGAAAAGGCCCTCTCTTGTGTGCCCACCAGATGAGCTTCTTGGGTTGATGGGACGGCGAGGAGGAGGGTCTCTCTCTGTGATCTTAATTCCCAGGCAGGAAGCTTTGGGAGAACATGGTCCTTCAGATACCCTGATGCCAAGCTGCGTAGGGCTTGGAAGTGAAGAAGTGTTTAGTAAGCAGGTGGTTAGTAAAAAGAAGCCACCTTAAGAAGACAGTGAGACCTCCAGGATCTGACTTTAGGATGCCTCTGGCAGCAGTCAGGGGTTAGGGATGCCAAATCCAGGTTGGGAAATTCCTGGAGATTTGGGGGTGGAGCCTGGAGAGGACAGAGACCTCAGTGGGTTACAGTGCCACAGAGTCCACTCTCCAAAGCAGCCATTTTCCCAGAGGAACCAATCCCAGGTCCCTGGACGCTGGCACTCCCATCCATCTTTGGGAGCCGGTTGGGTGTAGTGGTTAAGTATGCGGACTCTTATCCAGGAGAACCGGGTTTGATTCCCCACTCCTCCACTTGCACCTGCTGGAATGGCCTTGGGTCAGCCATAGCTCTCATAGGAGTTGTCCTTGAAAGGGCAGCTTCTGTGAGAGCCCTCTCAGCTCCACCCACCTCACAGGGTGTCTGTTGTGGGGGGAGAAGATATAGCAGATTGTAAACCGCTCTGATTCAGGAAGAAGGGCGGGGTATAAATCTGCAATTCTTCTTCTTCTTCTTTCTTCCTAGCAGTGCCCAGAAAATCACAGGGCCATGATGCCATGCAAGCAAAACCAAAAAGCAGCAAGATCCGATGGAGCCTCCTGAAAGCTCCACAGCCCTACGTATTGTTTGCTTGAAGAACCAAGTCTGGTGGCATCCGTGGACGGAGCAGAATGGCTCAACGCCTGCTCTAGAAACCGTTCCAAACAACCATGGGATGACTCTGCCAGGGCAGCAAAGCGGGTACCCTTGTGGGAATTTTCCCAGCTTCTAATTTGCTTCCACCAGTAATTGCCCACAAACAAAGCCAATGGTTTTGGCAAGGGCCAGTCCAGATCTCTCAACCCCAGGCATAAAGGAGGCTGCTCCGTCTGTGCCAGCAATTCCTGGACTCTACTGAGCCGGAACAAAAGAAGGCAGCCCTGTGGGAGCAAAGGCAGAAAGGGCTGGAAATGTGCTCATGCAGATGCATCTGTGGTGGGGAGGCAGAGCAAGGGGGGCAGAATCTGCTCCCGGGGCTGGGAAATTCTGGAGACTTGGAGGGCGGAGTCTAGGAAGGGTGGGTTTAGGAGGGACAGAAGAACGTAAAGGAAGCCATGTTGGATCAGGCCAGTGGCCCATCCAGTCTAACACTTGGAGTCACACAGTGGCCAAAACCCAGGAGCCATCAGGAGCTCAGCGGGGCCAGAACTCCAGAAGCCCTCCCACTCTTGTCCCCAAGCAAGAAGAAGAAGAAGAAGAAGACATTGGATTTGTATCCCATCCTACACTCTGAATCTCAGGCTGATAACAGATGGCCAGAAAGCCAGCCAGAAGAAGAGCGCCCCGGAGTTTCTGTGCGGCGCTGGAGGAAGGGGTGGGTCTTGGGCGGCCGGGGAGCATCTGGAATGCTCATGCGTACCGCTCGCGGCTCCCCGAGCTCTCGTAAGGCGCTCTCCGGCCTTCCAGACGGCTGGGCGCCGCCTAAGAGCAAAAAGGGACCACTTTCCAAGTGGTTCCTTTTTGAGGCGATTGCAGCATCTCTCAGGATGGGGTAAGTGCGGGATGAGGGCGGGCGGCAGATGTTGCCGTCTGGCTGGTTTTTTGGGGTTGACTTCAGAGGGGTCTCTGAGTCGACCCAAAGTGCCGATCTGTAATCAGCCTCAGAGTCTCAGAGCGGCTCACAATCTCCTTTACCTTCCTCCTCCACAACAGACACCCCGTGAGGTAGGTAGGGCTGAAAAAGTAATGTTTCCTCTAAGCTGCAGAGCCTTGTGAGCAATAATTCTACTTTGTGAGCTACTGGCATTGAAGTTGTGAGCCACTGCATAACTTAGCTTGCTCTGGGGCCATTTTTCCTGAGCTAGGACAAAAAATGTGTGAGCTGGAGGGTAAAAATCTGTGAGCTAGCTCACCCTAACTCAGCTTAAAGGCAACACTGTGAGAGAGCTCTCCTAGAAGGTGCCCTTTCAAGGACAACTCCGGCGAGAGCTATGGGTGACGCAAGTCCATCCCAGCAGCTACAAGTGGAAGAGTGGGAAATCAAACCCGGTTCTCCCAGGTAAGAGTCCACAACACCAAGAAAGAGCATCACTTGCCCCAAACAGCATGTTCCACATATGCCTTGTGGCTAATAACACTGATAGACCTCTGCTCCATACATTATCCAATCGTCGCTTGAAGCTGGCTATGCTTGTAGCTGCCACCACTTCCTGCAGCAGTGGATTTCATGTGTTAATTACTCTTGAGATGAAGAAGTCCTCTGTTCTTTGCTTAAAGGTAAAGCACCAGTCATTTTCGACTCTGGGGTGACATCGCATCATGGCGTTTTCACGGCACACTTTTTATGGGGTGGTTTGCCATTGCCTTCCCCAGTCATCTACACTTTCCCCCCAGCAAGCTGGGTAATTTTACCAACCTCGGAAGGATAGAAGGCTGAGTCAACCTCGAGCCGGCTACCTGAACCCAGCTTCTGCCACGACTGAACTCAGGTCCTCCTGAGCAGAGCTGAGGACTGCAGGACTGCAGCTTTACCACTCTGCACCATGGTTCATGAATTGCATCGAAGGACCCCAGCAGTGTATTATTTCCATCCTCCAAGGCAGCCATTTTCTTGAGGGGAATTGACCCCTGGAGATCAGTCGTAATTCTGGGGCGTTTCCAGGTCCCCCAAAAAAGGTCCGCAGCCCCACTCTTCTAGGGTTGCCAAGTCCAAATCAAGACATATCTGGGGACTTTGGGGGTGGAGCCAGGAGACTTTGGGGGTGGAGCCAAGATCAAGGCTGTGACAAGCATAATTGAACTCCAAACGGAGTTCTGGCCTTCACATTTAAAGGGACGGCACACCTTTTCAATTCCTTCCTTCCACAGGAAATCATGAAGGATGGGGCACCTTTTGGGGCTCATAGAATTGGACCCCCTTGTCCAATCTTTTTGAAACTTAGGGGGTATTTTTGGGAGAGGCACTAGATGCTATACTGAAAATTTGGTGCCTCTATCCCCAAAAACAGCCAAAAACAGCCCCCCCCAGAGCCCCAGATACCCACAGATCAATTCTCCATGATTTTTATGGAATAAATCTCCATAGGGAATAATAGAGTTTCCAGCAGACATTTCCCTCCCCTCCCCCGCTTTCTGACGACCCTGAAGCGGGGGAGGGCCTCCAAACTGGGGGATCCCCTGCCCCCACCTGGGGATTGGCAACCCTACTCTCTTCCTGGAGACAGCCTTGACCCTTTCTGGTGGGGCTCAGCAGCAGCTGTTCCATGCTGACTCTTATGTGACTCAGGCCTCTGACATCCCCTCCAAACTTTGCAGCGTTCATCATAAATCATTTTGGGACCACTTGCATTCTGCAGCAAAGCCTCTTCCACTCTGGGAATGCCACGCAGGGCCCGGCACGCAGGCAATGGTAGCAGCTGTCTGGGTGGAATGAGATGCGGCCTACGGTTTGGAAGCATGTGAGGGATATTTCGAATGCCCCGGCCTCCTCCTTCCGTTCTTCGCCTCGACGTTAATCTCCAGATCTGCAGTCTCCTACCACGCAGGCAACTGCGCCAGCTCTCCGTCCTTACCCTCACGATGTTCTGCAAGACCAGCAGCCTTCGCACCGTGCCATTCTCAGCAGCAGCATCGTAGCAAAGGTTGCCAACCTCCAGCTTGATCCTGAAGATTTAATCATCATTGCATTGCAACACCTACCTCACGGGGTGTCTGTTGTAGGGGAAGACAATAAAGGAGATCGTAACCTGCTCCGATTCAGAAAGAAGGGTGGGGTATAAATCTGCAGTTTTCTTCTAATAATAACAATAATTACGAAACACCTTGCTATGATTTATTATTCTTAAAGGAGGCAGTACATGTATATGCAATGTATGCGGTGCACGGATGCAATGCACTGTTCCTCCAGGGGAGCTGATTTCTGCCAGCTGGAGATCAGTTGTCTCCAGATCCTACCAGATGAAAGAGATCAGCTCCCCCAGAGAGTTGGGGTTGCCAATCCCCAGGTGGGGGCAGGGGATCCCCCAGTGTGGAGGCCCTCCCCTCCGCTTCAGGGTTGTCAGAAAGCTGGGGGAGGGGAGGGAAATGTCTGCTGGGAATTCTGTTATTCCCTATGGAGATTTATTTTCATCGAAAATCATGGAGAATTGATCCGCTGGTATCTGGGCCTCTGGGGGGGGCTGTATTTTGTGGTAGAGGCACCACATTTTCAGTATAGCATCTAGTGCCTCTCCCAAAATCCCCCCCCCAAGTTTTAAAAAGATTGGACCAGGGGGTCCAATTCTATGAGCCCCAAAAGAATGTGCCCCTATCCTTCATTATTTCCTATGGAAGGAAGGAATTGAAAAGGTGTGCTGTCCCTTTAAATGTGATGGCCAGAACTCCCTTTGGAGTTCAATTATGCTTTTCACAGCCTTGATCTTGGCTCCACCCCAATGTTTCCCCAGCTCCACCCCCAAAGTCTCCTGGCTCCACCCCCAAAGTCCCCAGATATTTCTTGAATTGGACTTGGCAACCCTACTGGGTGACTTTGTGCCCATCTATAGGGTTGCCAGACCTGGGTTGGAAGATACCTGGAGCCTTTGGGGGTGGAGCTGGGAGAGGGGAGGGCTTTGGGGGAGGGGAGGGGTTTCAGCAGGGTACAATGCCCTGGAGTCCACCCTTCAAAGCTGCCCTTTTCTCCAGGGGTATGTAAATTCTTAAAAAGCACTGTAGAAATGGAAGGTACACAAAACATCCACTAAGAGCCAGTTTGGTGTAGTGGTTATGTGTGTGGACTCTTATCTGGGAGAACCGGGTTTGATTCCCCACTCCTCCACTTGCAGCTGCTGGAATGACCTTGGGCCAACCATAGCTTTTGCAGAGTGCTCCTTGAAAGGGCAGCTTCTGGGAGAGCTCTCTCAGCCCCACCCACTTCACAGGGTGTCTATTGTGGGGGAAGAAAATAAAGGCGATTGTAAGCTGCTCTGAGACTCTGATTCAGAGAGAAGGGTGGGGTATAAATCTGCTGTGTTCTTCTAATAATAATAATAACAAAAAACCTTGCTATTATTTATTATTCTTAAAGGAGGCAGTACATGTATATGCAATGTTGATGCAGTGCATTGATGCAAAGCACTGTTCCTCCAGGGAGCTGATCTCTGCCAGCTGGAGATCGGTTGTAAAAATGAGAGACCTCCAGGCCCCACCTGGAGGTTGGCAACACTATGCAGAAGACTTTCTTAGCCTAACCTACCTCACATGGCTGTTGCGAGGATAAAAAGGAGGAGAGGAGAATGATGATAGCTGTAGGGTTGCCATGTCCCCCGCAGCCTCTGGCAGAGGACTGCTATGGTACCATCGAGTTTTCCCTTCCAAATTGCTAGAGTGTCATGAGCTCTAACGAGGAGGAGCTGGAAGGGTTAACAGACCTGGAAGAGTTGCCAGCCAGTTGGTTCCTCAGCTGAACAAACAGCAGCTGGCCCATCAATCACTCTCCAGGCACCAATGTCAGCTGTTGATGATCAATCTCCTCCAAGCTCTCCTCCTCCCATCTCAAGAGTTCGAAGCAGGCTCCGGAAAGAACTTTCAAAGCGAAGACATGAGGCACGCCGATGCTTCAGATCTCTCAGCCCTGAGTTCTAGCAGAGTCACTACCACTCAGGGAGCAGGCTGATTGAGACTCCCATATAGCTCCCACCCAGGACGTGGTGCCCTTGTGGAAGCAATAAGTCTATTCTCTGCCTTGCATCCACGCTCCCTTCCTGATCCTGACCTGCTTGATTTCCTTGGCACCCTGACCTTTTGGCTTTTGGACATTGACTTCTGATTCCAGTTTGTGATTCTGCATTGGTGACTTGGCTCCTGCTTGATTTCCTGGACTTTTACCTTGGGCTGGCTTTGGACTCCTGCCTGCCTGCACCCTGAGAACGTGACATAGATTTTTCCCAGACGCTCCTAGAGTGGCCCGGTGTGTGATGTCACCAGCATGATGACATCACTTCTGAGTGACGTCATCATGCCAGCAACATTGGGCGAGGAGCCCTCTGCAAGTCCAATGTGGGCTGGCGGGTTGGGAACCTCCAGGGTGGGAGATCCCCTGCCTGGCCCAGAAACTTTGCAGCCCTAGTTAGCCACTTTGGGTCTCCACTGGGGAGAAAGGGGGGTGTAGATGCATTAATTAAATAAATACAGACACACACAACACACCCAAATTCCCCCCTCTGCAGGCCCCAGCCCCAAGTCTCTAGGAATTTCCCAAGCTGGAGATGACAGCCCTGAAAGTAGGGGTTGCCAATCTCCAGGTGGGGGCAGGGGATCCCCTGGTTTGGAGGTCCTCCCCCCGCTTCAGGGTCATCAGAAAGCAGGGGGAGGGGGAGGGAAATATCTGCGGGGAACTCTCTTATTCCCTATGAAGACTGATTCCCATAGGAAATAATGGAGAATTGATCTGCAGGTATTTGGGGCTCTGGGGGGGCTCTGTTTTTTGAGGCAGAGGCACCAAATTTTCAGTATAGCATCCAGTGCCTCTCCCCAAAATACCCCCCAAGTTTCAAAAAGATTGGACCAGGGGGTCTTATTCTAAGAGCCTCAAAAGAAGGTGCCCCTATCCTTCATTCTTTCCTAGGGAAGGAAGGCATTTAAAAAGGTGTGCAGACCCTTTAAATGTGATGGCCAGAACTCCCTTTGGCATTCAATTATGCTTGTCACATCCTTGCTTCTGGCTCCACCCCCATGTCTCCTGGCTCCACCCCCAAAGTCTCCTGGCTCCACCCCCAAAGTCCCCAGATATTTCTTGAAGTGGACTTGGCAGCCCTACCGGAAAGCTATTGTGCTTCCAGTCTGCACAGAACACTGGGGCGATTCTTGTGGCCCCCAAACCTATGGTGGGTCTCCGCAAGCACGCTGGCCTCCATTCTGACACACCCGACCCCTGGCAGACAGGAGAGCCAAGCTGCCGCCCTCCCGCAAGAGCAAGCAAAACAGCGACACCCCTCTAATCAAATCCTAGTAATGAGGGCGCATTCATTATGGCATTATTGAGTTTGGGCTGTATGAAAGGTGCATTTGTGTTGCGGTCTTAATCAAACCGTCTGTAATTGACAGCAATCGCTCGCCTCTGTAGGGGGCCACGAAGAAACGGTTGCGAGACAAACGCCGGCCTTTTCCACTTTTCTGGAATCGATTCATTTGACTCCGCAATTAGATTTGCTAAATGTGTTGCATCGGCACGGAGCCCGAGGAAGCGACGCGGCCACGCGGACGGCGCAGAAATAATCCCTGACTCAAGCCACAGCTGCAGCTGCTCTTGGTGATGAGACGGTTATGTGAAGAATGGAACTCATGGCCTGGCTTTGGGTTGCCAACCTCCAGGTGGGGCATGGCGATCCCCTGGAATTGAAACTCACCTCCAGCTGATAGAGATCAGTCCCCCTGGAGAAAATGGCTGCTCGAAAGGGTGGACTCTAGGGCATTGTGCCCCACTGAAGCCCCTCCCTCCCCTGTCCTCCCACTCCCCCAGAATCTCCAGGTATGTCCCAACCCAGAGTTGGCAACCCCACCCTTGCTGGATCAGGCCAATCCTGTCTCCAACTCCAGCCAGCCCCAAGAAGCTCAAATGCAGAGCCTGAAAGCCACGGTGACCCAACCTTTAAACCAGGGGTGTCAAACATGTGGCCTGGGGGCCAAATCAGGCCCCCAGAAGGCTCCTATCAGAACCCTGAGCAACTGGCTGCCATCTGCTTCCTTCTCCCTCTCTCTTGCTTCCTTCTGCATCACAGCTTGCTTTGCCAGGCTTGCTCAATCACACAGGAGCTACAGAGCACAGACTCTATTTTCTCCACTGGCTGAGGCTCCTCCCTTGGGGAGGAAGGGGGAAGAAATAGCTTGCTTTGGCAGGCTCTCTCAATCACACAGCAGAGCTACTGAGCCAAACCTGTCTTCCTTCTATTGGCTGAGGCTCCTTCCCCTTTTGGTCCCCTGGGGAAGGAAGGAAAGAGCCAGAGCTTCCATTGCCCAGTTCCCTGGATTCCATTGGAGAAATACAAAGAAAGCACCTTTAAGTACAATGAGTGCTAATGTTTTCAGTTTTTTTTTTAAAATCTTTAATTGTGCTTGTCTGTGTACTTTATAAAGTTTACATCTCTGCTACCTAATCTTAAATAGGAACACACATGACCCAGCCTGACATGGCCTGGCCCAACAAAGTCTCATTTATGTCAGATTCAGCCCTCATAACACATGAGTTTGACACCCCTGCCTTAAATCTATCCTCTGGTACGTGGAGATATACTACTCCTGTATTTGGATGTTCCACTTAGCTCTTCATGGGATCCACCTTCCTTTAAAAAAATGTGTGTGTTTGTGTGTGCACAACTGGAAGTCCTGGCCACCTCTGATGCCTGACCCCTCCTGTGGGCCTGGAGAATATTCAGGGAGGTGGCTGAGTAAAGCCTGCCCCCGCCTCCTGGTTCTGGTATTGCAAGGAAGTCTCCCAGCTAATAGGGTTGCCAAACCCCAGGTGGGGGCAGGAGATCCCCTGGTTTGGAGATCCTCCCCCCGCTTCAGGGTCGTCAGAAAGCGGGGGGAGGGGAGGGAAATGTCTGCTGGGAACTCTATTATTCCCTATAGGGATTTATTCCCATAGAAAATTATGGAGAATTGATCTGCGGATATCTGTGACTCTGGGGGGGGGGGCTTATTTTTGAGGTAGAGGCACCAAATTTTCAGTACAGCATCTAGTGCCTTTCCCCAAAATATCCCCCAAGTTTCAAAACGATTGGACCAGGGGGTCCAATTCTATGAGCCCCAAAAGAAGGTGCCCCTATCCTTCATTATTTCCTATGGAAGGAAGGCATTGAAAAGGTGTGCCGTCCCTTTAAATGTGATGGCCAGAACTCCCTTTGGAGTTCAATGATGCTTGTCACAGCCTTGATCTTGGCTCCACCCCTAATGTCTCCTGGCTCCACCCCCAAAGTCCCCAGATATTTCTTAAATTGGACTTGGCAACCCTACCACCCAAGTACTCGCCAGAGTCAACCTTGCTTGGCTTCTGAGATGTGATGAGATTGGCTATACCTGTTTTTTATCCCGGTATGCCCTGTTACTGGACCTTCAGAGGAACAGGCTGCCCACTGTATGGAGACAGGATGCTGGGCTAGATAGCCACCGGACTGATCCAGCGGGGCTCTTCTGAGGGCCTTACCTGTGGCAACATTAATGGCGGCCATATTAACAGAGAGCCGTCTTTTTGTCCTTCCATTTGTCGCATATCTTTCCCCCTTGCTCTGCAGCCTTTTCTTCCCTTCCTCCGCTTAATTCCTTCACTGTCAAAATGTAGGATCTAAAGCAGCATCTGACCGGGTGGGCGGGAGAAGAGAAAGATTCTCTCTTCCTGTATGCCCGTCAGCTGCTTGGTCTCCTGGCCACCTACTGCAGGCCTGGCACTTGGCACCAATGCCCAGGGCAGTGCCAGGGCAAATGAGGAGGAAGTTCGGAACAAAGAGGAATGTGAAATAACGAAGACAAAGGAATGCCACAACCATTTTGCGGAGAAACCGAGTGCACGTCCCCTGCAAAACACTTAAGAAGCATGAAGCAGCGATCCTTCGGCCTAGGGTTGCCAAGTCCAATTCAAGAAATATCTGTGGACTTTGGGGGTGGAGCCAGGAGACTTTGGGGGTAAAGCCAGGAGACATTGGGGGGTGGAGCCAGGAGCAAGGGTGTGACAAGCATAACTGAATTCCAAGAGAGTTCTGGCCATCACATTTAAAGGGACCACACAGCTTTTTAAATGCCTTCCTTCCATAGGAAATAATGAAGGATAGGGGCACCTTCTTTTGGGGCTCATAGAATTGGACTCCCTGGTCCAATCTTTTTGAAACTTGGGGGGGGGGCATTTTGGGGAGAAGCGCTGGATGCGACACTGAAAATTTGGTGCCTCTACCTCAAAACACAACCCTCCCAGAGCCCCCAAAACCTCCTGATCAATTCCCCATTATACCCTATGAGAATCGATCTCCACATAGGGAATAATGAAGTGCTCAGCAGACGTTTCCCTCCTTCCCCCCCCCCTTTCTGGCGACTCTGAAGCGAGGGATTGGCCTCTGTACTCACGAGTTGCTGCCAACTTCTCCAAAGTAACACAGACACACCATCCCAAGAGGAAGCCTTTCAATCAGAGACTGGAGCCTCCGGAGGGGGAAAGGCACATGGTCCTCTGGGGGTGGGGCTTCCCCCCGCCAGCCAGCTGGCTGGGGGCGGGAAGGAGCCTGGGAAAGCGGAAGAACTCCCGCTGGGACCTGGGGATTGGCAAGCCTACTTCAGCCCCACTTTGGATTCGCCCGGCTCAGACTGCAAAAGTTCTCCTGGAACATTCTTCTCAGTTTTGTCCAAAATACCAGAGCACCGCCCCCAATATCCAGGATGCGATGATGTCACTTCCAGGTAGGGTTGCCAAGTTCCCGGGCCGGGCAGGGGTTCTCCTGCCCTGGAGGTTCCCAACCCGCCAGCCCACATTGGACCAGAGGGGGGATTCTCCCCCAATCTTGCGGATGTGATGACATCACTTGGAAGTGACATCATCACGCCGGTGATGTCGCGCACTGGCCGCTCTAGGAGCGTGTGGGAAAACTCCATGGTTTTCCCAGACACTCTAGCAATTTGGGAGGAAAACTCTATCGTACTGGAGGCCGCGGGGGTTTGGCAACCCTACTTCCGGGTCATGTAGACAGTAAACATAGACACGTTGCTACACATCAGCTGGGCCTCCCTGCTGCTCCTAGTAAGTCCCCCCCCCCCCCGCACAGCCCCTGCCAGCTGCCAGGAACAACCTGTGAACCCGAGGCCTGGAGATCTGGAATTACAGCTAAACTCCAGACAACAAAGATCAGTTCCCCTGGAGGACTGGACTGCTCTGCAGGGTGGAGTGTATGGCATTATATACAAAGATGAGGTCCTGCGCCTCTCCAGTCTGGTGTAGTGGTGAAGTGCGCAGACTCTTATCTGGGAGAACCGGGTTTGATTCCCCCCTCTTCCACTTGCACCTGCTGGGATGGCCTTGGGTCAGCCATAGCTCTCGCAGGAGTTGTCCTTGAAAGGGCAACTGCTGCGAGAGCTCTCTCAGCCCCACCCACCTCACAGGGTGTCTATTGTGGGCGGGAGAAGATATAGGAGATTGTGAGCCGCTCTAAGTCTCTGATTCAGAGTGAAGGGCGGGGTATAAATCTGCAGTCTTCTTCTTCTTCTGGCAGAGAGCCAGTTTGGTGTCGTGGTGAAGTGTGCGGACTCTTATCTGGAAGAACCGGGTTTGGTTACCCCTTTCTCCACTTGCAGCTGCTGGAATGGCCTTGGGTCAGCCATAGCTCTAGCAGAGTTGTCCTTGAAAGGGCAGCTTTTGTGAGAGCCCTCTCAGCCCCACCCACTTCACAGGGTGTCTGTTGTGGGGGAGGAAGGTAAAGGAGATTGTACGTTGCTTTGAGACTCTGATTGAGAGAGAAGGGCGGGGTATAAATCTGCAGTCTTCTTCTTCTTCAAAACACCACCTCGCAGACTCCAGACCTCCAGGAATTTGCCAATGCAGAGTTGGGGCATGGGGAGAGGAGACTGTACCCCACAAACTCAGGGTTGGTCCCTTTGCAATGTGGAGATGTCCTCTGCAAAAGACTCTGTCCCCCCCCCCCCCGGTCGTTTCCAGGAATGTGGAAGCAACAGGAGCTCCCTTGCTCTCTCCTTCGCCCTCACAAGGCTGCACAATTATCACCTGATGCAGCATCTATGGACTTGGCAGAACCTCCTGTCTGGGCCCGGGAAGAAATTGTGCTGTTCCCGATCTTACGTAAGCCAATAAAGCACCTGATACTTCCCGCTGCCTCTCTCGGGAGGGTCAGTCTGGCGGCTGAGATTGAATTATTAAATCGACATCTCAGCAGCATGTGCCAGTCGCGCCGCCTGGAGAAGAATTACTCACCGGTGAGCTCCTGCAACTGCTAATGTTCCTCCGTAATAAATTTGTCTGGCTGGGGGTAAGCAAGCAGGCCGGGCACGGCTCCTCGTGGCCCTCCGCGATACTTTCTGGCAAGAGCCGACATTTGCGTGGAAAGAGAAATCTCTGGCTGACTGCCTTTTTCCTTCTGGGCTCCATCAAAGGCATTGGCTTTGACCTGCGGGATCATACAGCGGCATAGAGCCAACTTCCCTTAGAGAGGGGCCATCTTTGATATCCACCAGTGACACTCGACAGTCTTGAGAGAATGCAGTGATGGCCATAGGCATCAGTGGCTTTCAAAGGTGTTAGAGAGCCAGTTTGGTGTCGTGGTGAAGTGTGCGGACTCTTATCCGGGAGAACTGGGTTTGATTCCCCACTCCTCCACTTGCAGCTGCTGGAATGGCCTTGGGTCAGCCAGAGCTCTTGCCGGAGTTGTCCTTGAAAGGACAGCTGCTGTGAGAGCCCTCTAAGCCCCACCCACCTTTGTTGTGAGGGGAGAAGATATAGGAGATTGTAAGCCGCTCTGAGTCTCTGATTCAGAGAGAAGGGCGGGGTATAAATCTGCAGCCGTCGTCTTCTTCTTAGACAAGAGTCAAAGCTTTTTTTGTTGCAGGAACTCCTTTGCATATTAGGCCACACCCCTCTGATGCAGCCAATCCTCCAGGAGCTTACAGGGCTCTTTGTACAGTACCTACTGGAAGCTCTTGGAGGACTGGCTACATCAGGGATGTGTGGCTTAATATGCAAAGGAGTTCCTGCTACAAAGAAAGCCCCGTTGCCACCTTCCCATGCTTTCCATTGTGATTTTCCCGGTAATATTCCCAAGCAATGATGAGCCTTACGTGATTTTCCTGAACACACAATTGCATTCGTGAGTACATTTTCCCCCAAACCTGGCCAGCTTTCTCATCTCATTCTAGTTCACCTCGCTAGGTAAGCCCCGGCAAACCAGTAAGGCTTTAACAGCTCTCTTGATATGATTGTGGGCACAGCTGCATTCTAAGAAAAGAGAAGGCGGACACGGCGTTTCATTGGGCACTGTAGCCCATAGCTGGCACTTCCGTGAAGGGGGTGGGGAATTCACGGCAAAGAAGCAGAAAGCTGCATGCAGAGAAGAAGATCCAAAATTAATTTTGAAAGCTCTCCGCAAACAACGGGAAGACAGTCCGAGCAGAACACCAGGCTCAGCTAATCCACAAAAGATTCACCAATCCGAAAAAGGGGGAATCTATTTCCCCTCCAGCTTCCTCTTTAGTCTTCCCCTTGCAAAGATTCTAGGGCCGGTTTCCTCAGCTGTGTTCTTAATGAGACAGTTTGTTCTGAGATATATGGTTAATATAGAAGAGTTTGCCCAGTCATAGAAGCATGATACAGAGTGCAGTAAACAAATCTCCCCAAAAGTATATTGCAAAAAAAAAAAAAAAAAAAAGTAAAGTTACATTTATTCAAGTAGATCCAGTTCACATTCTGCTTGCAGTCAAAAGAAGAGAAAATAAGAACCTAATCGGAAGAGGCTTTCCCCTATCGAAAAGGGCCAGCTTGTCCGGCATTGTGTGTGTGGAAGTATGAGGGCATGGTCTCTACAGGAGAGACCTGTGTCTCCATGGAAGGCCACGTAAAGTGAGGGAGAGAACAAAGGAGGCGAGGAGAGAAAGAGAGAGAGGAGGAGTCAAAGAGCAGGTCCCAGGTTAAGACAAAGAGAGGCATCCCATTAAAGGAGATAACACCTATACACAGGTGGAATTCTAGCAGGGGCTCCTTTGCATATTAGGCCACACCCCCCTGATGTAGTCAGTCCTCCAAGAGCTTACAAGGCTCTTTGTTGTAAACTCTTGGAGGATTGGCTACATCAGGGGTGTTGTGTATGTGGACTCAAGTGAGAACTGAATTGGGTGTTCCTGCCTGGCTCATTGGAGCCATAAGAAGGGAGCTTGGGGACTTGGGAGCAATGGGTAGGAGCCAAATCCCTGCTGCCCTGCACCAATCACAGGCTCCCTGCTGGTTTGAATGATCCAATAACGTGCTTGCGTTTGAACCCTGAGTTGTATGTAGCTGGCCCTGTTGGCCCAGCTTCTCAGTCTTGGAGTGCAGCCTACCTTATGTTGTACTTAATAAAGAGTTGATAATCACGACCACCTCGCCTCTTCCATGTAATGAACCCACTCTATTATAAGGGGTGTGTAGGGTTGCCAATCCCCAGGTGGGGGCAAGGGATCCCCCGGATTGGAAGCCCTCCCCCCGCTTCAGGGTCATCCGAAAGTGGTAGGGGAGGGAAATGTTTGCTGGGAACTCCATTATTCCCTATGCAGACTGATTCCTATAGGGTATAATGGAGAATTGATCTGCAGGTATCTGGGGCTATGGAGGGGCTGTTTTTTGAGGTAGAGGCACCACATTTTCAGCATAGCATCCAGTGCCTCTCCTCAAAACACCCTCCCAAGTTTCAAAAAGATTGGACCAGGGGGTCCAGTTCTATGAGCCCCCAAAGAAAGTGCCCCATCCTCCATTATTTCCAATGGAGGGAAGGCATTTAAAAGGTGAGCGGTCCCTTTAAATGTATGTATGTATGTATGTATGTATGTATGTATTTATTTATTTCATTTCATTTTATATCCCGCCCTCTCCACAAGCGGACTCAGGGCGGCTCACAACATCATAAAATACAATCAGTCCAATAAAACATATAAAACCATAATTTACTTTTATCAGTTTTAAAACCATTCTATGGCGCTGTTTCAGTACAATATAGGCGGTATTGAATTCTTGACTGTGATCACCAGCATTCTGTAGGATGTCCGGTGGCAGCCCTTTTTCAATCAAACAGCAAAAGCCTGTTTAAACAATTCGGTCTTACAGGCCCTGCGGAATGCAGACAGATCCCGCAGGGCCCTTATGGCTTCTGGAAGGGTGTTCCAAAGTTCTGGTGCTGCCACCAAAAAAGCCCTAGATCTCGTTACACACAACCTGGCTTCTTTTGGGCCTGGGACGGACAACAGATTTTTTGTCCCTGATTGCAGTGCTCTCTGGGGGGTATATGGGGAAAGGCGGTCCCGTAGATAGACAGGTCCCTGACCATAAATGTAGTGGCCAGAACTCCCTTTGAAGTTCAATGATGCTTGTCACAACCTTGCTCCCGGCTCCACCCCCAAAGTCCTCATATATTTCTTGAATTGGACTTGGCAACTCGAGGGGTGTGTGGCCTAATATGCAAAGGAGCTCCGGCTAGAATTTCCCCCTGCCTATACACAAAGTGATGTCGCACCCCCTCCCCATGTCCAGGCATGTTCTCACTCTATGACCAATTCCCCGCTAGCCTGACGCCACTCTCACAGTCCTCTGCGGGACTTCCGTTGGATTTTGCACAGGCTGCCCTGAGACTGCAACTCACTTCTCCTCTTTTGCGCAGCAAGCAAGATCCTCTAAAAACCGGCTTCTGTTTGCCGTGCGAAAGAGGCAACGTGAGTTACAGCCCTGGGGCAGCTTGTGCGAAATCTGATGGAAGCAGAGAAGAGGAGTGTGAGGGCGGCATAAGGCTAGTGGGGAATCGGTCTAACAGCCTGGCCCCATCCTTTATACAGATTAAAGATAAAAGGGTGTAGCTCAGGGGAAGAGCCTCTGCTTGGCAGATAGAAGGTCCCAGGTTCCATCTTTGACATCTCATAATAACTTAAGAAAAGCCATGTTGGATCAGGCCAATGGCCCATCCAGTCCAACACTCTGTGTCACATAAGAACATCAGAGAAGCCATGTTGGATCAGGCCAATGGCCCATCCAGTCCAACACTCTGTGTCACATAAGAACATAAGAGGAGCCATGCTGGATCAGGCCAATGGCCCATCCAGTACAGCACTCTGTGTCACATAAGAACATAAGAGGAGCCATGTTGTATCAGGCCAATGGCCCATCCAGTCCAATACTCTGTATCACATAAGAACATAAGAGAAGCCATGTTGGATCAGGCCAATGGCCCATCCAGTCCAACACTCTGTGTCACAGAAGAACATAAGAGAAGCCATGTTGGATCAGGCCAATGGCCCATCCAGTCCAACACTCTGTGTCACATCACACAGTGGCCAAAAAAAACTATATATATATACACACACTGTGGCTAATAGCCACTGATGGACCTCTGCTCCATATTTTTATCCAATCCCCTCTTGAAGCTGTCTATGCTTGTAGCCGCCACCACCTCCTGTGGCAGTGAATTCCACATGTTAATCACCCTTTGGGATGATTAACTCCAGTTCAAAGAATCAGGCATTAGGTGACATGAAGCAGTGACGGACTGGCCAGGGTGTCAGCTTGCCCAATGGCAGGTGGGCCCTGTAGGCCCCTGGTGAAGTAAAAAAGGTAAAGGAAAGGTCCCCTGTGCAAGCACCAGTCGTTTCCGACTCTGGGGTGATGTTGCTTTCACAACGTTTTCACTGCAGACTTTTTTATGGGGATGATGAAGTGGGCTCTCTTAAACATTAGACAATATGTTAAAAATATTAATGATCTTTTAGTAGCTTGAAAATATAATAGAAGTCCCAATATTTATTACTTAATGCAGCTAAAATCTACATTGTATTTAGGGTTGCCAGCCTCCAGGTGGGGCCTGGGGATCTCCCTCTTTTACAACTGATCTCCAGCTGGCAGAGATCAGCTCCCCTGGAGAAAATGCAATCTGTATTTACAGTTAGGATCTACTGCATACTGCCAGTAAAATGTACAATATATGTACAGCGTAATTACTAAGAATATACACATTTATTTTGCAAAAGTTTTAATTGTACCTTTTCCCCCACTTACGTATTTGTTTTGAAAATTTTATTTATTTCTTATACAAATTAAATGATAGCCTTATAGTTGTGGGTGGCCCCCTCCGTCTCCTGGCAACCAGTATTTTTAGACCCAGTCTGTCACGGACGTGAAGGACCTCCACCTGAGACCCTGGGGAGCCCTTGGCAGTCTGAGTAGACAAGACTGATGTTGGTGGACCAAGGCCCTGATCCAGTCTAAGGCAGCTTCATGCGTTCATGTGTTCACAAGGGATGCCCAACAGCAGGCTGTGCATTTTCCATCTTTCAGCCTTTTTCATTCCTCCCATTTTTGATGATGTTGTTCCTCATACATGTTTCTTCTATAGGACAAAGCAGTAGACAAGTGTTACCTTTAAGACCAGCTAAGTTTTATTTAGAATTTAAGCTTCCGCATGCTCTTAAGCAGACTTCATCAGACAAAATGGGAATGGCAAGCAGCACTTCTTAATATAAGCGGGCAGTGAGCTGGTACGTGGAATCATGGGAATGTTTTTAGCAGATTAAAAGAATCACAAATAGGGATCTGTGTTTGTTAGTGTCAGAACAAAGCAGGGCTGAAACAACACTGGAGGGTGATAAAAAGCAGGCTGCTGTTGTAGGTGCGAAGTGCCATACATCTAGGTAACATTCTGGCTTTGTTAGTCTAAATAGAGGGCCTGGTTTCTCAAGAGGTTATAACGTCCATTATAGTTTGCCATTAGAAAAAAAAGGAAGACGTTAAAATACAGCGGGTTAGTCTATCGCTTCAGACCAACACGGCTGCCTATTGGGATGTTTCTTCTATGCCATTCCTCACATTTTTTACAGTATTTCCTCTTTTTCCGTGTAAAGGCAGGTGTTGATTTAAACAGTAATACTTCTATCAGGTTCTGTTTGTACGAACAGACCGCGTCTCGATGCCCACGCCGGCTGGGGACGATTGAGGAACTGCAGGGGGAAGGGGTGAGGCGCGTGGTTATGCCTTCGAAGCCGATGATGGATCTTCTCGAGGCGAGGCCTGCTCCTGCTGCATGATTTATCATCTCCTCGTCTCCAGCATATGCTCCCTTTCGCTCTCTTAGTTAAGAGTATTGAATGCAGGTGATGTATTTTTGACATGATGAATGTCGACCTCAATGGGCCAGAGTTACATGAATCAACCGCTGTCAGTTTCCCTTACCTCTCTTCCACACAAAGGCTGGGAGGAGATGTCTCCCTTCCCATCCACCTCCCACCCCCGGTTGTCCAAACGGAATGTTTCGGATATGATCGACTCATGCAGATCTGCACTTTGTCAAACCAAAAAGGGATGAAGTTATGTTGCTGCAAAAAGCTGGAAACCTCTGAGGATTTGGGGTGTGTGTTTGTGTGTGTGTGTGTGTGTGCGGATGAGCCAGTGAGAATATCCCTTCTCGGCACTAATATCCCTTTCAAGGAAAGTAGTTCAGGATATCAGCTTAGTCACCTCCCCTCATTCAGTCACACACACCCTTTCCAGTGCCTCTGGAAGGCAATAAGCAAATTCAGTCCTCAACGGGCCATTTTTATTGGCGGGGTCTTCTTCTTTGAATAAGAAATGCAGACATATTTCTGTCTAGCTGGGGAGTGTGCCAAGGATGTAGAAATCCTTGCTGGTGCAGAGTTCGGTTTCACTACCCAGCTGGTGGATTCAAGGTCTATCAGTGTTGTTTCAGAGGGCCGTCGTGCTGGTCTACAGCAGAGGTGGCCAATTTTGCTTAACACAGGAGACACATAGAATAAATGTCAACAGGGCTTTTTTTCTGAGCAGGAACACACAGGAGCGCAGTTCCAGCTGGCTTGGCATCAGGGGGTGTGGCCTAATATGCAAATGAGTCCCTGCTGGCCTTTTTCTACCAAAAAAAGCCCTGAATGTCAAGATGTTTGAGAGCTGCAAGACATGAACGTCAGATGTTTGAGAACCACAAGACAGGAAGGAAGGAATGGAGGGAGGGAGGGAGGGAGGGAGGGAGGGAGAAAAATAGATGAAAGGAGGGAGAGGTAGCAAGAAAGCAACTTTAACTTTAAATGCATTCTCCAAGCTGCCAGCTGGAGAAGTGATTTAAAGAGACAAATGCCTTCTCCAAGCTGACTGACAGGGTGGTGGGAGCTTTATAACCCACACCATATGTGTGAAAGAGCCACATGTGGCTCCTGAGCCACAGTTTGGCCACCCCTGGTCTATAGTTCAACAGCTAGCTTTGAGTCCAGGAACACTTTAGGGAGCCGCAAGATTTTTTGGGAGGGGGTACGAGCTCTTGAGAGTCAAAACTCCCTTTGTCAGATATGAGTTAGAATGGCAATCTTGGAGTCCTTATATAGCAGCCAGAAGATGGGAGAGGGGTTGCAAAGAAGGGGCTTGGGATCAGGGCTGGCCCTAAACTGTCTGGCACCCTAGGCACCCCTCCCCTGCATGGACAACATCACCGAGTCAGATGGGGGCACCCAGTTCAGCACCCCCAGAAGGCCAGAGCCCTAGGCAATCGTCAGATTTTTATGAGTTGCATTCAGGGCTTTTTTGGCAGAAAAAGCCCAGCAGGGACTCATTTGCATATTAGGCCACACCCCCTGACACCAAGCCAGCTAGAGCTGTGTTCCTGCTCAAAAAAGCCCCGGGTTCCATTCACATCTTCTGCTTTCTGCTTCTGTCATCTCTGACTGCTGAGTTGCAAACACGTGCAGCCGGATTCTTCTAGAAGAAAAGGGCTCGAAAGACTTGGATTCCCCTTTCCCTAAGAAAGATTGTACTTAACACTTTGGACATAACATGTTGTAAGAATATCCATCCAGCAGAGCAGCAGCAGCCTGAGGACGGCCTCCTTGCTTGTGTGCTTCCATTTTTTTCTGCCTTCTCGGAAGTATTTGGGAGATGCATAACGTTATTTGCCATCCAGATGGTCTCTGCTGTGGCTGGACATCCAGGAATTCTATGGGCTGGTCACTAACTGATGGTCTGGTCCAGGAGTGGCCAAACAGCGGCTCTGTCACATGTCTCGAAGCCTCCACTGCCCCACTGGCCAGCTTGGAGAAGCCAGCCAGTGGCTTGGAGAATGCATTTAAAATTAAAGTGGCTGTCTTTCTACCTCTACCTCCTTCCTTCCTTCCTTCCTTCCTTCCTTCCTTCCTTCCTTCCTTCCTTCCTTCCTTCCTTCCTTCCTTCCTTCCTTCCTTCCTTCCTTCCTTCCTTCCTTCCTTCCTTCCTTCCTTCTTTCCGTCTTGTGGCTCTCCAACATCTGATGTTTATTCTATGTGGCTCTTACGTTAAGCAAGTTTGGCCGCCCGTGGTCCAGGGATTCCGGGGCTTACACTGAAAATGCAGCTCCCTCCTTTCCCCTGCCCTAGTGGTTCACGATCATTGCCTCTACATATGGGTCAAGTGCTTGCAGTCCTGGAGCTTCCCGCAGTTGCTAAGCTCAGGTATTTCAGTGTGGCAGAGCAGGCAGAGAGAGAGCTTGCTGTGATGGCTTCAGCTGGGAAGGTGACCGTGAGAAGGGCACCAAGCGCCTGTTGAGGGATATTATGTACTTCAGAGGAGAGGCCCAGCAAGGCAGAAGGTGGCAGAGCCGGGCAGAGATGGCATCTGGCGGCATGCCAAGGGGAATTTGGAATGCTGAGCGGGGGCCAGAAAGCTGTATCACCCCCCCTCCTGGGCTTCAAAAGCAGAGCTGGCGAAATGCCCAAGGGCTTAACGTACAGGGGGTACATTTGCATAGGATTTGCTTTAAAGCAATGAAAATAGCTTTTGCTTCATTCAGCTCAGAGCCCCTCTCTGCAGGGATTCCTTTCCCTCTCCCTAGCAGATCTGTAGAATAGCCAAATCCATATGAACATATGAAGCTGCCTTATACTGAATCAGATCCTCGGTCCATCAAAGTCAGTATTGTCTCCTCAGACTGGCAGCGGCTCTCCAGGGCCTCAAGCTGAGGTTTTTCACACCTATTTGCCTGGACCCTTTTTAGTTGGAGATGCTGGGGATTGAACCTGGGACCTTCTGCTTGCCAAGCAGATGCTCTACCACTGAGGCACTGTCCCTCCCTAAAGTCAATATTGTCTACTCAGACCAGGGTCTCCAGCTGAGGTTTTTCACACCTATTTTCCTGGACCCTTTTTTGGAGCTGCAGGGGATTGAACCTGGGACCTTCTGCTTACCAAGCAGATGCTCTACCACTGAGCCACCGTCCCTCCCCAAGGTCAAGTTAGGAAATACCTGGAGGTTTTGGGGGTGGAACTTGAGGAGAGCAGGGTTTCAGGAGGGGAGGGACTTCAACTGGGCAACGCCACAGAGTCCCCCTTCCAAAGCCACCGTGTTCTCCAAGTGACGCGATCTTTGTCGACCAGAGATCACTTGCAATCCCATGAGATCTCCTGCCAACCCCTGGAGGATGGCAACCCAACTCATTGAGTCTTTAAGGTTCTTGCATGGTGTGGGTGGGGTGCAGGGTAAGTGATAAAAAAAATGGCTCTCAGCCAAATCTGGGGATCTCCTGGTGCTCTCGAAACCCAGATGCTCATGCCCCACGTACCCCACAGAACAGGGGAAGGAATTCCTGGGGATCGGGCAGAGGAAGCCGTTGTGGTGTGTGTGTGTGTGTGTGCGTGCTATGCCACCATTTCAGTGCAGAATTCTCCATTCCGATCAGGAAAACAGACGAGAAGCAACTCCCGCTCACTCTCCAGAAGCTAAGAGGACCCAATAAAAACACTGTTTTGCCAAATGGAATCTTAATACAGTTACTTACCAGCTGCGTTACGAGAAAAACGCCAGGTTGTCAACAGTGACAAGTCAATCTCATCCGTTCCGCAGACTGTCTGTGCGGCAGAGCTGTTTGCGAAGGCCTCGTAGAGGGGAAGGGGCCCAGGGCCGTAGCCAGGATTGAATGTTTGGGGGCAGGGGCATGGCAGCATTTTTTGTTGGGGGGGGGCAGGAGGACACCTGGTTTGGCCCTAAACACTCTACTTCTCAAGTAATGCGACAGCAAAACCCCCCCCCCCCCCGCTCCATTTGTCTCCCTGCTGGTCTCTCTGTCGAGATTTCCTCCGTGCTTGAGTGCTGTGCGCAAGTGATAGATGATAAGACGCATACAGTGGGATATGCCTCTCTGAGGAAGGGTTTTGCCCAGAAATAGGAGTAAAGTTGCATTCCTGTCAGAGGCTTGTTGTATACCCACTTCAATTTCACATTTGAAAAGTTCTTGTATGAATATTGGAAACCTGAAATTTGGCATGACTGAAAGAGCATCTTGAAAACAGAAACTTTTCCTGTGGAGCTATATCCTGGAGCACCAGGGCTTTAATTCAGCCCATTGGAACGGGCGAATCGTCGTGAGTTTTTAAGAAGTTGGAAATTGACGTCATTAAAAGGACTTGAAGAAATGAAGTAATTGAAACTTTGATAGAGTTGTTAATTGTCACTTGATTGTAGTTAGGATGAATTTTTGATATTATGCTTTCTTGTGTTGTATATCTTTAAGTAAGTGTAATTTAGTTAAGTCTTTGTCTTTAAAATTCTGTAATAAGATTATTAAGTTGTTTACTGAGCTTTTTCGTTAATTATTTCACAGTTTTTGCATCGTTTCGGTCTCTCTGGCCAGGCAAAAACAAAGCCTCTTTCCCGCCATTCCGGAAGGAACTGCTCCCCCCTCAGTTTCTATGGTCCCCGCTGCCTCTAGATTCCAAGGATCCCGCTAGCAGCGGTTTGTTTCTGTTCCAAGGAAGACTCCTTTCTAGGGTTGCCAAGTCCCCTCCGCTCTCCAACATGACGTCGTTGCACCGGCAATGGCACTCGCGGCCGCTCTAGGCGTTTCCAGGGAAACTCTATGGTTTTCCCAGACGCTCTAGCCATTTGGGAGGAGGAAACTCTATGGTACCTATTGTACCATAGAGTTTTCCCTCCCAAATGGTTAGAGCGTCCGGGGAAACCATAGAGTTTTCCTGGAAACGCCTAGAGCAGCTGCCACGCACTGTCGCGATGATGTCACTTCTGGGTGACGTCACCGTGCCAACAATGTCGGGGGAGGTTCCCTCCACTGGCCCAATATGGGGGCTTGGAAGACCTACTTCTTTCCTTGGCAGATTGGAGGCCCTCCAATGGAGGGGCCATACAGATGGGAGGGGGCTTGATTGGAGAGGCCTTCCCCCCGGCCCCCACTGTAGCTACGGGCCTGAAGGGGCCTCACTCAGCTCGGAGAACAGCAAGGGTCTCCTCCCCAGAAGGTTTGTTCTGGGGGAGGGTAGGGTTGCCAATCCCCAGGTGGGGGCAGGGGATCCCCCGGTTTGGAGACCCTCCCCCCGCTTCAGAGTCGTCAGAAAGCAGGGGGAGGGGAAGGAAATGTCTGCTGGGATCTCTGTTATTCCCTATGGAGATTTATTCCCATAGAAAATCATGGAGAATTGATCTGCGGGTATCTGCGGCTCTGGGGGGGCTGTTTTTTGGGGTAGATTAGATAATTTTAGATAATTTTATTTATATCCCGCCCTCCCCGCCGGAGCAGGCTCAGGGCGGCTAACAACATCATTCAATTTCCCTTATACAAAAGACAAGGTTACATTAACATTAAACATTAAAAATTCTGATAAGTTTAAAATCACTTAATTAAATTGATAAAAGTGCTAATGCTAGTTGCGCTTTTATAATGGCGGTAATCATTAGCAATTTCTTTCTTCGTCAGCGAAAGCCAGTCGGAAGAGGAAGGTCTTGCAGGCCCTGCGGAATTGTTCAAGGTCCCGCAGGGCCCGCATTTCCTCTGGAAGTTGGTTCCATAGGTTCGGGGCTACAGAGGAGAAGGCCCGGTTACGGGTGCATTGCAGCTTCACCTCTTTCGGTCCGGGGGTGGTCAACAAGTTTTTTCCAGCTGACCTCAGTGCTCTCTGGGGTTCGTATGGGGAGAGACGGTCCCTAAGGTAGACAGGTCCTCGACCATATAGGGCTTTAAAGGTAATGACCAGCACTTTGTAACGAATCCGGTATGTTACTGGCAGCCAGTGCAGCTCGCGCAGCCCAGGCTGTATGTGCTCCCATTTAGGGAGCCCCAACAACAGTCCGGCCGCTGCGTTCTGAGACACCAAATCTTCAGTATAGCATCTAGTGCCTCTCCCCAAAATACCCCCCAAGTTTCAAAAAGATTGGACCACGGGGTCCAATTCTGTGAGCCCCAAAAGAAGGTGCCCCTATCCTTCATTATTTCCTATAGAAGGAAGGAATTGAAAAGGTGTGCCGTCCCTTTAAATGTGATGGCCAGAACTCCCTTTGGAGTTCAATTATGCTTGTCACAGCCTTGATCTTGGCTCCACCCCTAATGTCTCCTGGCTCCACCCCCAAAGTCTCCTGGCTCCACCCCCAAAGTCCCCAGATATTTCTTGAATTGGACTTGGCAGCCCTAGGGGAGGGGGTTTCCTAATCAAGCTGCTCCATGGGAGCTGGAAAGAGAACCTGCTGTAGTAAAGTGGGGATAAGGGGGGGGTCTCCTCTGGAGCTTTTAGAACAAACAGAGCATTGTTTGTGATGGAGACTGTGAAGGGGGCTCCTCTTCCTTTGAGGAGTCTTCTGTGCCTTCTGTAGATTATTTCTTCCAGGCAAGGCCTGGGCAGGTTTTGATACACTACCACAGACATCCCCAGTGGGGTGTCCATAATTACTGTTAGTCTGAACAAGTTGGTGGAAATACAGCAGATGGTTACATTCAGTTACTCCTGTGAGTAAATTGCCCCACTGAGACCACAGAAGCGTGTGCGCGCTGTTTAATTTGGTTGCTTTGTGAGTGTGTGTGTGTGTGTGTTCACATTCATTTAGTGCAGGGTTGGGGAACCTTTTTCTGCCAAGGGCCATATGGATATTTATAACATCATTTGTGGGTCATAAAAAATTATCAACTTAAAAAGCAGTGCTCCGCCAAGGGAGAATGATTCAGGCCAGCAAAATTAATGCAAATAATTGCTTTTCTATTTGAAGTCATGTGGGGAGAGCCTAATCTGGCGTGCGCACACACACACACGGCCTGCTGCCCTAGGGAAATGCATAGGTCCAGGGCCTTTTTTGTAGAAAAAGCCCAGCAGGAACTCAGTAGCATATTAGACCACATCCCCTATTGTTATAGGCTTCCCAAACCTCCCGCTCTGGCGGGAGACCCCTGGGTTCGCAGCCTCATCTCCCGCTCTTCAAAAATTGGGAAGCGGGGGGTGGAGGGGGGGGAGAACATACCTGTAGGCTTCATGTTATTATAGAGCTCCTGAGCCGTTTGTAAAATGTATGCCCCTTTAAGGCTGGGCAGGAAGCAGGAAGGGCTTGGGAGAACGGCCCCTCCCTTTTCTTTTGCTTTCGTTTTCACAGCAAGAGTTCTCCGGAAGAAGATCTGGTAAGTATTTGTGTGTGTGAGAGAGGGAGGGGGCAGGGGATTCTCTGGTTTGGAGGCCCTCCCCCCTTTAGAAAGCGTGGGGGGGGAGGGAAATGTCTACTGGGCACTCTATTATTCCCTATGGAGAACGATTCCCATAGGGAATAATAGGGAATTCATCCGTGGGTATTGGGGGCTCTGGGGGGGGGGGTCTATTTTTTGAGGTAGAGGCACCAAATTTTTAGTATAGCATCTAGTGTCTCTCCCCAAAATACCCCCCCACATTTCAAAACGATTGGACCAGAGGGTCCAATTCTATGAGCCCCAAAAATGGTGCCCCTATCCTTCATTATTTCCTATGGAAGAAAGGCATTTTAAAAGGTGTGCTGTCCCTTTAAATGTGATGGACAGAACTCCCTTGGAGTTCAATTATGCTTGTCACATCCTTGTTCTTGGCTCCACCCCCAATGTCTCCTGGCTCCGCCCCCAAAGTCCCCAGATTTTTCTCTAATTGGACTTGGCAACCCTATAATGTTAGCATATTAGGCCACACCATCTGGGATAATCAAGTGCAAAGTGAATGGTGACAGTAACTTTTCCAGGCCTTGCAGCAATTCTGGCCGGCCAGCCAGGCCCCGGGGAGGCTTCCGCACAGTACATCTGGGCCCTGCGATCCCTGCCTGGCCCTGGGGAGGCTGCTGCACAATGCGGCTGGGCCCCACGATCCTCGCTGGCCAGCCAGGCCCCAGGGAGGCTGCCACATGGCTCAGTTCGGTCCAGCAATCCCCGAGCGACACACCAAGTGACATTTAGGGTCGTATACGGCCCTCAGGACAGATGTTCCCCATCCCTGATTTAGTGGAACTGCAGCTGCTGGGGGATGAGGAAAGGAAGCCTGTTTTCAGAGGAACTGCACTGCTGTATTTGTATTTATTTTAGGGAATGGGAAAGACTCCAGGCTCCAGCTTCCAAAGTCCCCAGATATTTTCTGAGTTGTGCATGGCAATTCCAAGAGAGCGTGAAACCTGGTCCACAGCCAGGTTTGTCAATTCCCAGGTGGGGCCTGGAGATCTCCTGGAATTACAACTGATTTCCAGGCTACAGGGATCAGTACCACTGGAGAAAATAGCTGTTTTGAAGGGTCGACACGATGACATTATACTCTGCTGAGGTACCTCCCCAAACCCTGCCCTCCCTTGGCTCCATCCCCTAATCTCCAGGAATTTTCCAACTCAAAGTTGGCAACACTTAGCCCAGCAGCCTGAGCTCTCCCCTGTCTCTTCCTTCTTCCGTTCCTCAGCTCAGACATGGCCCCAAATGCCGCATCGTGCCTACAGGCCCGCTCCACGCTGTTCCCGACAACCTGCTTCTTCCTCTCCACTTCAGAAGGGGTTCCATGCTCTGAGCATGGAGCATCTGCTGCTCACAAGAGCTGTCTTGCAGGAAGCTCCAGCTGTCTGCTCACCTGAGCTTGTTGGAGACAGAATACGTTGGCAGGCAGCGGCCGAGCAGCGGCTCCATTCGGTGGCTGAGCCGCTTCTCCGGTTGCACACATACGAGTCTATTTTGCTACAAGCAAGCTCCATTGGACATGATGGATGATGCATCCCCAAGCCCCATAGTTCACGGTTTTGCATCATCAACAGTGAGAGTTACAGTCCGCGACCTTGGGGAATCTCCCGCAGTCTTATCAAATGGCCCAGCCACCCTGTAAGATCTCGCCAGGCACTTCCCCGTTTCTCTTTGCATCCTAGAGCACAGGCACTATTTAACCGAACCTTTTTTACAACCTGTGGTCCTCAGGGGCTTAAGAGCCCTGCTGCTTCCCGATTCCATTTGGAAAGGGCAGACTTATCTCAGAAAGCATCTCTCTGCCTGTTGCTGTGAATCGCCCTCTGCGATTGGTCTCGGAGATTCTGCTGTCCTTGCAAATAATGTGGTCAAAAGCCAGCACGTTGTGAACATAAGAGAAGCCATGTTGAATCAGGCCAATGGCCCCTCCAGTCCAACACTCTGTGTCACATAAGAACCTAAGAGAAGCCATGTTGGATCAGGCCAATGGCCCATCCAGCCCAACACTCTGTGTCACATAAGAACCTAAGAGAAGCCCTGTTGAATCAGGCCAATAAGAACATAAGAGAAGCCATGTTGGATCAGGCCAACGGCCCATCAAGTCCAACACTCTGTGTCACACAGTGGCAAAAAATTTTTATATACACACATACACTGTGGCTAATAGCCACTGATGGACCTGTGCTCCATATTTTTATCTAAACCCTTCTTGAAGGTGGCTATACTTGTGGCCGCCACCACCTCCTGTGGCAGTGAATTCCACATGTTAATCACCCTTTGGGTGAAGAAGTACTTCCTTTTATCCGTTTTAACCTGTCTGGTCAGCAATTTCATCGAATGCCCACGAGTTCTTGTATTGTGAGAAAGGGAGAAAAGTACTTCTTTCTCTACTTTCTCCATCCCATGCATTATCTTGTAAACCTCTATCATGTCACCCCGCAGTCGACGTTTCTCCAAGCTAAAGAGTCCCAAGCGTTTCAACCTTTCTTCATAGGGAAAGTGCTCCAGCCCTTTAATCATTCTAGTTGCCCTTCTCTGGACTTTCTCCAATGCTATAATATCCTTTTTGAGGTGCGGCGACCAGAACTGCACACAGAACTGCCAATGGCCCCTCCAGTCCAACACTCTGGGTCACATAAGAACCTAAGAGAAGCCATGTTGGATCAGGCCAATGGCCCATCCAGCCCAACACTCTGTGTCACATAAGAACCTAAGAGAAGCCATGTTGGATCAGGCCAATGGCCCATCCAGCCCAACACTCTGTGTCACATAAGAACCTAAGAGAAGCCATGTTGGATCAGGCCTATGGCCCATCCAGCCCAACACTCTGTGTCACATAAGAACCTAAGAGAAGCCATGTTGGATCAGGCCAATGGCCCATCCAGCCCAACACTCTGTGTCACAGAAGAACCTAAGAGAAGCCATGTTGGATCAGGCCAATGGCCCATCCAGCCCAAAACTCTGTGTCACAGAAGAACCTAAGAGAAGCCATGTTGGATCAGGCCAACGGCCCATTCAGTCTATGGGTATAGATCCAGGTGGGCAACTGTGTTGGTCTGAAGCAGTAGAACAAAGGAGTTAAGTGGCACCTTTAAGACCGGACGCTCTAGCAATTTGGTAGGGTTATAACTCCACGCATGCCATGGGAACTTGCTGGGTGACCTTGGGCCAGTCCCACACTCTCAGGTTTACCTTCCTCACAGGGTTGTTGTGAAGATAAAATGGAGGGAAATAGAGCGTTATAAGCTGCTTTGGGTCTGCAATGGGGAGAAAGGAAGGAAAGGAAAGGTCCCCTGTGCAAGCACCAGTTGTTTCCGACTCTGGAGCGACGTTGCTTTCACAACGTTTTCACGGCAGACTTTTTGCGGGGTGGTTTGGCCTTGCTTTTCCCGGTCATCTGCGCTTTCCCCCCAGCAAGCTGGGTTCTCATTTGACCAACCTCGGAAGGATGGAAGGCTGAGTCAACCTCGAGCCGACTACCTGAAAACCCAGCTTCCATCGGGGATCGAACTCAGGTCTCGAGCAGAACTTAGGACTGCAGCACTGCAACTTTAACACTCTACGCCACGGGGGGCTCTTTTTAATGGGGAGAAAGGCGGGGCCTCAATGAAGTAAATAAATAATAAAATGAGAGGCCTTCCCCAGCCTGGAATCGTTTCTTTTCTCTTGACTCAAACTCACAAATGGCTGACCGTTTGCATGTTACAAGGAATGGTATTTCCTGTGCTGCTTTCGCCCGCGTATAATCAGGGTCATTCCTTACCACACCTATCAGTTCGCGGGTAGCTGCGATTGGCGCATGCCCAGAACCTACTGGACTGCTAGCAGAAGCATTCTATGCCCAGGATCAAGGGCAGGGCATGAGAACACGATGCATTTGGAAGGCCGGTGCTGTTTTTATGTCTCCACAGTCAATGGCATTTATCGCCACTCTAGGCAGCTGTCCAATAATTGCTGTTGGCACATGCTCCGAATCACGAGTGAGATGGCAGTCATCTTAGATGCAGAGCATATGGAATGCTTCCTGGGCACTGTTTGCTGTGGCTTCCCTCACACGTAGGGCTGCCAGGTCCGACTTAGGAAATATCCGAGGACTTGCGGGGAGGGGTGTTACAGTCAGGAGCAAAGAGGTGACAAGCAGGACTGAACTCCAAAGGGAGTGCAGGCCATCATATTTAAAGGGACCGTGCACCTTTTAAATGCCTTCCCTGCATTGGAAATAATGGAGGGTGGGGGCACCTTCTTTCGGGGCTCATAGACCTGGACACCCTGGTCCAATCTTTTTTGAACCTTGCGGGGTGTTTTGAGGAGAAGTTCTGGATGCTATGCTGAAAATTTGGTGCCTTTACCTCAAAAAACAACTCCCTCAGAGCCCCAGATACCAGTGGATCGATTCTCGATTATACCCTTTGGGGACCAGTCCCGTAAGGGTATAATGGACTGCCCAGTGGACATTCAAACCCCTCTTCCTGCTTTCTGAGATCCCTGAAGGAGGGGAGGGTCTCCAAACCAGGTGATCCCATGCCCCTAGCTGGGGATTGGCAATCCTACCCAGACGTGGCCCACAGTCTCGTGCGAGATTGTCGTGCGAGAACGTGCACATGCCAAGTCTTTGTGTTCTTGTTCTAGGCAAGAACACCAGATAAATGCTCAACTTCCCCTCTTCCCTGGCAGGATTAGAAGTGGCACTAGGACTGTCAACCTTGGGGTTTTTTGGCTACTGGGTGACAGAGTGTTGGGTTGGATGAGTCATTGGCCTGATCCAACATGGCTTCTCTTATGTTATTTTAACCAGGCTAGGGCCTACTACAACTGATCTCCAGACTACAGAGATCTTTTCTCCCTTGGCTGCTTTCAGAATTGGCGCGTGGGAGTAGGCGGGGTAGGCGGCGGCCTCGGGCACTACGAGGCACTCCGATGCTCCCCTACACTCTCTGGAGGCTTTCTTGGAAGCCTTCAAAGATCGTCGTTTCTCAGCAGCGCCCTGCCCCTTTTGGGTTGAAAGCAGCCGAGGGGCGCCTTTCCAAAGAGCGTGGTGTTTTAAAGGCGGCCGGCTGCCTTCAGGTTGAAGTGGCCAAGGAGCGCCTTTCCATGAAAGGCAGGCCGCCTTTTAAAAACTACGGTCTTTGGAGGCTTCCAAGGAAGACTCCAAAGAGTGTAGTGCAGGGGGAAAGTGGTGGCGCAGCAGCACTCTCATGCACCGCCCACCGCTCTCTAGTCCCCCTCATGATGACATCGCTTTTAGTGACGTCACTGTGGCGTGCGCGCTATGCGTGCACAAAAAACAAAAGGGAGCTGGAGGGGGGAGGCGCGGCACAGGGGTCTGCCTCTAGCGGCAGAACCCTTAGCGCCAGCACTGGCTGCTTTGGAAGATGAGCTCTATGGCCTTGTGCCCTGCTGAGGCTCCTCCCCTTCCCTCCCCAGGCTCCACCCCAAAAATCTCAAGGCATTTCCCTACCCAGATCTGGCACGGAGAGCTGGAATTCAGGCATGCAGAAAAGGACGAGCAAAGAACCCTCCTGGAACAGGGAAGATGGAGATGGTCACCTTCTTTCTGGACTGGGGGCTCCTACCTCACCCAGCCCCCAAAAGTGGTAGTGCCTTTGGCAACCTGAGGGCACCTTTGAAATGCTGACCACTTGCGATGCTGCAGGAGGCAGAGCTGACCGTAAAATGACTGCTGCAGCTTCCTTTCAGCCATGTCTTGTGGTGGCAGCTACTGCCAAAGCAACTTTTTAGAAGAAAAAAAAACACGGCCAATCAAATCTCTCATGACCAATCAGAAGCCTTCCAGGGCAAAAGCCCTCCTTGGCCCGCCCACTTTCTAGAAACGCTCGGCAGGCACCAGGAAAGGGGCTGTGCGGATCCACGGTGCCCATAAAAGTTGCAAGGTGTGTGCTGGAAAATACCTGGAGACTTTGGGGGTGGGTCCAGGAGAGGGCGGGGTTTGTGGAGAGGAGGGGCCTCAACATGGTCCAGTGACATACAGTCCATCCTTAAAAGCAGCCATTTTCTTCAGGGGAGCTGATCTCTGCCAGCTGAAGATCAGTTGTAAAAACAGGAGATCTCCAGGCCCCACCTTGAGGCTGGCAACTTCCATTCCATAATCAGGATCTAGTTAACTCCATTTTACTATGCACACAATTTCTGAAACCGATGCAAAATAAACAGAGGGACTGTACTGGCTTCTCTTCCTTTCTTACATGGTTCACACGTTCACCTGGAAGAGCCAGCTTGCCTCCTGCTGAGATTTAAAGGGACACATGCAGTTCAAAACACAAGCACTTTGCAAGGTTCTTTTAAGCCTGCTGAGGTTTAAAGGCACATCGTGGCTGTTGGGGTGGGGCTTCTCCCACTGGCTGGGGCAGGGAGGAGCCTGCAAAACTGGGGATGAAATAAAGTGAGTTCAACCAGCTCTGAATCAATTAAGAACACTTTATTGCAAGAAGAAACAGTTCACAGAGGAACACAGGCAAAACTGCAACTATATACAATCTGGCCATGGTTAACCACACCCCCCAGCAGGCAACAGTTACTCCTATTGGCTCCCTCCAGAATCCTTCATTTGCATCTCTTAGTTACAGGTTACTACATGCCTAGCGTCCTGATTGGCCAGTTCTTCCAGGCTTCAGGATCCTGGTTTGCAAGGAGTGCCCGTCTCAAGCTCAGACAGCAAGAACCCAGTGAGATGCAATACATAACAGGGGACTCCCCCATTGGGACCTGAAGGCTGGCAAGCCTATGCTCTCAACTCTCCAGGTTTTGTCTGTGCTAACCAGGCCTCAGATTCAGCAGGAGGTCACGGGAGTGCAGCTCCTAAGCCTTTCTGAAGGTTCCCCCTCTTCCTCCCCATCTACCTTGTACATTAAATAGTAGGTACAGCTGCATAACAATCCCTGGATTAAGAGACCAGGCAGGCAGCCAGCCACCAGGGGCTTTGCCACACCCCCAACAGCCATCATTAATCCCTGGAGAAGCCCACACTACCCTTTCTCCACTTCTTATGTGATTTTGGGTGGTGTGGGTGGCTTTTTGACTGAAGGGAGGGTGACCCAGAAGGGCCCCAGGTGAGCGGGGCCTGCTTGTGCTAGCTGGATCTCTAGCCAGCCCAAGCAGGCCTCGCTTGCCCAGGGCTCTCCTTTCATGCATCGGGTTGCTTTTGCTGGGTGGGGGGTGGGCGGCCCATGCTAATGAGTTATGCTAATGAGCTCCACCACCTATATTTTTCTATGAAACGATCCCCGGGGCTAACCATTACCAGGCTCAAATTCCTATTCTAGCTTCTTTGCCCACGCTCCTGTCCTCCATTCGTGATGGACGAATTTCTTTCACCTCAATTTGGAATCGGCTTGGTTCAGCATTGAGAAGAGTAAATTTTTGGCAGCAGGGGGAGGGGGGGGAGCTTGCTTTAGAAACCAAAGAAACCAAATCAAGGACCTTTCCCCCTAGGCTTTCTCTGCTAGCTCGTAATGTTGACTGCATGCTATTACAGTGTTTAATTGGCTCCACAATTTTATCTTTCTGGTCGTCAAATCCTGGACCATAATCACAGCTTGGAACACAATTTCAGAGCGGCGCGTTCAGGCTCTTGTTTTACATTCCAAGCCAGAAGAGCTTCTGGAAGAAATGATGCTTGATTTGTAATAGCTTTAGCAGGTGGACAAATGTATTTTTTGAAAGAGGTAACTGTGAGTTACTAGGGTTGCCAACCTCCAGGTGGGGAAAAAACATACAAAAGAACTGTGGAATACTAACGAAGAACACTATATAGAAAACACAGTTTAATAATTATTCAACCTCTTAAAGCTATACAGCTGTGTACACTTTGTATTTCATCAAAATTCTCTATATATCTAACACTGCAATATCAAAGCCCTTACTACATACAACTAAGGAGAGCCAGTTTGGTGTAGTGGTTAAGTGTGCGGACTCTTATCTGGGAGAAGCGGGTTTGATTCCCCACTCCTCCACTTGCACCTGCTGGAATGGCCTTGGGTCAGCCATAGCTCTGGCAGAGCTGTCCTTGTGAGAGCCAGTTTGGTGTAGTGGTTAAGTGCGCGGACTCTTATCTGGGAGAACCGGGTTTGATTCCCCCCTCCTCCACTTGCACCTGCTGGAACGGCCTTGCGTCAGCCATAGCTCTGGCAGAGCTGTCCTTGTGAGAGCAAGTTTGGTATAGTGGTTAAGTGTGCAGACTCTTATCTGGGAGAACCGGGTTTGATTCCCCACTCCTCCACTTGCACCTGCTGGAACGGCCTTGGGTCAGCCCTGGCTCTCTTATCTGGGAGAACGGGGTTTGATTCCCCACTCCTCCACTTGCACCTGCTAGCATGGCCTTGGGTCAGCCATAGCTCTGGCAGAGGTTGTCCTTGAAAGGGCAGCTGCTGTGAGAGCCCTCTCCAGCCCCACCCACCTCACAGGGTGTCTGTTGTGGGGGAGGAAGGGAAAGGAGATTGTGAGCCGCTCTGAGACTCTTCAGAGTGGAGGGCGGGATATAAATCTTCTTCTTCTTCTTCAGGTACAAAAATATAAGAATTCACAGTTCATGTATAAGTTCATTCAAATCCATATGTGAACATCAATTTCTGACTTCAAAAACTTTGCAGACGATTCACCTCCTACATCAGCCTCCAGGTGGGGCCTTGAGATTCCTCAGAATTAGAACAGATCTCAATGTGACAGAGATCAGTTCCCCAGGAGCAAACGGCCCCTTTCAAAGGTGACTCTTTGCCATTATAACCCACCCCAGGCTCCACCCTTCAAATCTGCAGGTTTTCCCCTCCCAACCCAGGGCTGGCAGGCTTATGAATTACAGCAGCAGCAGCACTCGTCTGCTCAACCAACAGGGAGGAAATGCAGCTTTATTTTCAAACTGGAGGTAAACGGGATGGCCTCTGGCTAGGGTTACCAACTCCTGGTTGGGAAATTCCTGGAGATTTGGGCATGCAGCCTGGGGAGGGCTAGGTTTGGGGGAGGGGAGGGACCTCCGTGGGCCTAATGCCATTCAACTCACCCTCCAAAGTAGCCATTTTCTCCAACAGAACTGATCTCTGTAGGGAACTGCAGTGGTGGCCAAACTTGCTCAATGTAAGAGTGACGTAGAATAAACATTAGATGTTTGAGAGCCACAAGGCAGGAAGGAAGGAAGGAAGGGAGGGAGGGAGGGAGGAAGGAAGGAAGGAAGGAAGGAAGGAAGGAAGGAAGGAAGGAAGGAAGGAAGGAAGGAAGGAAGGATTCTCCAAGCTACCAGCTGGCTTGGCTTGGAAAAGGGATTTAAAGAGACAGAGGCCTTCTCCAAGCTGGCCGACAGGGCAGTGGGGGCTTTGAGAGCCACACCACGTGTGTGGAAGAGCCACAGGTGGCTACCCATCTTGATCTATCTTGGAAAAAATAGATTAAGGGTTTGGGAGGGGACTGGCTCAACAAAACATCTCTTGCGGACAAAAAAGGCATCCTAGCAAACATCTGGATCAGGCCTCTTTCCTTCCCAGTCCTCAGGGAAGTAGAACGGCCTCCTTCCCGCAAACTTACAGTCCTTTCATTGTTCAGAGATTGGGAGCTGTTGAACTCCAGGCTGTTCATCAGTAGCTCTTGGCAGGTGCAGCCCTGGTGCCTCTGAGATGACAACTCCGCCGTGTAAATGTTTTATTTTCACTTTGAAGAAGGCTCCTCGGCCTTCCTGGTGCCAGATTCCATTACTCTAAAAGGCTTTGCTCCCTGGCGCTAATGACAGTTGCTGGTGTGCACAATGGCGTTGCAAAGCCTTGTGTTATGACTGGCTGTCAGCAGCATTTGCAGGGATCTGTCAGATGCCGGAGCATAGCTTCCTGGGGTGGGCCTCAAATAGGGTTGCCAGGTCCAATTCAAGAAATATCTGGGGACTCTGAGGGTGGAGCCAGGAGACTTCGGGGATGAAGCCAGCAGCAAGCTTTATGACAAGCACAACTGAACTCCAAAGGAAGTTCTGGCCATCACATTTAAATAGGGTTGCCAAGTCCTCTTCATTCCCCGGCGGAGGACATTCACGTGTGCATCATAAAAATGGCGGCGCCCATGCGGGGCTGCTCTAGGTGTTTCCAGGAAAAACTCTATGGTGTTCCCTGGACGCTCTAGCCGTTTGGGAGGTTAAAACTCTACGGTACCTATTGTACCATAGAGTTTTACCTTCCAAACGGCTAGAGCATCCAGGAAAACCATAGAGTTTTCATGAAAACACCTAGAGCGGCTCTGCATGGGCGCCACCATTTTGATGACATCACTTCCAAGTGATGTCATCATGCCAGCAACACAGGGGGAGGTTCCCCTGCCAGCCCAATGTGGGCTGGTGGGTTGAGGACCCTGCTGGGTGAGAGATTCCCTGCCCAGGCTGGGGGCTTGGCAGCCCTGCATTTAAAGGGACCACACACCTCATGTGAAGGGACCACTTCACATGGGAATAAGTCTCCATAGGGAATAATATGACCCTGAAGTGGGGGAGGACCTCCAACCCAGGGGATCCCCTGCCCCCACCTGGAGACTGGCAACCCTAGCCTCAAACCAGCTTGTCGGAAAGCTGGGCAAAGTCCTTCTGCAGTGGGTCCCACGGGGGTATCTTCTGATCCCAGCAAGAAACAGATTTGGGGCAGAGAAGGCACACATTTAGTTCTTGCTGTGTCAACACATGTGTGCCGGATGGGGCTTTTGGGAGCAGGAACGCACAGGAACGCAGGTCCATCTAGCTTGGTGTCAGGGGGTGTGGACTAATAGGCAAGTGAGTTCCTGCTGGGCTTTTCCTACAAAAAAACCCCTGTGCAAAACAATGGTGTCATCGCAGGGTGTGGCCTACTATGTAAAGGAGTTCCATGCTGGGCATTTTCTACCAAAAAAACCGCTTGGTGTCAGAGGTACGCAAGGGAGGGTTTGGAGAGCGATGCTCCTGGCAGATTGCTTGCAGCCAGCTGTTGGAAGCATTCGTCCCAGGGGAGCATGAAATGGGGAAGGAGAGCCAAACGCAAGAAGGGAATCATCACGAGAAAGGGCTAGAACTGAGTTGAAGGGAGATTGGACTCTCGAAAGCTCATACCTGGAAAGTATATTCAAATATACTTCTCCAATACATTACAGGGAAAGGAGATGGTGAGCCGCTCTGAGACGCTTCGGAGTGGAGGGCGGGATATAAATCCAATATCTTCATCTACCTCACAGGGTGTCTGTTGTGGGGGAAGAAGGTAAAGGAGATTGTGAGCCGCTCTGAGACTCTTCGGAGTGGAGGGCAGGATATAAATCCAATATCTTTATCTACCTCACAGGGTGTCTGTTGTGGGGGAGGAAGGTAAAGGAGATTGTGAGCCGCTCTGAGACTTTTTGGAGTGGAGGGCGGGATATAAATCCAATATCTTTATCTACCTCACAGGGTGTCTGTTGCGGGGGAGGAAAGGAAAGGAGATTGTGAGCTGCTCTGAGACTCTTCGGAGTGGAGGGCAGGATATAAATCCAATATCTTTATCTACCTCACAGGGTGTCTGTTGCGGGGGAGGAAGGAAAAGGAGATTGTGAGCCGCTCTGAGACTCTTCGGAGTGGAGGGCGGGATATAAATCCAATATCTTCATCTACCTCACAGGGTGTCTGTTGTGGGGGAGGAAGGGAAAGGAGATTGTGAGCCGCTCTGAGACTCTTCGGAGTGGAGGGCGGGATATAAATCCAATATCTTCTTCTTCTTCTCCTTTCCTCAAACCTCATCCTCCTTAGGTTCTACTCCCCAGATCTCCAGATATTCCCCAGCTTGAAGCTGGCAACTCTCGGCCACTCTTTGCCTCCAGTTGAGGTGGACGTTCTTGCACCTGGTTTGGGAACTGTAAGACTGCTCACCCTGGAAAGAGATGAGTCAGCTAAGAACTACCTGGGGAGGCGCTGGGGGTTCTGCCCCGGCACAACACGGTTGGCTGTATTCCTTGGGGAGATTGGGGTGGGGGGGGGGGAAGAAGGCTTGGACAGGAAGCTGGGAAGGTGGCGGCTGTATTGATTTCATCCCAGCGAAACCCAGATGCTCATCCACTTAAACTAATTAACTGGAGAGAAGCTGCCGCCTTGTCTGGCCGTGTTGACGGGGCTGATGAAAGCTAATTTTGGTAGTGGTTTATTAGCTCCGATAGCTGATCTTATCTAATTAGATTATCTCCTAATGACACTGGTTTTGGGAAGGGGGGTAGTGGGTTGGGCCTTTGATTTCTTCCCAAGCTCCATTTCCTGTTTCTTTTGAGGCGTAAAGAAGAACAAGAAGGAGAGAGTGCTGTGATTTCTACGCCCCTCTCCTAGCAGTCTCTTTTGGGCAAGGACGCACAGCGGAAACACCCTGCCAGTCGATGCACCGTGGCACTTGGGGTGTTCCATCAGTTGCAGTGAGTAAGTGATGCCATTACTGGAAATAGAAGGCCCACAGAGAAGACCAGTCTCTGCTGGGGTGGATTTCCCCATCTTTGTCCCTGGTGAGAACTCTCAGGCCAAAACTCTACATGTCCAATTAGAGCGGCCATATGGATGGGGAAAATTTCTTCACATGCAGAGTTTCAGCCTATTGACTGCTGCCAGTCAGACAGCCCATCATGTCTGGAGTGGAACTGGAATCCTGGAATCAGAGTGGGAAGGGACCATAGAGGCCATCTAGTCCAACCCCCTGCTCAATGCAGGTTCAGCCTAGAGCATCCCTGATAAGTGTTTGTTTGAAAAAAGGAAAGGTCCCCTGTGCAAGCGCCAGTCGTTTCCGACTCTGGGATGATGTTGTTCTCACAACGTTTTCGCAGCAGACTTTTTACAAGGTGGTTTGCCATTGCCTTCCCCAGTCATCTCCACTTTCCCCCCAGCAAGCTGGGTACTAATTTTACCGACCTCAGAAGGATGGAAGGCTGAGTCAACCTCGAGCCGGCGACCTGAAAACTCAGCTTCCACCGGGGATCGAACTCAGGTCGTGAGCAGAGCTTAGGATTGCAGTACTGCAGCTTTAACAGACAGAGGTCCTTTGCTTGGGTCGTCATGGCCCAGGAGGGGAAATCCCCCTGCCAGTTTTTGACGGGGCGCCGTTGACAGTGGTGCACAAGGTCAAGAGTTTGGGGGTACTATTGGAGCCTTCACTGACAATGGAGGCTCAGATAGCAGCCACTGCCAAGTCTGCATTTTTTCATCTTAGGCGGGCGAGGCAATCGGCTCCTTTCCTGGAGCACGACAATCTAGCAATGGTGATTCACGCCACGGTCACCTTGAGGATGGACTACTGTAATGCCCTCTACATGGGGCTGCCTCTGTGCCGAACCCGGAAGTTGCAGTTAGTGCTGCCCGGCTGTTATTAGGGCTCCCAAGATGGGAGCACATTTGGCCGGGGCTTCGGGATCTGCACTGGCTGCCAATAATATACCGAGTCCAGTACAAGGTGCTGGTTATCACCTTTAAAGCCCTATATGGCCTAGGACCTGCCTACCTTAGGGACTGTCTCTCCCCACATGTTCCCCAGAGAGTACTGAGATTGGGTTCTCAAAACCTGCTTGTAATCCCCGGGCAAAAGGAGGCCCGTCTGAAATCTACCAGGGACCGCGCCTTTTTGGTAACGGCGCCTTGCTGGTGGAACCAGCTGCCGGAAGAGGTGAGGGCCCTGCGGGACCTTGGGCAGTTCCGCAGGGCCTGCAAGACAGTCCTCTTCCGGCTGGCTTATAACTAACTGACACTGGAAACTTTGGAAGGCTGTAGTGTAACATTTTGACAGACTGCTGTTTTATATGTTTTATTATCTGACTGTTTTAAATTGTTTTAAATTGATGTTTTTAAAGCTAAACCTATGTTAGATTTTATATGTTGTAAGCCGCCCTGAGCCGCTTCGGTGGGAAGGGTGGGATATAAATTGAAAAATAAATAAATAAATAAATAAATAAATACTGCGCCACGGGGCTCTTCAAGTGTTTGTTTAGCCACCGCTTAAAGACTGCTCATCACCTCCCTCGTTAGCTGATTCCATCGTTGAACAACTCTGTCTGCAAAAAGGCTTTTCCTAAAATCGAGCTAGTGCCTTCCTGCCCTTCATTTAGACCCATTCTTGCGAGTCCTCTCCTCTGCTGCCAATAGCAACCGTTCCCTGACCTCCTCTAAGGGACAGCCTTTGAAAGACTTCGAGAGAGCTATCCTGTCCCCCTCCACACCTCCTCTTCTCCAGACTGGACATCCCCACGTTCCTTTCCTCCGAGGGCTTGATCTCCAGTTAGAGTTGCCATTTCCTGTTTGGGAAATTCCTGGATACCTTGGGGTGGAGCCTATAGAAAGCAGAGTCTGGTGAGGGGAAGTAACTGAGCAGAGATGCCATGCCCTGGAGTCCAGCCTTCAAAGCTGCTGTTTTCGTCAGGGGAACTGGTCTCTGTAGCCTAGGGGTCAGTTGTAATTCTGAGAGAACTCCGTCCTCCACCTGCATGTTGGCAGGTGGAATGAGTAGGCTTGTCAGTCCCCAGGTTCCAGTTGGGGGACCCCCCCAGTTCTGCAGGCTCCTCCCTGTCCCAGTAGCCACCATGTGCCTTTAAACCTTGGCAGAACTAGAAGATTCTTGCAACTTCCTAAAAGTGTGTGTGCGTGTGTGTTTGTGTGTGTGTTTACAAGGTTGACAAGATTATGCATGGGATAGAGAAGGTAGAGAAAGAAGTCCTTTTCTCCCTTTCTTACAATGCAAGAACTCGTGGGCACTCAATGAAATTGCTGAGCAGTCAGATTAGAACTGATAAAAGGAAGTCCTTCTTCACTCAAAGGGTGATTAACATGCGGAATTCACTGCCGCAGGAGGTGGCGGCTGCTGCAAGCATAGCCAACTTCAAGAGGGGATTGGATAAACATCTGGAGCAGATGTCCATCAGTGGCTATTAGCCACAGTGCATTGTTGGAACTCTCTGTCTGGGGCAGTGATGCTCTGTATTCTTGGTGCCTGGGGTGGGGGCAACAGTGGGAGGGCTTCTAGTGTCCTGGCCCCACTGATGGACCTCCTGATGGCACCTGGGATTTTTTGGCCATTGTGTGACACAGGGTGTTGGACTGGATGGGCCACTGGCCTGATCCAACAGGGCTTCTCTTATGTTCTTATGTGATACAGAGTGTTGGACTGGATGGGCCATTGGCCTGATCCAATATGGCTTCTCTTTGGTTCTTATTTATTTATTTATTAAAGGAAGGCAAGAATTACAACAGGCATAATTCACTAATAGGAATAGGCCAAGAAATGTGGCCATCCAAGATGTTCATGTGTAAGGATGTATCACTGGCAACCAGACTCAATTGCCATAGAATCATAGAGTTGGAAGGGATCTCCAGAGTCATCTAGTCCAACCCCCTGCACAATGCGGGAAATTCACACCTCCAGTGACCTCTGCTCCGTGCCCAGAAGATGGCCCAAAAACATCAGTCAGTTTGGTGTAGTGGTTAAGTGCACAGACTTTTATCTGGGAGAAACAGGTTTGATTCCCCACTTCTCTGCATGCACCCACTGATGTGACCTTGGGTCAGTCACAAGTTTCTCTCAAGGCTGTTCTGCTCAAGAGCAGTTTCTCTCAGAGCTCTCTCAGCCCCACATACCTTGCAGGGTGTCTGTTGTGGAGAGCGGAAGGGAAAGGAGATTTGTAAGCTGCTCTGAGACTCCTTTGGTAGCCAAGGGTAGGGTATAAATCCAATTTCTTCTTCTTCTTTTTCTTCTTCTTCTTCTCTCGTCTTGTCAGTTTGGTCCAGTTCTTCATACTCACTTCCTGGAAATAGCAGCCGTGGCCTAGAAACATGCCCCACATATTCCATGATGAACACAGATGCAAAGAATTCATTTACCTTCCTTGCTATCTCCCTGTCGTCTTTTATCAATGCTTTTTTTCTTTGGTCATCCAAAGGCTCAGCTTCTCTGGCTGGTTTCCTGCTCTGGATATATTTAAAGAAATATTCACTGCTTGTCTCTGCTTTTAAGAAATCCACTCATACACAGTATTCCCCATTACTATGGAACTCGTGGACATTCAATGAAATTGCTGAGCAGTCAGGTTAAAACTGATAAAAGGAAGTCCTTCACCCAAAGGGCGATTAACATGTGGAATTCACTGCCACAGGAGGGGGTGGCAGTTACAAGCAGAGACAGCTTTAAGGGGGGATTGGATAAACATATGGAGCAGAGATCCATCAGTGGTTATTAGCCACAGGGTATAGATGGAATTTTCTGTCTGGGGCAGGGGATCCCCCGCTGGGACCTGGGGATTGGGAAGCCTAAAAGGAGCTCCTGCTACAAAAAAAGCCCTGGTTCTTGGCTATCAACAAGAGGACATCTGGGAGGACAAATGCTACGTAGGGTCACCAGAGGTCCCACATGTCTTGATAGCGCTTAGCACACTCGTTTTGCTAGTGTCGGTGCTGGGAAATGATGATTTGGTTTCTGAGCAGTGACTCTTTTCTTGCTGGTGAGCAGGGGTCTTTTTGTAGACAAAGAGGTGCCGGAGCTCATTAGCACAACTCATCTGCATATGCCACATACCCCCTGACATCACCGGAAGATGGACTCAATTATATCAGCTCAGCATCTACCTTAAAATGCTTCTGGAATTGTCATAAGAAAACCCGACTCCCAGCCAGTGTTCCCTCTAAGCTGCCAAGTCTTGTGAGCAAAAATTCTACTTAGTGAGCTACTGGTATTAAGATTGTGAGCCACTGGCATTAAAGTTGTGAGCTGCTGCAGAAATTAGTGTGCTCTGGGGTCATCCTTCCTGAGCTAAGCAAAAATGTGTGAGCTGGAGGCTAAAAATCTGTGACGAAGACTGCAGATTTATACCCACAGGAGGTGGTAGTGGTGGTGGTGGTTACAAGCATAGCCAGCTTCAAGAGGGGATTGGATAAAAATACAGAGCAGAGGTCCATCAGTGGCTATAAGCCACAGCGTATTGTTGGAACTCTCTGCTGGGGCAGTGATGCTCTGTATTCTTGGTGCTTGGAGGGGGGGCAGTGGGAGGGCTTCTAGTGTCTTGGTCCCACTGATGGACCTCCTGATGGCACCTGGTTTTTTGGCCACTGTGTGACACAGAGTGTTGGACTGGAGGGGCCATTGGCCTGATCCAACAGGGCTTCTCTTATGTTCTTATGTGACACAGAGTGTTGGACTGGATGGGCCATTGGCCTGATCCAACAGGGCTTCTCTTATGTTCTTATGTGACACAGAGTGTTGGACTGGATGGGCCATTGGCCTGATCCAACAGGGCTTCTCTTATGTTCTTATGTGACACAGAGTGTTGGACTGGAGGGGCCATTGGCCTGATCCAACACGGCTTCTCTGATGTTCTTATGTGACACAGAGTGTTGGACTGGATGGGCCATTGGCCTGATCCAACATGGCTTCTCTTATGTTCTTATGTCTTATGTTACCCCGCCCTTCTCTCTGAATCAGAAACTCAGAGTGGCTTATAATCTCCTTTATCTCCTTCCCCCACAAAAGATGCCCTGTAGTTGGGTGGGGCTGAGAGGGTTTTCACAGCAGCTGTCCTCCTGCGATAGCTATGGCTGACCCAAGGCCATGCTAGCATGTGCGAGTGGAGGAGTGGGGAATCAAACCCGGTTCTCCCAGATAAGAGTCCACACATTTAACCACCACAATAAACTGGCTCTCCCAGAAGCCTGCCCTTTCAAGGACAACCTCTGCCAGAGCTATGGCTGACCCAAGGCTATGCTAGCAGGTGCAAGTGGAGGAGTGGGGAATCAAACCCGGTTCTCCCAGATAAGAGTCCACACACTTAACCACTACTCCCAAACTGGCTCACACTAACTCAGCTTAGAGGGAACGCTGCTCTCAGCATATTTTTAAAATTACTTTCTCCTATGTGGCCACATTCGCAGAGTGGTAAAGCTGCAGTACTGCAGTCAGAGCCCTCTGCTCATGACCTGAGTTCGATTCCGGTGGAAGCTGGATTCAGGTAGCTGGCCCAAGGTTGACTCAGCCTTCCATCCTTCCGAGGTCAGTAAAATGAGTCCCCAGCTTGCTGGGGGAAAAGTGTAGATGACTGGGGAAGGCAATGGCAAACCACCCCATAAAAGTCTGCCGTGAAAACGTTGTGAAAGCAACGTCACCCCAGAGTCGAAAACGACTGGTGCTTGCACAGGGGACCTTTCCTTTTCCTCCAGGAGGGCCATCTTGTGGCAGAATCCATCATCAGACCTTCAGCAGGCTGCCTCGGAGCTCCACGGTTCTGGTGCCCTCCCCCACAGAGTCCCTCCTGACATGTGAGGTGGCCATAAACCATTTCAGGACACCAGCCCATTTCCCTAGATGCATCCCAATCTACCCCTCTTGCTAGTTTTACTCAGCTAATTTAACACTAGCAGAGAGAGAGGAATCTATTCTGGCTAATGAACTCTAATTGGATCGTGTCAGGCTTCCTGATGAACTGCGATCCGGCAATTTCACCCTGCTTTCTTTGAAGCTCTTTTGCAAATAAATGGTGGCTTTCAGGTCAGTCGCCAGGCCAGGAAAAGATGCGGACACGGTACAAATTTATCTATGCAAAAGATGTTCCCATCTAGGCTCCATTTTATTTGCAATGCAATCTTTTATACTCTCAGAACCTGCAGATTAATTTCCATATAAGCTCAGCGTGGCTTTGTAGGGCAATTTTATGATCCTTTTGCTGTGTTGCTTCCCACCCCAACCCCCACCCATCTACCCAGTGGGTCCTTAAATGTTAAAAGAGCTGTGATGGGAATCGACTTGCTACAGTGCAGACTCAACTCTGACCTCTACAGGATGCTCTAAGAAATTTCCCAGCCTTTCCCCTCCCTCTCTGCAATGTTGGAGTGTGGGAGGAACAATGGACTCCGGAGGCCCTGTATTTGCATAGCATGGGAGCTCCATTTGCTGCCCTTCTGACCAAGCAAGCAGCCAGATCGGGCATTGTTTTAGAAATGCGGAGGGGAAAGAGGAGAGAGTTCTTTTGGCAGAGGTGGGGTGAGGTGTTGCAAAGGGGTCGCTGTGTTAGTGTGATATAGTAAAACAGAACCCAGTGGTTTAGAAAGATGCTTCACTTAGAGGAGATGGGAATGTGGACATTACTATTCATGTGCGTTGATTTATCCGTTGCTGTGTGTATTATTTTGCTCTCACTGCATTATATTTCTAATTTTAAAAAGGTAAAGGTAGCCCCCTGTGCAAGCGCCGGTCGTTTTCGACTCTGGGGCGACGTTGCTTTCACAACGTTTTCACGGCAGACTTTTTACGGGGTGGTTTGCCATTGCCTTCCCCAGTCATCTACGCTTTTCCCCCAGCAAGCTGGGTACTCATTTGACTGACCTCGGAAGGATGGAAGGCTGAGTCAACCTGGAGCCGGCTACCTGAACCAGCTTCTGCTGAGATCAAACTCAGGTCGTGAGCAGAGGGCTCTGACTGCAGTACTGCAGCTTTACCGCTCTGCGCTATGGGGCTCATTCCCTGTCCCAAATGGCCAGCTTGTCCAGCGTCATGTGTGGGGGAGGATGAGGGCATGGTCTCTACAGGAGATACCAGCAGAGACACACGTCTTCATGGGAGGCCATGTGAATGGGGGTGAGGACAAATGGACAAAGAGAGGAGAGGTCAGAGGACAGCTCCTGGGTTAAGACAAAGAGAGGCTCCTATTGAAGGAGATAACACCTAGGCTGAGAACAGATTGGGGTTTAAAGCTGCCTGGGGGGCAGGAGGCAGGCAGACCAAAAAAAGCACATCCCCACGTGCACATCGGCCTCCCATCCCACCTCTGGCTTGCCAGGAGCTGGCTTGAAAAGGCACCACTTTCCGGTCGTCTGCTATCAGCCCTTATGTTGCCCATTTTGGTAAATGGTTCTTTTAAGGATTTCAAAAAAGCAAAGCTCAAACTTAGTGGTGTAAGTAGAAACAGCTTTATGTTATACAAATTCCAGACATAAAACAGAGAATTATACAAAACAAAAGGATGACACCCCACACCCTTTTCTGCCCGGAAAATATCCGTGGCCAAAAAGGGAAAGGAACACAGAAAGTAGAAGACTGGGAGAAAACCGTGTTACAAGTGAAAAATTACCAACATTAAATCACTGTTACTCACAAGAAGTACTGATCACACGTTACTCACAAGCAGTACTGATTACACATTGCTTATTATTAATAACGTCTAGAAAAATCACTTAACACTCATACATTGAAGAAAGCATACACTGAAAATATGAACACATATGTCAATCTACAATAATTCCATGTATAGTCCTTTTGCACAGGAAAAGCACTTAATATATGAAAATTAGAGGAAGCTGCCAGAATTTTCTCATCCAGAAGAACATGTGAATGTGACACGATTCTGGTAAAGTTCGTGTTTCGAATGCAATTCTTCGTCTGGCAAAAAGAAGGTAGTTTTCTGGAACCACAGCTCAATTTATAACATGCTTAGGTCAATTTCATTAGGCAACAGTTCTCTATGAGCGGCCAATGCCTCAAGCTGAGAGCAATTAATCTGGAACCAGGGCTCTATATTCTATAATAGCAATGTTGCTGATCATTTTACTCAAGGTAGGCACTATCGGTTCTCATAGAGAACTGTTACCTAATGAAAACATATTATGAATTGAGCTATGGTTCCAGAATACTACCTTTTTGTCAGACGAAGAATCGAATCCGAAACACGAACTTTACCGGAATCGTGTCACATAAGAACATAAGAGAAGCCATTTTGGATCAGGCCAATGCCCCATCCAATCCAACACACTGTGTCACATAAGAACATAAGAGAAGCCATTTTGGATCAGGCCAATGCCCCACCCAATCCAACACTCTGTGTCACATAAGAACATAAGAGAAGCCATTTTGGATCAGGCCAATGCCCCATCCAGTCCAACACGTTGTGTCACATAAGAACATAAGAGAAGCCATGTTGGATCAGGCCAATGGCCCCTCCAGTCCAACACTCTGTGTCACATAAGAACATAAGAGAAGCCATTTTGGATCAGGCCAATGCCCCATCCAGTCCAACACGCTGTGTCACACAGTGGCCCAAAAAATTATACACACACACACAAATATATATATACACACACACACTGTGGCTAATAGCCACTGATGGACCTCTGCTCCGTATTTTTATCCAGTCCCCTCTTGAAGCTGTCTGTGCTTGTAGCCGCCACCACCTCCTGTGGCAGTGAATTCCGCATGTTAATCACCTTTTGGGTGAAGAAGTACTTCCTTTTATCTGTTTTAATCTGACTGCTCAGCAATTTTATTCACATGTTCTTCCGGATGAGAAAATTCTGGCAGCTTCCTATAATTTTCATGTATTAAGTGTTTTTCCTGTGCAGGAGGACTATACATGGAATTATTGTAGATTGACATATGTGTTCATATTTTCAGTGTATGCTTTCTTCCATGTATGAGTGTTAAGTGATTTTTTTCTAGACATTATTAATATTAAGCAATGTGTAATCAGTACTTCTCGTGAGTAACAGTGATTTAATGTTGGTAATTTCTCACTTGTAATTCAGGTTCCTCAGCACCAGCCTGGTTGGAGCTGATGGTTTATTTCTCCTCCTCTTGTCACCTTCTTTCAAAGATAAATAACCCTCCTAATTTACAATAAAACAATTAAGCCCATCTGGAATTCATTCCAAGGGCAAAAACATCTTCCCCCCATCCCAACACCAGGTGCAATTAAAGAAGAAGGGAAAACCCAACACCATTAACCCCTTCCAAGCTGGTGCTGTCATCTAAACAAAAAGAGAAGCTTATGGTCACCACCAGGGTTTTTTTTTTTTTGGTTGGAGCAGGAGCTCCTTTGCATATTAGGTCGCACCCCCTTGATGTAGCCAATCCTCCAAGAGCTTCCAGGGCTTTTCCTGCAGGGCCTACTGTAAACTCCAGGAGGATTGGCTACATCAGGAGGGTGTGGCCTAATATGCAAAGGAGTTCCTGCTCCAGAAAAAAAAAGGTGCTGGTCACCATTCTTTCATCATAATAACAATGGTCTTCCGTAATATCTCTCTACACATCTCCACACCCTTGGAGTGAGTAGCACCCCACCCCTCCCGCTATGTCTAGGCACGCTGAGTCAGTCACTCCAGCATTTTCTTGCAGAATAAGACAACCCTTGACATTTCCCTATTGGAAGGCTCAGTCTTTGAAACAGGCTGTGAATTTGCAACTTGGCTTTCTGTGCAACTTGGCTTGCTTTGCTCCTTCCGAAGCTTAGATTTCTGGTTTGTTGGGCCTCCATTCAAGAACGGCGTTTGGGGAGGGGCTGGAGCCTCCGCTTTGCAGGCACGAGATCCCAGATCCAATCAGCTTCTCCCGTTCAAAGAATCCATTTAGTCGAAGGGAGGGGGGGGAGGGACCTGTTTAGTCAAAGGTGGCTTTGGGTGTGTATCCAGAGGAGGGTGGGGTGTAGTGCTGCACCTGATGCTCTCTTGCACTGAACAAGCCATCCTGGCCGCAGCTCAGCCGCCTTCAGCCGGCATCTGCGCTTGTTTCAAACGGGGAGCGGTAAGAGCCACTTTGACAAATGGGCTGGAAGCTCCTCTCTTTGGCTTCGGGGAGCCTCGGGAGGCTGCAGGGCGTCTGCTTCAGTAGCACGCTGGCTCTTCTTCCATCTGCCTCTTCCAGCAGTTGAGCTGTTGGGGAGCTCATTCCGGCACGGCAGGGAGTTGCCGAGGCCCGAGATGCAGAAAAGATCACTTGCTTCTTCTGGCAGCTGGGGATACGAAGAGAGTGGTTAGTGTATCAGGCTAGGAAAGGGTTGCAGGTGTTCTGGTACAGAAGGAGACTTCCTGGCCCCTGCTGCTCAGAGGGCAGTGAAAGTTCCCTGGTGAAATGGTGGGGCAATTAGCATCCCTGGTGTCAGGGCTTTTTTTGTAGCAGGAACTAGGCTTGCCCAGTCCAATTCAAGAAATCTCTGGGGACTTTGGGGGCGGAGCCAGGAGCAAGGTTGTGACAAGCATCACTGAACTCCAAAGGGAGTTCTGGCCATCACATTTCAAGGGACGGCACACCTTTTAAATGCCTTCCCGCCACTGGAAATAACGAAGGATAGGGGCACCTTCTTTGGGGGCTAATAGAGTTGGATCCCCTGGTCCAATCCTTTTGAAACCTGGAGGGGATTTTGGGGAGAGGCACTGGATGCTATGCAGAAAATCCGGTGGCTCTAGCTCAAAAAACAGCCCCTCTGGAGCCCCAGATACCCATGGGTCAATTCTACATTATACCCTATGGGAATTGGTCTCCATAGGGAATAATGGAGTGCCCAGCAGACATTTCCCTCCTCCTCCCACTTTCTGATGACCCTGAAGCGGGGGGAGGGCCTCCAAACTGGGAGGATCTCCTGCCCCCACCTGGGGATTGGCAACCCTAGCAGGAACTCCTTTGCATATTAGGCCACACACCGCTGATGTAGCCAATCCTCCTGGAGCTTACAGAATGACCCTGTGCTAACAGCCCTGTAAGCTCTTGGAGGACTGGCTACACCGGGGAGGGGGAGCAGCTTAATATGCAAAGGAGTTCCTGCTACAGAAAAACCCCTGCCTGGTGTAATGATGTCACTTCCGATATGACCCGGAAGCCAGGCCATCATGTTGGGTAACGCTCTAGCACTTGTCCCCAAGCTCTGTGATTTATCCATAGAGTTTAGGGCATGTGCCAGGAGGCATCCCCAATCTCAGGTTGCTAACTGTGGATTGAAAAATACCTAGAGATTTGGGGGTGGAGCCTGTTCAAAGCAGAGTTGGGGGGGAGGGAGCTCAGTGGGGTATACGTCCAAACCCCACCCCAAAGAGCCAATTTCTCTAGGGAAACTGGAGATCTGCCATCTGGAAATCCTTAGTGATTCTGGGAGATCTCCAGGCCCTGCCTGGAAGTTTGTTAACTTTACTCCTGGCCCAATACTTCACTTCCTGTCAAGCCAGAAGTGATGTCATTGTGCGAGGGCTGCCTCTCACCCCACCCAGCCGTTAAGAAGTCCTTGCCTCCTCCATCTCCTACTAGTTGGCCAGCTGCGCCTGGCACCTATAGGGTAGGAACGGGAAGACCCAGATTCAAATCCCCACTCTAAGGTTGCCAAGTCTAACTCAGATAATATCTGCGGACTTTGGGGGTGGGGCGGGGAGACTTTGGGGGTGGAGCCAGAAGACTTCTCCTAAATTAAATAAACAAAAACACAGCAGTGTAGTTCCCCTGAATACAGTCTTCAAGCACACACCCACCCACCCCACACACAAGCAAAAATAAAACAGTTTGCAATCCCACGCTGGTGTGGTCTCACTGGGGCAATTTACTCACGAGTTGCTGAACATCCAATAACACAGGGAACCAAAGGCTCAGGTTTACCCTTTACTGTGCAAACGACCTCTGAAAAGCTTGTACAACAAACGGAGGGTCTGGGCTGCTTTCACAGCTACTGGGAGCAGCCACGTTGTTCTGCCTGCTCCCCCCCGCCCCCGTTCAGCCTTAAAGACACAGACACACCATCCCAAAAGGAAGCCTTTGCACGCTTTCTCCTAGCGTTCTGAAGGGGAAAGGCACATGGGAGCTGTGGGGGCGGGGCTTCCCCCTGCTGGCCAGCTGACTGGGGGCAGGAAGGAGCCTGGGAAAGCAGGAGAACCCCCTCTGGGACCTGGGGGTTGGCTTTATACCCCACAGAGGTCCCTCCCCTCCTCAAGCCCTGCCTTTCCCCAGGCTGTACCCCCCCAAGATCTCCAGGAATTTCCTGTCCCGGACAACCCTATGTTGGTTGCCCAAAAGGGTCCTTCTAGCTCCGTAGCAACAGCAATGCATAGATCTCCATACATTAGTTGCAGTCACTCTTCAGTCTTCCCATGGGATCCTATATATTGAACTTGTGGGACCACTGGGAGCAGAACCCCAAGAAAAGGTTGGGCTTGATTTGGAATCTGCCATCCCCCCTCCTGTTTCAACTCCCAAATTCTCCCTTGGATTAAGGCCTGTTAAATCAAAGCCATGCCGTTTCTGTTTCCGTGTGCCAAATGGTTCTCATAAAAGATATGTTCTGGGCTATTTTTGGATCAATAAATCAACAGTATATATTTTACATATCTGCATCAACAACATATGCTTTATGTATGTATACTGTATAAAAACCATTGATGTGCACACAGGATAGAAATGCACGTTCAGCACGGCGAGCAAAATGCAGAGGACGGGAATTGTTGACCGAAATATAACAAAACGCAAAAGAACATAAGAATGTAAGAGAAGCCATGTTGGATCAGGCCAGTGGCCCATCCAGTCCAGCACTCTGTCACATAGTGGCCAAAAAAACCCTAAGTGCCATCAGGAGGTCCACCAGTGGGGCTAGAAGCCCTCCCACGGTGTCCCTCCCAAAGCACAAGAATACAGAGCATCACTGCCCCAGACAAAGAGTTCCAACAAACCCCTGTGGCTAATAGCCACTGATGGACCTCTGCTCCATATGTTTCTCCAATCCCCTCTTGAATCTGTCTATGCTTGTAGCCGCCAACATCTCCTGTGGCAGTTAAATACAAGGGGGGGGGACAAAGTTAGCATCCTATTTTCTCACAGCAAGACGGGTGCCCACATGGATCTACAAAGGGGAACAATTGCTCATCTCAAATGCAGGCTGAAGTATCTTTTCAGCTGAGGAAACAGCCTAGACCTAGGATTTCAGGCTCTTTCCAGGAGTGTGGGTGTGTGTGTGCCCCATTTGCTTCCCCTCTAAGCCACCCACAGATATCCCATTCCAGAATAGCTGACAGTTTCTGGATGACATTAAATTCCTGCAGAAGCACTGAAATTGCTTTCCTGGCCTATTGCTCATGGCCGCACTGTCTCTACTATGGGATACACACAACAGATGCTTCAGTGTCACTGTGTTGCCAGATCCGACAAGAAGCAGTCACCTTGGGCTCGAAAACAGTGGTGCAGAAAAGGAGAGGCATCCCCTGAACGTTGAGTAATGTGAGCTTTTGCCAGTTGGAATTCTGTAATTGGGACCTTGATGAACAATACTAGAATTTGGATTGACATTATTTCCCGAAGAAGGGTTTAATCAGGGCTTTTTTTGGTAGAAAAAGCCCAGCAGGAACTCATTTGCATATTAGGCCAGACTCCCTGACATCGCCATGGTTTCACACAGGCTTTTTGGGTAGAAAAAGCCCAACAGGAACTCATTTGCATATTAGGCCTCACCCGCTGACACCAAGCCAGCTGGAACTGGCACCAAGCCAGCCGGAACTGCGTTCCTGCTTGAAAAAAGCCCTGGGTTTAATCCTGAAACGTTGCACTTATCCAGAAGTCAAGTTGTGTACTATGTTATTACGACTGGACCTACAACTTCCTTCCTGCAATGGACCTTCCATTTCATGAGCTACTTTGCTTGGACTTTCATTTTCAAGATTGTATTGTTCATAAATAGGAGGAGTCATAGTGTATTTTCATTTGGCCTAATTAGGAATGTGGCCAGAACTGGATTAACAATTAGGCCAAGCAGGCACTGGCCTATGGAACTCTACACCTTTAGGGGTCCCAGGCTGGCTTTGCCCCCTTGTTTCCCCTTTGTTTGCAGCCCTCCCAGCCTGCACACGCAGCCAACAACTGAGCTGTTCTTTGCCCGACTTGCCTGCTGGCGTCGTTGCCAAGTTTTCCTCTCTTTGCCTCTCCTCTGCAGCTTAGTAAAAGGGGCTTTTAAGAAGGTGGCTGCAGCGGGGACCATGGGTGGTGGGGCAGGCATTCAGACTCCGAAATAACTTGCGAGGACACCCCCCCCCCCCCCAAGATTTTGACTGCCTAGGGGCCTCCACAGGGTTTAATCCGGCACTGTATGCAGAGGCGTCACTAGGGTGGGTTGCACCCTGGGGTGTAACTGATTCAAGTCACCCCCCCCCTCATTGGGCATCACCCCTTTTGGAAGGCTGCGTCACCCCCTCCGCACACAACCCCGCCCACTTCACATGGCCCCTCCCTCATCCACCCTCTGGTCACATGACCAGCCCCCGTAATCCAAGATACCAGTTTTGCAGCATTTAAGTTTCCCCCACTCACCCACACGCTTTTAGCTGAGCCGGCGGCAGCGCGGCCCCGGTTTCAGAATCCTGGCCAGCCCACACACAGCAGCAGCGTTCTAGTTCCAGGGCCAGCCCCTTCCTGTTGGGGGGGGGGGTCATGGGTCAGTGCCTGGGGCCAATGAGAATGCTCTGGGGGAGGGCCGATGGCCCCCTTAAGAACATAAGAGAAGCCATGTTGGATCAGGCCAACGGCCCATCCAGTCCAACACTCTGTGTCACACCGTGGCAAAAAAATTTATATATACACACACACTGTGGCTAATAGCCACTGATGGACCTGTGCTCCATATTTTTATCTAACCCCTCTTGAAGGTGGCTATATTTGTGGCCGCCACCATCTCCTGTGGCAGTGAATTCCACATGTTAATCACCCTTTGGGTGGAGAAGTACTTCCTTTTATCCATTTTAGCCTGTCTGCTTAGCAATTTCATCGAATGCCCACAAGTTCTGGTATTGTGAGAAAGGGAGAAAAGTACCTCTTTCTCTACTTTCTCCATCCCATGCATTACCTTGTACAACCTCTATCATGTCACCCCGCAGTCGACATTTCTCCAAGCTACATTTCTCCCCTTGGCCCCGCCCTAGTGACGCCGCTGACTGTATGTGGCTATGATGTATGTTATTATGTATTCACTTATTGTATACATGTATGTGTAGCGTCTTAGAACACAGATTTGGTTTTTGTTTCCTTGAACTACCTTTTCAGCTAAGGAAATGGACTAGACCCAGGATTTCAAGCTCTTTCTGGGGGGTGGGATGTATGTCCCAAATGTTCCCCCTCTGAGCCACCCACAGATATCCCATTCCAGAATAGCTGGCAGCTTCCGGATGACATTAAATTCCTGCAGATGCACTGAAATTGTTTTCCTGGCCTGCTCCTCATGGTCGCACTGAACTCCTCTGTCTGTAGTGGGATGCACACAACAGATGCTCAGTGACACTGTGTTGCCAGATCTAACAAGAAGCAGTGCACTTGGGCTCGGAACAGTGGTGCAGAAAAGGAGACATCTGCTGCTTTCTGAAGTAAAACACAAAAGGAACTTTTCTTTGCCCCCCCTCCCCCCAGTATCTTTTCAGTTCTTAAAAGTGGGGGGAGGGTCTGGGGATTGGCAACCCTACAGTAGCTGGCACCTAGGGTTGCCAATCTCCAGGTGCCAATCTCCACTAAATTCTTTGAACTTCTACTTGAGTGTGTTGAGCAAATTGCTGCAAAAAGAAGGGTCTGCTCAACTTTTAATTTTTTTTTTTTAAAAATATGAATCGTTAAGAAAATAAGAGCATATGACCGTCTAAAGAACAGCGTGCCTATTATATTCAAGGAAGCTTTAGGCCAGCAAACTCCAGAAGGCTCGTAGCATCTGGTTGAATGTATCAGTTGGAACTGGCTGTGGCTCCTACATGGAAAATGTACACACTTAAGTACTTTGTAGTGATTGAGAGTAAAGATGTAATAAGAAGAGCCATGAACATGGGTCAGTACTAATGGCTGTTACTCCTGAAAAAACATAGAAAGACATTACTCCTGAGGAAGTCTATTGATGATATGGGCCTCTATCCGGGTGCTCATTGACCTTCTTTGCAATATGGATATGTTAATATTGGACTTCTTTAACAACATGAAGCATGCCTAATTTACAATATGAAAATGACTCTTCTTTGCAATATGGAAATGTTAATATTGGACCTCTATTGGAATAGGAAGTATGCCTAATTTATAATATGAAATATATGAATGAATATTTATTATGATATGAAGTTTGTAAATTTTAAAATGTTCAGCATTAAAATATATGAGAGTCTTTTTAATTGGTTATTATATTATTTGTTTATGAACATATGAAGCTGCCTTATACTGAATCAGACCCTTGGTCCATCAAAGTCAGTATCGTCTACTCAGACTGGCAGTGGCTCTCCAGGGTCTCAAGCTGAGGTTTTTCACACCTATTTGCCTGGACACTTTTTTGGAGATGCCGGGGATTGAACCTGGGACCTTCTGCTTACCAAGCAGATGCTCTACCACTGAGCCACCGTCCCTCCCATCACAGTAGTTGTTTAACTTCTATTGCCAATCCCCAGGTGGGGGCAGGGGATCCCCTGGTTTGGAGACCCTCCCCCCCGCTTCAGGGTCATCAGAAAGCGGGGGGAGGGGAGGGAAATATCTGCTGGGAACTCTATTATTCCCTATAGAGATTTATTCCCATAGAAAATAATGGAGAATTGATCCGCGGGTATCTGGGGCTCTGGGGGGGAACTGTGTTTTGAGGTAGAGGCACCAAATTTTCAGTACAGCATCTAGTACCTCTCCCCAAAATATCCCCCAAGTTTCAAAACGATTGGACCAGAGGGTCCAATTGTATGAGCCCCAAAAGAAGGTGCCCCTATCCTTCATTATTTCCTATGGAAGGAAGGCATTGAAAAGGTGTGTCGTCCCTTTAAATGTGATGGCCAGAACTCCCTTTGGAGTTCAATTATGCTTGTCACAGCCTTGATCTTGGCTCCACCCCAATGTCTCCTGGCTCCACCCCCAAAGTCTCCTGGCTCCGCCCCCAAAGTCCCCAGATATTTCTTAAATTGGACTTGGCAACCCTACTGGTACCCCACAGCCTTCCTGCAGAAGCGTTTCAGACTCTTGTTGCTGCGTGGAAAGTTTCTGGTGCATCCTCCATGCAACATCAATAACGGATGCTCCACATGCATGCCTGGAACCCCAGAGAGACCGCCTGCCACAATGCATGCACATATTTTACAGGGCAATTTCAGGGTTCGTTTTTCAACCCCAGGCCCTGCAGCGACTGCGTTCCCAGCAACCAGCATGGGTCTGGCATCGATGGCTTTTCAAGCATCTATAGGAGGAAAAGCATAGAAGCTGAGAGCAGAGGGAAGCTCTCGAGTTTCTTTAATGACTTTAAAATATGAATCGCTCGCCTTCTCCTGCCAGTGCCTGGGAGGCATCTGGGTCATTTACCCCACTTTCTGATCTCACGGCATCCATGAATAAACAGGAGTCTTGCGGGACCTTGATGTTGAGCAGGTTTTTTTTATTCTAGCAGAAGCTCCTGTAGACCAGAGCCTGCCTTACCAGGGACATGTGAATGAGGAGGAGGGGGCTGGCCTGGGAAAGATCCTGCAAGAATACAAGCATCTTCAAATGCCACAAGATGCCTGCTTTGCTGCGACAGATTAACATGCTTATTCCTGTGGAACTTCACATGTGCTAGCTGTCTACCCCGTGGTGGTTGGCCTCCGCCGTGTTGACTTCCCTGCCGCAGCTGGTGGTCTTTGTGAGAGAAAAGGGGATGGGGAATGGCCTTTGACCCCGGACTTCTGACACTGAAAGGGCACGTTCTGATTCTGAAGCTCAGTTCTTAAAAAAAAAAAAAATGAAGCTGTCCTAACACTACACTACAAAGCAGGTGTAACTCTAACATGGTACCTGTGGATGCAATGGTGCCACCAAACCTTTTCTGGTTGGCACCCACTCTGCACTTTAAGAGAGTGGGTGAGGCCAGGTGAGGGCTTTGCCTGGCAAAGCTTCTGATTGGCCACTTGAGATTTGATAGGCCGCGCAGATTTTTTTTTAAAATGTTGCCACCACAGAAGAAGAAGAAGACGATGACCAAGGAGAAGAAGATCAAGGAGGAGGAGGAAGAGAAACAACAAGAAACAGAAGAGGAGGAGGAGGACGAGGAGAAGATTGGATTTATACTCTGCCTTTCATTACCTGAAGGAGTCTCAGAGCAGCTTACAATCTCCTTTCCCTCCCCCTCCCCACAACAGACACCTGGCCAATACAACCAGAGCGCAAGGATAAGAACATAAGAGAAGCCATGTTGGATCAGGCCAATGGCCCATCCAGTCCAACACTCTGTCACATAAGAACATAAGAGAAGCCATGTTGGATCAGGCCAATGGCCCATCCAGTCCAACACTCTAGGTCACACAGTGGCCAATATATGTGTGTGTGTATACACACACACACACACACACACATATATACACACACACACACACACACACACACACTGTGTCTAATAGCCCCTGATGGACCTCTGCTCCATATTTTTATGAAGGATATTCACCCTGTGACTGAGGGTAAGACATGGCAGCCATTTTGAGGTCGGCTCCACCTCCTGTGGCAGCCATTTTGTGGCAGTGTCTACCACACTTTATCTGAATTCTGAAGATGCCTTCAGGCTCCAAAAAGTTTGGGACCCCCTGCTATTAAGACATGGGGGGAGTCTGTTTAGGGAAAGGCGGGTTATAAATCTAAATAAATAAATAGGACAATATTGTCTACATTGAGTGGCAATAGTTCTCCAGAGTCACAGACAGACAACTTGCCCTGCCCTACTAATGAAGTTTCGCTAATTAGCAGCATACAATCAAGCAATATGGACTCCATAACAACAAAGGAAGTACATTTTGTGCCAATAAAACAATCAACAACATAACATATGGAAGATAAAAATGGACAGAACAGCTCCATCACTCACAGTAAGATGGGGCCGTCAGGGTGCAGATAAAACCCAGTGGCAAGATAGAAGAAGCCTTCTGAAGAAGTCTTTGCCCACATTAGAGTGTGGGGAAAGGGAGAGTACATTGCCAGGCCAGAAGCCGCTGCTGAAAAGTTCTTGTCTCTCTTGGACTTCCATCTCTCCTGTTAAGGTGACGATGATGGTTGGATGAAAGAGACCTTGTGATGGTGAACAAAGTGCTTGGGTGGAGCACGTGAGTGACATTGGCTAGTTCATATATGCTTGTATGTGTCAATAAGTCTGCAGCCCCATTTCTGGCAACCCCAGCAATGGGTTTTCAAGGCAAGGGGGAAGCAGAGGTTTCCATTGCCTTTCCCTGTGGAGCCTTCCTTGGTGGTCTCCCTTCCAAATAACAACCCTGCTTAGCTTCCAAGTTATGGTGACCCCAGCGAGGGACTTCCAAGTCAAAGGAGAAGTAGAGGGGGGTTGCCGTGGCCTTCCTCTGCAGAGCCTTCCTTGGTGGTCTCCGTTCCAAGTAACAACCCTGCTTAGCTTCCAAGTTAGGGTGACCCCAACCAGGGGCTTCCAAGGCAACGGAGAAGCAGAGGTGGTTAAGAACATAAGAGAAGCCATGTTGGATCAGGCCAACAGCCCATCCAGTCCAACACTCTGTATCACACAGTGGCCAATAATTTATATATATACATATATATACACACTGTGGCTAGTAGCCACTGATGGACCTCTGCTCCATATTTTTATCAAACCCCCTCTTGAAGCTGGCTATGCCTGTAGCCGCCACCACCTCCTGTGGCAGTGAATTCCACATGTTAATCATCTTTGGGTGAAGAAGGACTTCCTTTTATCCATTCTAACCCGACTGCTCAACAATTTCATTGAATGCCCACGAGTTCTTGTATTGTGTGGTTGGCCATGGCCTTCCTCTGCAGAGCCTCTCTTGGTGGTCTCCCTTCCAAGTACCAACCCTGCTTAGCTTCCAGCTTATGGCGACCCCAGCCAGGGGTTTCCAAGGCAACCGAGAAGCAGAGGTGGTTTGCCATTGCCTTCCTCTGCAGAGCCTTCCTTGGTGGTTTCCCTTCCAAGTACCAACTCTGCTTAGCTTCCAGCTTATGGCGACCCCAGCAAAAGGCTCTCAAGGCAAGGGAGAAGCAGAGGTGGTTTTCCATTGCCTGTCTCTGCCGGCAAGTACCGACTCCACTTAGCTCCCCAGATCTGACTAGATTGGGCTGTACCACAGCACCTTCCCTCCTACCGACCGATCCAGGGCCGAGCAAAGACATTTGAACCTGAGAATCCCTGAGCCAGGGCTTACTCTTTTAACCACTGTGTTAGAAACAGTTCCTATTCTGTTCCCGTTCTCTTACCCGCTAACTGAACTCCGTTAAGGTTGTTGTGCATAAAAGGAATGCCAGTAAAGCACAAACGGTCATCCGGCACGGGGTGATCCGACGGCTAACTTAATCAGCGCACGCCAGAAAGAGCAACTGCCAAGAATGGGTTCCGGCCAACACAACCGAGCAACTTTCAAGCATATGTTAAATTTAATCAGGAAATTAGTGTTATGGCTCCCTGTGTAAACACTGGGGGAGGGAGAGCAGGCTTCTTGATCTCTGTTGTTACTGTGCTGGGTTTATTTGAAAAACAATCCGAGAATTATTGGCTGGGGATGTGATCCTCGTGGTCGAAATCAGCTGGAGCAATATCATTGGCAGTCATTCAGTCATGCTTAATGGGTTTGGCATTGGCACCTGAGCTGGGGGAGGGGAGGAAGAGAGGGGGCTACAGATGTCCTCTCCTCCTCCTCTCTGTGCATCAAAGAAGTAGAGTTCCCAACCTCCAGATGGGGCCTGGAGATCTCCTGGAATTACAACTTTACATATGCTAAGAGGGGATTGGATCAACACCGAAAAACAGCTGGAGCAGAGGCCCATCAGTGGCTATTAGCCACAAGGTATAGATGGAACTCTCTGTCTGGGGCACATGATGCTCTGTATTCTTAGTGCTTGGGGGGTGGCAACCGTAGGAGGGCTTCTAGTGTCCTGGGCCCACTGGTGGACCTCCTGATGGCGCCTGGATTTTTGGCCACAGTGTGGCACAGAGTGTTGGACTGGATGGGCCTTTGGCCTGATCCAACATGGCTTCTCTTATGTGGCACAGAGTGTTGGACTGGATGGGCCATTGCCCTGATCCAACATGGCTTCTCTTATGTTCTTATGTGGCACAGAGTGTTGGACTAGATGGGCCATTGGCCTGATCCAACATGGCTTCTCTTATGTGACACAGAGTGTTGGACTGGATGGGCCATTGGCCTGATCCAACAGGGCTTCTCTTCTGTTCTTATGTGACACAGAGTGTTGGCTGGAGGGGCCATTGGCCTGATCCAACATGGCTTCTCTTATGTTCTTATGTGACACAAGGTGTTGGACTGGATGGGCCATTGGCCTGATCCAACAGGGCTTCTCTTCTGTTCTTATGTGACACAGAGTGTTGGACTGGATGGGCCACTGGCCTGATCCAACATGGCTTCTCTTATGTTCTTATGTGACACAGAGTGTTGGACTGGATGGGCCATTGGCCTGATCCAACAGGGCTTCTCTTCTGTCCTTATGTGACACAAGGTGTTGGACTGGAGGTGCCATTGGCCTGATCCAACATGGCTTCTCTTATGTTCTTATGTGACACAGACTGTTGGACTGGATGGGCCACTGGCCTGATCCAACATGGCTTCTCTTATGTTCTTATGTGACACAAGGTGTTGGACTGGATGGGCCATTGGCCTGATCCAACATGGCTTCTCTTATGTTCTTATGTGACACAAGGTGTTGGACTGGAGGGGCCATTGGCCTGATCCAACATGGCTTCTCTTATGTTCTTATGTGACACAGAGTGTTGGACTGGAGGGGCCATTGGCCTGATCCAACATGGCTTCTCTTATGTTCTTATGTGACACAGAGTGTTGGACTGGATGGGCCACTGGCCTGATCCAACATGGCTTCTTTTATGGTCTTATGTGACACAGAGTGTTGGACTGGATGGGCCATTGGCCTGATCCAACATGGCTTCTCTTATGTTCTTATGTGACTCAGAGTGTTGGACTGGATGGGCCATTGGCCTGATCCAACAGGGCTTCTCTTATGTTCTTATGCGACACAGAATGTTGGACTGGATGGGCCATTGGCCTGATCCAACATGGCTTCTCTTATGTTCTTAAGTCAGACCTAGGGATGCCAGCCTCCAGGTGGGGTCTGGGGTTCGCCTGGAATTACAATTGATCTCCAGGCAACTGAGATCACTTCTCCTGGATAAAATGGCTGCTTTGGAGAGTGATCTCCAGGAATTTTCCAGCACAAAGATGGAAACCCTTATTCAAGCAAATGAGAATTCCCAAGAAGTATATTGCGCAAAAACTCCCAAGAAGTATATTGCCCAAAAGGTACATTTATTCAAGTGACTCCAGTTCACCTTCAGGTTGCAGTTGAAAGGAGAGAGAGAAGCCTAATCTAAAGAGGACATTCCCCATTCCAAATGGCCAGCCTGTCCAGCGTCTTGTGTGTGAGACTTGGAGGGCATTGTATCTACAAGAGAGACCTGTGTCTCCACAGAAGGCCCTGTAGACTGATGTAGTATCCCCCTGCCCACAATGTCCAGGCATGTTGAGTCCCTATCTCCAACACTGTCCACCCCCACAGGTCAACACACCAAGACCCCTTCTCCAAGAACCAACTTTTGTATACATCAGAGGTGGCCAAACTGCGACTCAGGGGCCACATGTGGCTTTTTCACACATATTGTGTGGTTCTCAAAGCCCCCACCACCCCGTCAGCCAGCTTGGTAGAAGGCATTTCTCTCTTTAGATCATTTCTCCAAGCCAAGCCAGCTGGTGGCTTGGAAAATGTATTTAAAGTTGAATTTACTTTCATTCCAACTCTCTCTTCCCCTGTCTATTTCCTTCCTACCTTCCTTCCCGAGAGCCAGTTTGGTGCAGTGGTTAAGTGTGCGGACTCTTATCTGGAAGAACTGGGTTTGATTCCCCACTCCTCCACTTGCAGCTGCTGGAATGGCCTTGGGTTAGCCTTAGCTATCGCAGGACTTGTCCTTGAAAGGGCAGCTGCTGTGAGAGCCCTCTCAGCCCCACCCACCTGACAGGGTGTCTGTTATGGTGGGGAGAAGATGTAGGAGATTGTAAGCCACTCTGAGTCTCTGATTCAGGGAGAAGGGCGGGGTATAAATCTGCAATTCTTCTTCTCTTTCCTTCCTTCCTTCCTTCCTTCCTTCCTTCCTTCCTTCCTTCCTTCCTTCCTTCCTTCCTTCCTTCCTTCCTTCCTTCCTTCCTTCCTTCCTTCCTTCCTTCCTTCCTGCTCTCAAACATCTGATGTTCATGTACTGAGGCTCTCAAACATCTGGCAATTATTCTACTGGCTGTTATGTTAAGTGAGTTTGGCCACCCCTTTTGGTGGGAACTAATAGGGTAGATGGTGCTTAGCACCACCACCTAGTGGCTTTGGACCACAACAGGAGGTGACTTGAAGGGCAACAGACGATAATAATAGTTCCTGAGGCCGTCAGGTTGGTTATTTTCATCTCGTCTCATTTCTGTTTTTCGCAGACATTGATTCATCATCGTTCTTTGCCGCCAGCCAGGAACATCGGTGTCAGGAGACAGGCCCGAAGGCTCCCCTCCCATCTCCTCACCTGCTTAAAGGTCGCAGGCGCTCAAGGTGAAGATGACGGCATGATGCATCTGCCTGCCTCCTCCGCTGGATGAGGTGAGAGGGAACCATGCTGGGCCATGCAAACATTGATCGAAGGCATCGCACCTGATCAAAATACAGATTCAAATCCAGCTAGTTATCAAGAGGGGGGGGGGAAGGAGGGGAGGGGAACGGCTTGGAGGAAGGGCCCCTCTTCCCCTGCAATCAATATTTGATTTTAATATTACTCCAAACGTTTGCAAAACAAACAAGCTGGCTTGCCATGGTCCTCCAGAAGGTTGAAAACGGTGACATCAGAGAAAACAGCAACATGTCCATCTAATTCGGGGGTGTCAAACCTGTGGCTCAGGGGCCAAATCAGGCCCCTGGAGGGCTCCTATCAGGCCCCGGAACAACTGGCTGTCATCTGCTTCCATCTCCCTCTCTCTTGCTTCCTTCTGCATCACAGCTTGCTTTGCAAGATTTCCTCAATCGCACAGGAGCTACAGAGCAAAACCTCTGTTTTCCCCATTGACTGAGGCTCCTCCTCCTCCTAATTCCCTAGGAAAGGAAGGAAAGAGCCAGAGCTTCCTTTGACCGCTTCCCTGGATCCCATGGGAGAGATTTAAAAAAAGCACTTTTAAGACCCAATGAGTGCTAATGTTCTAAACATTTTTTTATTTTAAGTTTTTTTTAAAAAAAAACTTTTAAAATTGTGTTTGTCTTTGTCCTTTATAATAGGGGTGGCCAACGGTAGCTCTCCAGATGTTTTTTGCCTACAACTCCCATCAGCCCCAGCCATTGGCCGTGCTGGCTGGGGCTGATGGGAGTTGTAGGCAAAAAACATCTGGAGAGCTACCGTTGGCCACCCCTGCTTTATAAAGTTTACATCTCTGCTACCTGATCTTAAATAGAAACACTCATGACCCAGCCTGACATGGCCCGGCCCGACAAGGGGCGTTTTCGCACTGACCTTAATCGGCAGCGACGTCCCTCTTCACCGCGCAGGATCTGGGCGGATTTCGCACCAATTGCTGCGGAGCACCCGGAAGAGCTGCAAAGTCCCGCAGCTTTTGCGGCGCAAATGGAAACTGGATTTTGGCGGTTTCCATTTGCGCCACAAAAGCCGCGGGACTTTGCGGCTCTTCCGGGTGCTCCGCAGCAATTGGTGCGAAATCCGCGCAGATCCTGCGCGGTGAAGAGGGACGTCGCTGCCGATTAAGGTCAGTGCAAAAACGCCCAAGGTCTCATTTATGTTGGATCCGGCCTTCACAACAAATGAGTTTGACACCCCTGATCTGATTGCTCAGTCTGAGAGACTGTGGGACTTTCCCGGAGGGAGTGGCTAGCCTGAATGCTCTCTGTTTCCTTCTCTTCCAGCTCCCTCACTGATGACGAACGGTGGAGAGAGACTCTCAGGATGTGGGAGGAAGGATTTCAAACAAAGGGCTTCAGATTCGGCTCGGAAGACCCAAGGGCCCCTAAGTGGTGGGACTGCAGGTTAGGGTTGCCAATCCCCAGGTCGGGGCAGGGGATCCCCTGGTTTGGAGGCCTTCCCCCTGCTTCAGGGTTATTGGGAAGGGGGGTGGTCGAATGTATGCTGGGCCCACCATTATAACCTATGGAGAATGATTCCCATAGATTATAATGAAGAATCGAACTGTGAGTATCTGGGCTGTGTGGGCTGTTTTTGAGATAGAGGCACCACATTTTCAGCATCGCATCTGATGCCTCTCCTCAAAACACCCCCCTGAGTTTCAAAAAGATTGGAGCAGGGGGTCCAATTTTATGAACCCCCCAAAAAGGTGCCCTTATCCATTATTTCCAGTGGAGGGAAGGCATAGAAAGGCTAGCGGTCCCTTTAAATGTGATGGCCAGAACTCCCTTTGGAGTTCAATTGTGCTTGTCACACTCTTGCTTCAGGCTCCACCCCAATGTCTCCTGGCTCCACCCCCCAAAGTCCCCAGATATTTCCTGAGTCAGACCTGGCAACTCTAGCAGGGTTCTCCTTAAGAGGGATTCTTCTATGCGGGGAGTCCCCAGTGCGGTGCCTGTGGACACCATGGCACCCACCGACACCTTTCCTGGTGAACACCACGTGTTTTTACAAAGTGGGAGGGGCCAGGTGTGGCTCCTGCCTGGCAGGGCTTCTGATTGGCCACTGGAGATATGATTGGCTCTGCGTATTAAAATAATGTTCTTTCAATGACAGCTCCCACTACAGTGTGGGTTTTCCCTTTCTCACTGCTCTTTCCCAGTGTACCTTTTTTTAAAAATCACTCTTTTTGTCCCCTGCACTTGGCCTTACTTTGTGGGTGTCTCTTGCTCTCCCAGCAGCCATTTTGTGGTCAGTTCCATGTCCCATAATGACCTTGTTGTGGTTGCAGAACTACCTTGTATCCAAATTCCAAATGTGCCCACAGGTTCTAAACAGGTGGCACCATGCCCAGGGAATGGCAGTTCTTTATGATGGCCATAGGGCAGCAGCATAAAACATACCAAACAAGAATATTTACAGAAAACCATTACATAAAATATACCTAAAATAGCCCAGTTATATTTCACTGAATCAGCTCTGAACCATGGCATTTATTTCATTTATGTATTATTGATTTGTTTCATTAAATTTCTATGCTGCCCCCCTGCCCCCTGCAAAGCCGATTCCCTGCAAAGTAGATCCTGGTGGTTGCACAGATCGTGGCAACTCCGTCCTTGATGCAGAATCAAGGCCCATGAGGAAAAGGAGGGTTGCCAAGTCCAATTCAAGAAATCTCTGGGGATTTTGGGGGTGGAGCCAGGAGATTTTGGGGGTGGAGCCAGGAGACACTGGGGTGGAGCTAGGAGCAAGGGTGTGACAAGCATCACTGAACCCCAACGGGAGTTTTGGCCATCACATTTCAAGGGATGGCACACCTTTTTAAATGTCTTCCTTCCCTCCACCCTCCCCTTCTCTGATTTCACCTCAGAGGCGGAGCGGAGCGGGCAACGCCGCTGCACGGCTGCCGCCTCTTCTCTGCTTCACCGTAACTGCTTCTCCAAGATGGGCTCAGGCTGAAGAACTGAATGGGCTCAGGCTGAATGGGCTCATCTAGAAGGACCCAGATTTGCGGCTCGCCCACACTCCTGGCCTGCCTCCACCCTCCCCTTCTCTGATTTTACCTCAGAGGCGGAGCGGGCGATGCTGCTGCGCTGCTGCCGCCTCTTCTCCACTTCACCGTAGCTGCTCCTCCGAGATGGGGTGGCTCGCCATGCTCTTTGGCACCGTTTCCCCCTCCCCCCGCTTCTGTTTTTTTGGAGAGCGGGGGAAGAGGCTGTAAATCCTGGGGTCCCCCGCCAGGGCGGAAGGGTTGGGACGCCTACTCTGATCTTCCAGATTTTGGGGAGGATAAGAACGATAGGTCCATAACTGAGGACCTCATGGGGAAATGCAGAAGAACATGGAATGTGTACTTAGGTAAGGTCAAAAGGCGGAGCAGATTTCCAGCAGAGGACGGACCTTCCCCCTGCCATCAAACTGATTAAAAGACAGAAGGAAGGGACCAATTTATCCTCCTCAATATGTCGCAGTCTGACAAGCCTGGGTTCTTGTTTTGTTTTTACTAAACATTCAGAGATACAGTTATAAAAGACTGCAGTGCAGAAACTAAACTACTGAATCCTATTTGTTTGCTTTCTTCAATTCACACAGAACAGGTGTCCCCAGGGTGGCATCCGTGGGCACTTTAGTGCCCACAGATGCCTCACCTGTCACCCTACAGGTGTTTTTAAGAAGTGGCCAGGTCCAGGTGTAGCTGACTATTGGAGATTTGATCAGGCCTGCAGATTTTTTTTTTTTAGCTTGTTTTGGCGGCATCTGGCACTGCAGCGCATGGATCTTCACTGTATGACTGAAACTAAGGTACGGCGGCCATTTTGTGGCTGCCTTTGTGTCTGCGACCACCATTTTGTGAGAATTACAAAAGTGACTTCTGGCTCAAAAAGATTTGGGACACACACACACCCCCGGCATCCAGTATGACTCGGGAGGGGGATACTACTGGCCCAAACACCAGAGAATCATCTGGACATTGCTAGTGCTATGACTTCATGTGTGGTACCAAGGCCTAGGTACCATCTCCTTCTCCTTGGCAAGGGCCCCTCAATAGCCGGCTGATCTGGCAACACTACGCCCTTGCTCCCCAGCAACTGATATCAACTGTCAGTGGTATTAGAGGGAGTAGATATCATTCAGGACTATGAGCCATCAGAGTTGGTAGCCATTGATAGCTCCATCCTCCATGAATTTGTCCACTCCCCTTTGGAAACCTGTGGCAGGGAGCTCCACAAATTATGCACTCTGTGAGGGAATATTTTCTTTTGTCCGTCTTGAGTCTCCACCTCCCCATCTTCAGTTTCAATGGATGATCCCAGGTTCTAGTATTATGGGAGAGGGAGAAAACTGGGGGCACAAGATGGGGGGCAGTGGGTAGAAGCCCTGATTGGCTGATCTTGCAGAAACCAAAGGCCAGCAGAGCTAGGCCCGGTGCGTGGGAGTTGACAAACTAGGCGATTGCCTAGGCCACCAACTCCCGGCAGGGGTGGCTGCCCCCTCCCTGCTCATGCCATTTCTGAGCCTCCCGCTAGGGTTGCCAAGTCCAATTCAAGAAATATCTGGGGACTTTGGGGGTGGAGCCATGAGACATTGGGGCGGAGCCAGGAACAAGGGTGTGACAAGCATAACTGAACTCCAAGAGAGTTCTGGCCATCACATTTAAAGGGACAGCACACCTTTTCAAATGTTTTCCTTCCATAGGAAATAATGAAGGATAGGGGCACCTTCTTTTGGGGCTCATAGAATTGGACCCCCTGGTCCAATCGTTTTGAAACTTGGGGGGTACTTTGGGGAGAGGCACTAAATACTATACTGAATATTTGGTGCCTCTACCTCAAAAAAAGGCTCCCCCGGAGCCCCTGAAACCTCCAGATGAATTCCCCATTATACCCTATGAGAATCGATCCCCACATAGGGAATAATGAAGTGCTCAGCAGATGTCCCCCCCCCCCCCCAATTTCTGGCGACTCTGAAGCAGGGGACTGGCCTCTCTACTCACGAGTTGCTGCCAGCTTCTTCACAGAAACACAGACACACTATGCCAAGAGGAAGCCTTTCAATCAGAGACTGAAGCCTCCGGAGGTGCAAAGGCACATGGTCCTTTGAGGGTGGGGCTTCCCCCCGCCAGCCAGCTGACAGGGGGTGGGAAGGAGTCTGGGAAAGTGGAAGAACCCCCGCTGGGACCTCCTGCTCATTTTTTTCTTGTCTCTGAGGGATCGGAGGAGCTCCCCTGATCCCTCAGAGCTGAGAAAGAACAGTGTTTCCCTTCCCCAGTGTCCTCTGAGGGCACTGGGGAAGGGAAGGGCGAAGTGATCTGGCTTTCCTTGGCTTTCCCGCGCTGCAGGTGGGTCAAGTGGGGGGCGACTAGGGTTGCTAAGTCCTCTTCATCCCCCAGCGCAGGACATTCATGTGCACAATGCACGTGTGTGACGAAATGATGTCACCCGGAAGCGGCGTCATCAAAATGGCGGTGCCCGTGCGGGGCCACTTTAGGCGTTTCTGGGGAAACTCTATGGTTTTCCTGGACGCTCTAGCCATTTGGGAGGTTAAAAGTCTATGGTACCCATTGTACCATAGAGTTTTACCTCCCAAATGGTTAGAGCATCTGGGGAAACCATAGAGTTTTCCCAGAAACGCCAAGAGTGGCCCCGCATGGGCACTGCCATTTTGATTATGTCACTTCCAGGTGATGTCATCGCGCCAGCGACACAGGGGGAGAACCTCCCGGGCAGCCCTAGGGGGTGGTGTTTGCTTGGAGTGCTCCTCATGAGAAGCCCTCCATGCAGGCGGGGCTCAGCCTTCCTGCTCCACGGAAGGGTCGATCGGGGGGGTGGGGGGTGGGGGAGCATTTGCACAGATGGCTCCTCAAGAGGAGCCCTCCCTGCAAACGGGGCCATCTGTCCCCACTTGGCCTTCCTGCTCTGAGGGAGGGTCGAGTGGGGAGGGGTGGCATGGGGGCTCCTCTTGAGGAGTCCTCCCTGCAAACTGGGCCCGATTTGGGCTGGTGCTGGGGGCCCTCCCCCACTGGAGGGCAGGGGGAGGGGGCGAAGCTTGCCAGAGGCTGCAAAAAACCCAGCGCCCTGAACAGAGCTTCTGCTCAATAGGCTCATACCTATCAGCTGCTGTGTGGCCTCTCCAGAGGTTTCCTACCCCCCACCAGCTATGAATATTTCCTGCCCTTCCTACGGCTGAAGAGGACTCAGGCTGTTGAGTCTGTATTGCACCGCGTTCAGTTAGGCTTTTAATGAAGGATACATGTAATTGCGTTCATTGCAGGTTGTCCTGGCAGGTGGAGGGCAGTGAAACGAGAAACCGCAGCGATCAGACGTTCGCCGACTGCCCTTAGCGAGAGGCAAGGATAAAGCTCTCCACGCACAAATCCTGCCGCAGAAACGAGCTGCGCAGACAGATCCCATTAATGGTAATGGTCTAATTACCAGCACACCACACTCAATATTTACCCTTAAGTGGTCCCAAAGTTTCATTACTTCCCCTTCTTCGTCGCTAGCGTTTCTTGCATCAAAGTGCACTAAGCGGGGGAGAGGGAGCGAACGACGCACAAGTTAGGCTTGTGTATTTGCAGATGTAGCCTTGCTTTTGGGAGGGCCCCGGATGAAACTGAATGAAGACGGATGGTGGAAAGACAAAGAGAAACAGGGGAAGTGAGATGGAAGAAAAGAAGAAGGTGTCTGAAATGTCAGCTCAGGGATAACCGGCTTGTGGCAGCTGAGGATCCATCACAATCTCTCTTTTGGATGCTTCGCTGGGGTCTCCTTTATCCAGATTCCCCCCCATAGGAAAAGTCCAGCAGGAACTCATTTGCATATTAGGCCACACCCCCTGATGTCACCATTGTTTCACACCGGAGCTTCCCCCCCGAAAAAGCCCAGCAGGAACTCATTTGCATATTAGGCCACACACCCCGACGCCGAGCCAGCCGGAACTGAGTTCCTGTGAGTTCCTGCTCAAAAAAAGCCCTACGTTTATCCCATTGCGGATGCTGTGGACTGCCGTGGGTTCAACGTCAAATCAAGCCCGATTTCTCCTGAGAAGTTAAAATGACGAAGCTGAGGCTATTGTTGCAGGCTTTGCCCTTCCTGAGGGCTGATTCACACATGCTTGTGCCTCACTTTATGTTCCTGACCTCAGTTGCTGCCCTTTTGATGTCAGGATGGAGTCCGTTGAAAAGGCTTACGTTTGACTGCAGTGCGAATCCCAACTGGAAACGGCTCGTCCACACCTGCAAGTCATCCCTTGAAACTGCATTCAGGGACTCCTCTGTAGGGCTGCCAGCTCAGAATTAGGAAACACCTGGAGACTTGGGGAATGGAGTTTGAGGAGGGCGGGGTTTGGGGAGGGGAGGGACTTCCGTGGGGTCTAAGGCCATCGAGTCTCCCCTCCAAAGCAGCCAATTTCTGCCGGTGAACTGAACTCTGTCGCTTGGAGGTCGGATGTAATGGTGGGGGATCTCCAGGCACCACCTGGAGAGCCAGTTTGGTGTAGTGGTTAAGTGTGCGGACTCTTATCTGGGAGAACCGGGTTTGATTCCCCACTCCTCCACTTCCACCTGCTGGAATGGCCTTGGGTCAGCCATAGCTCTCGGTGAGTTGTCCTTGAAAGGGCAGCTGCTGTGAGAGCCCTCTCCAGCCCCACCCACCTCACAGGGTGTCTGTTGTGGGGGAGGAAGGGAAAGGAGATTGTGAGTCGCTCTGAGACTCTTCAGAGTGGAGGGTGGGATATAAATCCAATATCTTCATCTACCTCACAGGGTGTCTGTTGTGGGGGAGGAAGGGAAAGGAGATTGTGAGCCGCTCTGAGACTCTTCGGAGTGGAGGGCGGGATAGAAATCCAATATCATCATCCAATATCATCATCTGGAGGTTGGCAAACCTCTGTGTCAGCAAAGGATCAGTTGCCATTTTCCTCTGCAAAGCTGAAAGTCAAAACAGGTCTTTGGGTTCGGGGCGGGGGAGGAAGAGGGCTTTTCATCAGCAGTGGAATCTTCTGCTCTCTCTTGGCCTGCCGGGCCCTGAGGAGTGAGAAGTGAAGGGCGGATGAGATGCAAGGGATATTAGCAATTAAGTGCTCGAGTGTTTTGAACCTCTCTCTCTCCTTCTAAGTGCTAATTAAGGATAGAAAATGGGCAGCGGAAGAGCAAGGGGCTCTCACAGCAAGGTGGGAGCCCCTTCAGACTCCCCAACGTGACTTGGAACAAATCGATGGAGATGTGAAGAAAGGGACGTGACGTGGGGACAGGGATGAGGCGGACTTGCAAAAACAAGTCCCCGAATGCCACTGACAGGGCTGCGGTGCCTCTGTAGGGGCTGCCAGGTCTCCCCCCCCCCTCCCATGGCTGCAAGTAGGAAGTGGGGTTGCCAGCTCCAGGTCTGGGGATTCCTGGAGATTCGGTGGTACAGCCTGGGGAGAGATTTCAGTGTGGTACAGTGCCACGGAACCCAGCCTCCAAAGCATTTGTTTTCTCTAGGGAACTGATCTCTGTAGTCCGGAGATAAGCTGTGATTCTGAGGGATCCCCAGATCCCACCTGGAGGCTGGCATTCCTAGGTTGCCAAATCTGGACTGAACATATGGACACATGAAGCTGCCTTCTACTGAATCAGACACTCAGTCTTGTCTACTCAGACTGGCAGCGGCTCTCCAGGGTCTCAGGCCTATTTGCCTGCACCCTTTTTAGTTGGAGATGCTGGGGATTGAACCTGGGACCTTCTGCTTACCAAGCAGATGCTCTACCACTGAGCCACTGCCCCTCCCCAACACATATGAACATATGAAGGTGCCTTCTACTGAATCAGACCCTCCCAGATCCATCAAAGTCAGTATTGTCTACTCAGACTGACAACAGCTCTCCAGGGTCTCAAGCTGAGGTTATTCATGCCTCGTTCCCTGGACCCTTTTTAGTTGGAGATGCCAGGGCTTGAACCTGGGACCTTCTGCTTACCAAGCAGATGCTCTACCACTGAGCTGCAGCCCTATTCATGGATCTCCAGGTTCTCAAGCTGAGGTATTTCACACCTACTTGCCTGGACCCTTTTTAGTTGGAGATGCCAGGGGTTGAAGCTGGGACCTTCTGCTTACCAAGCAGATGCTCTACCACTCAGCCACCATCCCTCCTAGTATAAATTCCTGGAGATTTTGGGGGTTAGCCTGGGGTGGGTGGGTTTTGGGGAGGAGAGGGTGGCTGTAGGGTACAAGGCCTTAGACTCCACCCTCCAAACCAGCCGTTTTCTCCAGGGGAACTGATCTCTGCAGCCTGGAGACCATTTGCAATTCTGGGAGAACTCTGAGACCCACCTAAAGGTTGGCAACCCTAAGGACCCCTGACTCCCTCCCTGCTCTAAAGAGAGAAGAAACAGTAGCTCTGCTGCATTTGGAAAGGAAGGATGAGTGGGAGGCTTCTGCGTAGTTTGCTGGTCCTCATCAATGGAGGAGAATCTGTCCTGCAGAGAGCCTCAGAAGTATTCCAAAGAGTCTCTCTGCGCCTTGGCTCTTCTCTGGCCGTGCTGATTCCCCACTATGGCATGTCCTTGTGTGAGGGAGTGGGGGACCTTCCCCCAGCTCTTTTTATTCTGCAAAGAGACATGGAGTAAGTTGCACCCACCAGCTTTTGAAGAGGCCTGGGTGTGCCCTCCCTTTCCATAGGGATAAAGTGAGATTTAGATGCATCCCCTTTTGCAGGATAAGAGCCCCGTGGCACAGAGTGGTAAAGCTGCAGTCCTAAACTCTGCCCATGACCTGAGTTCGATCCCAGCGGAAGCTGGGTTCAGGTAGCCAGCTCGAGGTCGACTCAGCCTTCCATCCTTCTGAGGTTGGTAAAAGTAGTCCCCAGCTTGCTGAGGGGAAAGCGTAGATGACTGGGGAAGGCAGTGGCAAGCCTGTAAAAAGTGTGCCATGAAAAACGTGAAAGCAACGTCACCCCAGAGTCGGAAATGACTGGTGCTTGCACAGGGGACTTTTCCTTTAAGAGCTCCATGGCGCAGAGTGGTAAAGCTGCAGTACTGCAGTTGGAGCCCTCTGCTCTAGGGTGGCCAGACCGTCCCGGTCTCCCGGGACATTCCCGGTTCTGGCCACCCAATCCCGGATCCCGGGCTGCCTATACCGGGACCATTAAAGGTCCCGGTTTAGGCAGCCCCGGAGCCGGTGGGCCGCGGGCGCCGGCGGGGAAGGCGGGGAGTGAGGGAGGGAGCGTCCCTGCGCCTGCGCAGGGCCCCTGCGCACGCGCAGGGACGCTCCCTCCCTCACTCCCCGCTTTCCCCGCCCGCGCGCGGGGCCCGGCGGCAGTAGTGGAGGCCTCTCCGTGGAGGCCTCTCCTTCCAGAGACTCTGGAGGGCCTCCAGCGACCAGCGGAGGCCGCGGAGAGGCCGCGGGGCACTCGGCGCTGGTCCCGGAAGGCCTTCCAGAGCCTCTGGAAGGCCTTCGGGGACCAGCGCCGGCCAGCGAAGGCTTCCCCGCGGCCTCCGCTGGTCCCTGGAGGCCCTCCAGAGTCTCTGGAGGGCCTCCAGGGACCAGCGGAGGCCGCGGGGAGGCCGCGGGGCACCCGGCGCTGGTCCCGGAAGGCCTTCCAGAGCCTCTGGAAGGCCTTCCGGGACCAGCGCCGGCCAGCGAAGGCTTCCCCGCGGAGGCCCCGGGGAGGCCGCGGGGCACCTGGCACTGGTCCCGGAAGGCCTTCCAGAGCCTCTGGAAGGCCTTCCGGGACCAGCGCCGGCCAGCGAAGGCTTCCCCGCGGCCTCCGCTGGTCCCTGGAGGCCCTCCAGAGTCTCTGGAGGGCCTCCAGGGACCAGCGGAGGCCGCGGGGCACGCGGCGCTGGTCCCGGAAGGCCTTCCAGAGCCTCTGGAAGGCCTTCGGGGACCAGCGCCGGCCAGCGAAGGCTTCCCCGCGGCCTCCGCTGGTCCCTGGAGGCCCTCCAGAGTCTCTGGAGGGCCTCCAGGGACCAGCGGAGGCCGCGGGGAGGCCGCGGGGCACCCGGCGCTGGTCCCGGAAGGCCTTCCAGAGCCTCTGGAAGGCCTTCCGGGACCAGCGCCGGCCAGCGAAGGCTTCCCCGCGGCCTCCGCTGGTCCCTGGAGGCCCTCCAGAGTCTCTGGAGGGCCTCCAGGGACCAGCGGAGGCCGCGGGGAGGCCGCGGGGCACCCGGCGCTGGTCCTGGAAGGCCTTCCAGAGCCTCTGGAAGGCCTTCGGGGACCAGCGCCGGCCAGCGAAGGCTTCCCCGCGGCCTCCGCTGGTCCCTGGAGGCCCTCCAGAGTCTCTGGAGGGCCTCCAGGGACCAGCGGAGGCCGCGGGGAGGCCGCGGGGCACCCGGCGCTGGTCCTGGAAGGCCTTCCAGAGCCTCTGGAAGGCCTTCGGGGACCAGCGCCGGCCAGCGAAGGCTTCCCCGCGGCCTCCGCTGGTCCCTGGAGGCCCTCCAGAGTCTCTGGAGGGCCTCCAGGGACCAGCGGAGGCTGCGGGGAGGCCGCGGGGCACCCGGCGCTGGTCCCGGAAGGCCTTCCAGAGCCTCTGGAAGGCCTTCCGGGACCAGCGCCGGCCAGCGAAGGCTTCCCCGCGGCCTCCGCTGGTCCCTGGAGGCCCTCCAGAGTCTCTGGAGGGCCTCCAGGGACCAGCGGAGGCCACGGGGAAGCCGCAGAGCAGCCGGCGCTGGTCCCTGGAGGCCTCCAGAGGCCAGCGCCGGCAGCTCCCTCCCTCCCTCGCCGCGAGGCCGCCGCCGGAGGACTCCCCGCCGCTGGACTCCGCCGCCCTGGAATAAGGTAAGGGGGCCGAAAGCGGGGGGGGGGAGGGGCGGGGGCGGCCTTCCTTTCTTCCCTCCCTCCCTCCTCCCTCCCTTCCTTCCTTCCTTCCTTCCTTCCTTCCTTCCTTCCTTCCTTCCTTCCCTCACTCCCTTCCCTTCCTTCCTTCCTTCCTTCCCTCCCTCCTCCCTTCCTTCCTTTCTTCCTTCCTTCCCTCACTCCCTTCCCTTCCTTCCTTCCCTCCCTCCCTCCTCCCTCCCTTCCTTTCTTCCTTCCTTCCCTCACTCCCTTGCCTTCCTTCCTTCCCTCCCTCCTCCCTTCCTTCCTTTCTTCCTTCCTTCCCTCCCTCCCCCTTCCTTCCTTCCTTCCTTCCCTCCCTCCCCCTTCCTTCCTTCCTTCCTTCCTTCCTTCCTTCCTTCCTTCCTTCCTTCCTTCCTTCCTTCCTTCCTTCCTTCCTTCCTTCCTTCCCTCCCTTCCTTCCTTCCTCCCTCCCTTCCTTCCTTCCTTCCCTCCCTCCCTCCTTCCTTTCTTCCCTTCTTCCCTCCCTCCCTTTCTCCCTTCCTTCCTTCCTTCCCTCCCTCCCTCCTTATGTTCTTATGTGACACAGAGTGTTGGACTGGATGGGCCACTGGCCTGATCCAACAGGGCTTCTCTTATGTTCTTATGTGACGCAGAGTGTTGGACTGGATGGGCCACTGGCCTGATCCAACAGGGCTTCTCTTATGTTCTTATGTGACGCAGAGTGTTGGACTGGATGGGCCACTGGCCTGATCCAACAGGGCTTCTCTTATGTTGTTATGTGACGCAGAGTGTTGGACTGGATGGGCCACTGGCCTGATCCAACAGGGCTTCTCTTATGTTGTTATGTGACGCAGAGTGTTGGACTGGATGGGCCACTGGCCTGATCCAACAGGGCTTCTCTTATGTTGTTATGTGACGCAGAGTGTTGGACTGGATGGGCCACTGGCCTGATCCAACAGGGCTTCTCTTATGTGACAATACTGACTTTGGTGGACCCAAGCACTGATTCAGTGTAAGGGAGCTTTGTGTTTGTGACTGGAGTAGACAATACTGACTTTGGTGGACCCAAGCACTGATTCAGTGTAAGGGAGCTTTGTGTTTGTGTCTTCTAGTGCAATTTTGTTCTCAGATCCTGTATTTACTTCATCAGTATATGGGATAAGGCACTTTCTCAACTGTGCTGCATAATGCAGCCTATTTATTTTGTCCTGTTGGCTCTGTTGGCTCTATCTGCGCCACCTTCATCACTTTCGGGGTGTGGATCCCCCAGTGGAGTGGTCTCCCGACTCCCTCCGCCGGCTGTTTCTGATAGCCCTGCGCCCCCTCTTTCATTTGATATGTGTCCCGTGCGGGTGCCACCCTCCCGCCGGGAGATGCCGCAAAATGAGCCCCCTTGAGGCTTATGGCGGCAGGGCTCGGGGGAAGCGAGCTAGACTGCTGTTCTTTTGAGGGGTTATAGAGTGTTTCGAGCCCGTCCCTGTGGCATCGGTCCCATCATTGTGGGGCCCAGGGGGCCGGCGCAGCGGCACGCTGAAGCAGCCTGTCGGTCACTTCCAGGTTCCTGTCCTGCATCTTGACCGGTGTTATTAGTGACAGGCTGCTTCGGCGTGCCGCTGCGCCGGCCCCCTGGGTCCCACAACGATGGGACCGATGCCACAGGGACGGGCTCGAAACACTCTATAACCCCTCAAAAGAACAGCAGTCTAGCTCGCTTCCCCCGAGCCCTGCCGCCATAAGCCTCAAGGGGGCTCATTTTGCGGCATCTCCCGGCGGGAGGGTGGCACCCGCACAGGACACATATCAAATGAAAGAGGGGGCGCAGGGCTATCAGAAACAGTCAGCAGAGGGAGTCGGGAGACCACCCCACTGGGGGATCCACACCCCGAAAGTGATGAAGGTGGCGCAGATAGAGCCAACAGAGCCAACAGGACAAAATAAATAGGCTGCATTATGCAGCACAGTTGAGAAAGTGCCTTATCCCATATACTGATGAAGTATATACAGGATTTGAGAATAAAATTGTTTCCGGCGGTGATATTTGGGGGATTTTGGGGGACGTCACAGGAAGTGCTGTGAAGTCACTTCCTGTTTCCGGCAGGTGACGCGGGGGAAATGATGTCACAGGAAGTGATGCCACTTCCTGTTTCCGGTGGTGGCATGACATCACCGGAAGTGACATCACCGGAAGTGACGTCACTTCCTGTTTCCGGCGGTGCACGCGCTCCGCGCGCGCGCACCACCCCCCCCAGTGTCCCTGGCTGGCCTTCAGACATTATGGTCACCCTACTCTGCTCACGACCTGAGTTCGATCCCAGCAAAAGCTGGTTCAGGTAGCCGGCTCCAGGCTGACTCAGCCTTCCATCCTTCCGAGGTTGGTCAAATGAGTACCCAGCTTGCTGGGGGGGGGGGGGGAAGCGTAGATGACTGGGGAAGGCAATGGCAAACCACCCCGTAAAAAGTCTGCCGTGAAAACGTTGTGAAAGCAACGTCACCCCGAGTCAGAAATGACTGGTGCTTGCACAGTGGACTACCTTTACCTTTTACCTTTTGCAGGAAGGAGCAGGATCAGCCTTGAAAACAAGGGCAGGCAAAAGCTGGGGTTTCTCCAGCCATGTTGCCAATGCACCGGATTACTAAACAGCTGCTCCCAGCCCAGGGAGGAAAAAACAGACAGATCCCAGGGTCATTTTGTAGCAAAAAAGGTGCAGGAGCTCAGTAGCATATAGAATCATAGAATCCTAGAGTTGGAAGGGACCTCTAGGGTCATCTAGTCCAACCCCCTGCACAATGCAGGAAACTTACAAACCCCTCCCCCTAAATTCACAGGATCTTCATTGCTGTCTAGCCTCTGTTTAAAAACCTCCAAGGAAGGAGAGCTCACCACCTCCCGAGGAAGCCTGTTCCACTGAGGAACCACTCTAACAGTCAGGATGTTCTTCCTCATGTTGAGCCGGAAACTCTTTTGATTTAATTTCAACCCACTGGTTCTGGTCCTACCTTCCAGGGCCACAGAAAACAATTCCACACCATCCTCTATAGGACAGCCCTTCAAGGACTTGAAGATGGTGATCCTATCACCTCTCGGCCGCCTCTTCTCCAGGCTAAAGATCCCCAGCTCCTTCAACCTTTCCTCATAGGACTTGGTCTCCAGACCCCTCACCATCTTCGTCGCCCTCCTCTTGACCCGTTCCAACTTGTCTATATCCTTTTGAAAATGTGGTGCCCAGAACAATACTCCAGTTGAGGTCTTACCAGAGCAGAGTAAAGCGATACCATCACATCATGTGATCTGGACACCATACTTCTGTTGATACAGCCCAAAATTGCATTTGCCTATTTAGCCACCGCATCACACTGTTGACTCATGTTCAGCGTATGGTCCACTAAGACCCCTAGATTTTATATCACCTCACTTGCATATGCCCCGGGATGTATGTGCAGTGGGGAGAGAACTCCCCCCTGCATGCAGACCCTGGCTGGAGGCTCAGGAGCTGTGCTCCTGTGAGCTTCGGCTAAATTCAAGCCCTGGAATGATCCAAATGAACGCGGAGAGGAAACCAGGCCATCTCGCTCTGTTCTCACCATCTCTGAAGCCAGGCAGATACAGCCTCCTGTTCAGAAGCTGGAAATGGATCCAGCAGGCCTGATGGTAATGAGGGTCAAAGGGAGGACCCCCCCAAACCCCTCCCCACAAAAGGCAAAAGAACAGGGTTGCCATTCTCCAGGTGGGACCTGGAGGTTTCCTGCAATTACAACCGATCTCCAGCTCCCCTGATAAAAATGGCTGCTTTGGTTCTGTTGCATTCTAACCTGCTGAGGTCCCTCCCCTCCCCAAACCCCTTCCTCTCCAGGCTCCATCTCCCCAGATCTCCAGGAATGCCTCAAATTGGAGTTGGCAACCCTACCTGTTGTGGATAGTTTAGCAGTTATACACGTGGTACAGCTGCCACCCTGCCTTTGCTCTCAAGTCCTCGTTTGGATTGGTTGCTGCATTTCATTTTGCTGCTGCTCCTTGTAGCTTTGGTGAGAGAGCCAGTCAGGTGTCGTGGTTAAGTGCGCGGACTCTTATCTGGGAGAACCGGGTTTGATTCCCCACTCCTCCACTTGCACCTGCTGGAATGGCCTTGGGTCAGCCATAGCTCTCTTATCTGGGAGAACCGGGTTTGATTCCCCACTCCTCCACTTGCAGCTGCTGGAATGGCCTTGGGTCAGCCATAGCCCTCTTATCTGGGAGAACCGGGTTTGATTCCCCACTCCTCCACTTGCAGCTGCTGGAATGGCCTTGGGTCAGCCATAGCTCTCTTATCTGGGAGAACTGGGATTGATTCCCCACTCCTCCACTTGCACCTGCTGGCATGGCCTTGGGTCAGCCATAGCCCTCTTATCTGGGAGAACTGGGATTGATTCCCCACTCCTCCACTTGCACCTGCTGGCATGGCCTTGGGTCAGCCATAGCTCTCTTATCTGGGAGAACCGGATTTGATTCCCCCCTCCTCCACTTGCACCTGCTGGCATGGCCTTGGGTCAGCCATAGCTCTCTTATCTGGGAGAACCGGGTTTGATTCCCCACTCCTCCACTTGCAGCTGCTGGAATGGCCTTGGGTCAGCCATAGCTCTCTTATCTGGGAGAACCGGATTTGATTCCCCCCTCCTCCACTTGCACCTGCTAACATGGCCATGGGTCAGCCATAGTTCTTGCAGAGCTGTCCTTGAAAGGGCAGCTTCTGGGAGTGCTCTCTCAGCCTCACCGACCTCACAGGGTGTCTGTTGTGGGGGAGGAAGGTAAAGGAGATTGTAAGCTGCTCTGAGATTCAGAGTATAAAAATAAAGGTAGTCCCCTGTGCAAGCACCAGTCATTTCCAACTCTGGGGTGACATCGCATCATGATGTTTTCACGGCAGACTTTTTTACGGGGTGGTTTGCCATTGCCTTCCCCGGCCATCTGCACTTCCCCCCCAGCAATCTGGGTACTCATTTTACCGACCTCAGAAGGATAGAAGGCTGAGTCAACCTCGAGCCGGCTACCTGAAAACCCAGCTTCCACCGAGGATCGAACTCAGGTCGTGAGCAGAGCTTAGGACTGCAGTACTGCAGCTTTACCACTCTGTGCCACGGGGCTGCTTACGATTCAGAGTATAGAGTGGGATATAAATCCAATATCTTCTTCTTTGGGAACTCACTGGGTGTTTTACACTGACAGTTTGTGACTCTCTATCACCGCATTGGAAACTCACCTTTTACATTACCTAACGTTCTCACAACTGTTTTGCATCGTTGCTGCCCGAAGCATCTACATTTGTTTCAGTGAGATGAATTTCGGAGCTGCTGCTGCAACGTTTTTCTCGACAGTAGTTTTGATCTGGCCTTTTCCCTTCAGGCGTTTCGAACTTGTATTGTAGAACAGGGGTGGCCCAACGGTAGCTCTCCAGATGTTTTTTGCCAACAACTCCCATCAGCCCCAGCCATTGGCCATGCTGGCTGGGGCTGATGGGAGTTGTAGGCAAAAAAACATCTGGAGAGCTACCATTGGCCACCCCTGTTGTAGAAGTCTGCATGCGTTTTAAAAGACTCCTCCAAAAGCCACAAGGTGCAGTCATTTGCATGAGAACTGACAGCGCTTGAAATTTTTTAATATCATTGCTTGCCTCTCCTTGTGATTTAAATTTGTATTGTTTTTGCAGCGTTGACACGGTTTCCAAGCAATCGTATACCTTTGACTAAGCACTGGTATTCCGGTTGCCCTCTGATCAGAGACACCCCTCTGCTCCCCCCCCCCCCAATTGAAACGCTTAAATGTAAAAGGAAAATAATTAAAGCGGAACGGAGGCAGGAGATCTGAAGACTCTAAAACTCTGGATCAAACTGAATGTAAAAACACCCACTGCTTCTCAGGGCCCTTGCAGCCTTATCGTTCCACCTGAAAGGAGAGAGAACTTGAGGTTTGCATCCTGAGACCATTTCCCTGAAACTAAATCTGGGTGTGGAATAGGGTTGCCAAATCCAATTTAAGAAATATCTGGGGACTTTGGGGGTGGAGCCAGGAGACTTTGGGGGTGGAGCCAGGAGACATTGGGGTGGAGCCAAGATCAAGGCTGTAACAAGCATAATTGAACTCCAAAGGGAGTTCTGGCCATCACGTTTAAAGGGACGGCACACCTTTTCAATGCCTTCCTTGCATAGGAAATAATGAAGGATAGGGGCACCTTCTTTTGGGGCTCATAGAATTGGACCCCCTGGTCCAATAAAATTTTTGAAACTTAGGGGATATTTTGGGGAGGGGCAGTAGATGCTGTACTGAAAATTTGGTGCCTCTACCTCAAAAAACAGCCCCCCCCCAGAGCCCCAAATATCTGTGGATCAATTCTCCATTATTTTCTATGGGAATAAATCTCCATAGAGATAACAGAGTTCCCAGCAGACATTTCCCTCCCCTCCCCTCGCTTTCTGATGACCCTGAAGTGGGGGGAGGGCCTCCAAACCGGGGGATCCCCTGCCCCCACCTGGGGATTGGCAACCCTAGTGTGGAAACGTCTAGATTTTTGCAGTGACACTCCAGGGCATCTGGGGCCTTGCCCATTCCAAGGAGATGTTCAGGGTCCGACGGGTCACGCTCATTCAAGGGGCGTCTGTTGCCCGAGCTCTTCGCGCTTAATGAGGGTGGATTGCAAATCTGGGTGTTCCTTCTGCTGCCTGCTGCATCCCAGTAAGCAAATGACGCCCGGATCTCGCCACCCGCCCACCCCCACCCCGCATGCAGATGAACCCATCCCTCCTCCAGCTTCTTCGTCCAGGATGCAAATAAGAGAGTGACCCTCATGGGCACCTCAACCCCGTATGCAAATAGCAGAGCCTTCTGAAAGCGGGGGGGGGGGGGGGGATGCCGCACGCTGCAGAGGGCACAGCCTGGCCAGCAGAGAGCCTGGTTTTCCTCCCTGCGCGGAAAGGCAGGTGCTCGAGAGAACCCAAGGAGTTTTCCCAGAGCCATCCCACAAAACCGAGAGGGACAGAAGGCCTATTCATTCCCTCTGTCGCAGAGGCCACTTCTATGGGTCTGGAGGACAAGAGCCCCTTTTGCCAGATGTTGGCACATCGTTTTTGCCCAGAGCCCTGCGCGAATGCTTCCAACGGGCCTCTTAATGGCTGCCTTTGCGGGAGATGAAAAGGCACGTTTGTCTCTGGACCGAGCTGGCAGGATCGGCCGAGCTCCCGAAGGGGATGCCGGAGAACGGCGCAGAAGAGACGGACTCTCTAACAGGACTTGGCAGGCTCGACGCATTACCTCTCCTGCCATCTGTCGAGAGAGCGAGGAGTCCAGGATCCGGTCCTGGAGAAGGCAGCGGCAGGTGGGAGCCGCTTGCGAGATGCTCTGGGCAGGATCTTTAGCTAATGTTTACTGCGAGAAGCTGGTGCAGGCTGGACAATTGGCTGTCACCTCTCTAGCCTGAATAATGTGGAGCCTCCACATTCAGAGGCACTAAACCTCTGAATCCCAGAGCCAGGAGTCAGCCTCAGGAGAAGGCCTCGGCCTTTGCGCCCTGTTGTTGGCCATCCAGAGGAACTGGTTGGCCACTGAGTGAGACAGGATATCTGTGATGCTGTCCCTATGAAGAAAGGTTAAAACACTTGGGGCTCTTTAGCTTGGAGAAACGTCGACTGTGGGGTGACATGATCGAGGTTTACAAGATAATGCATGGGATGGAGAAAGTAGAGAAAGAAGGACTTTTCTCCCTTTCTCACAATACAAGAACTCGTGGGCATTCGATGAACTTGCTGAGCAGTCAGGTTAAAACGGATAAAAGGAAGTCCTTCTTCACCCAAAGGGTGATTAAGATGTGGAATTCACTGCCACAGTAGGTGGTGGCAGCTACAAGCATAGCCAGCTTCAAGAGGGGGTTAGATAAAAATATGGAGCAGAGGTCCATCAGTGGCTATTAGCCACAGTGTGTGTGTGTGTGTATATGTGTGTATATATGTAATTGTTTTGGCCACTGTGTGACACAGAGTGTTGTACTGGATGGTCCATTGGCCTGATCCAACATGGCTTCTCTTATGTTCTTATGTGACACAGAGTGTTGGACTGGATGGGCCATTGGCCTGATCCAACATGGCTTCTCCTATGTTCTTATGTTCTGGGGGTCATTCACCGGTGATCTCTTCTTGAAGGTCCATTTTAGCATCTTCTAAAATGTCCAGAGGTGGACAATGTGACTCCAGGTCAACCAGGAAAACTGGCTTCTGACCTAGGATAAATCTCAATTACCTCCTTTGGTCTCTCTACTGCAATCACATTAACCGTGATGGATTCTGTTGGTGTCAAGCTGTAATTTCCACTGTGGGCCTCTACTTAGCGTCCGCTCTCCACAGTCCATTTCTGAGCACATTTTTTTATTCCCAGCTGCTGCTGGAAAGGTCATGGGCATTTGTGCATTAGTGCATGACGACATGACAGGAGATGTGGAGGAGAGGCATGGGTATGTTTCTCTGTTAGCATTGCACTTTTCCCCTAAGGACCTCTGACCTTGTTAACTCGAGGAAGAAGAGCAAGAGAAAATCCCTGTGCCGGTTGCAGAATGTTCCAAGGCTGCTGCAGCAGCAGCAACAAAAGTTGGAATCTTGGCGTCCAAGATTAGAAAGGAATCTGAGGCAAATCACACCTTCCCTTCCTCAGAACACAGGTCTGCTCTGCAGGGTAGTTAGAGGCAGGGGTCGTTTTGTAGAAAAAGAGGCGGGGGGGCTCATCCAGGGATTGTGATACTATTCAATGGACAAGGAGGTGGAACTCTCAGAAGGAGATGGAGGAACTCAGAAAGGTTCAGGAGCTGTGCTCCTGTGAGCTCCCACTGAATCCGAGGCCTGGTAGAGGTAGAACAAAGCAAGAGTCAAGTTGCATCTTTAAGACCAACATAGTGTTGTTGTTTTTTCCAGAATGTAAGCTTTCGTGTGCTAGAAGCACACTGCATCAGACAAAGGTATGGAATGGCAAACAGTCCTAAATATAGAGGAAGTGGACAGTGAGTTGGTATGCAGACCAACATGGCTGTCCACCTGGGTAGTTAGAGGGTTACTGTGACAAGGTATGGAAAGCTCTCAAAACACCAAGGGAGGGAGGAAGGGAGGAAGGAAGGAGAGCCGTTACTACACAAAATGGAACTACGCTCACAGCTGGTTGCTAATTTTATGTTCGGCTTGCTTCTTAGGATTTGGAGCAGTAACCAGCTGCTTACACCCCCCCCCTCCCAGCGTTCCCTTTTGCTGTACAACAGGTGTCCCCAACATATGCCCACTGACACCTCTCCTGGTGCTCACAAAGGGTTTTTTTTTTTAAAAGAGGGCAGGCCCCAAGTGTTTTTTTTTTTCTTTTTTGTCCAGCAAAAGCCAGCAGGCTTCAGAAATTTTGGGATCCCTTGTCTACAGGCTCTAGGGATCACCTGCTACCCTCTGGGGATTGCTTGCTTCCCTGTCTTTCCCAAGATAAGGTAGTTGACATGTGGCGTGTCTCTGCTCTAGGCCCTTTGTGTGTGTGTGTGTGTGTGTGCGTAGCAGGAACTCCTTTGAATATTAGGCCACACACCCCTGATGCAGCCAATCCTTCAAGATCTTACAGGGCTCTTAGTACAAGGCCTACTGTAAGCTCCAGGGGGATTGGCTACATCAGGGGTGGCCAACGGTAGCTCTCCAGATGTTTTTTTGCCTACAACTCCCATCAGCCCCAGCCATTGGCCATGCTGGCTGGGGCTGATAGGAGTTGTAGGCAAAAAAAAAAAAAATATGGAGAGCTACCGTTGGCCACCCCTGGGCTACATCATGGAGGTGTAGCCTAATCTGCAAAGGAGGTCCTGCTACAGAAAAAGCCCTGAGCTGCTGGAAATAGGAGGCGTGTATCCATCCATCTATGGAGCTTGGGACTTCCCCATATCTCACAATCCCTGTCGCTTATTGAGCTCCTGAAACGGTTTTCCTGGGGGTCAGCAGAACCTCCAGAACAGAACGGGGGACAAAGCAGAGGTCTGCAGTGGGAGGAGGGATCACCAGAAATCATCACCCTGCTTTCCGCCAATGGCGTTCCATCAAAGGGACTGCATGGTTGGATGCATGTCGAGATCAGGGCCAACTCGTCCACTTGGCAAATGATGAGGTCGCCTAGGGTGACAGGAGGGAGGTGCTGAATTGGGCTTCCCTCTCCCGGTGCCCAAGACAACCATTTAGTTTGCCTCTCTCCCCCCTACTGCCACCCCCACCTCTGCTGCCAGCTACCCCCGCTTCCCTTCTGCCCCGCACTGAAGACTGAAGTCTTTCACATCACCTCCAGCCTGGTCTTTTCAACTTGAGATGCTGAGGATTCTGAGAAATTCTGCACTGCCAAGCAGATGCTCTTCCTCTGAGCCAGTTTGGTGTAGTGGTTAAGTGTGCGGACTCTTTTCTGGGAGAACCGGATTTGATTCCCCGCTCCTCCACTTGCACCTGATGGAATGGCCTTGGGTCAGCCGTAGCTCTGGCAGAGGTTGTCCTTGAAAGGGCAGCTGCTGTGAGAGCCCTCTCCAGCCCCACCCACCTCACAGGGTGTCTGTTGTGGGGGAGGAAGGTGAAGGAGATTGTGAGCCACTCTGAGACTCTTCGGAGTGGAGGGCGGGATATAAATCCAATATCTTCATCTACCTCACAGGGTGTCTGTTGTGGGGGAGGAAGATAAAGGAGATTGTGAGCCACTCTGAGGCTCTTCGGAGTAGCGGGTGGGATATAAATCCAATATCTTCATCTACCTCTCAGGGTGTCTGTTGTGGGGGGGGGAAGTTAAAGGAGATTGTGAGCTGCTCTGAGACTCTTTGGAGTGGAGGGCGGGATATAAATCCAATATCTTCATCTACCTCACAGGGTGTCTGTTGTGGGGGAGGAAGGTAAAGGAGATTGTGAGCCGCTCTGACTCTTCGGAGTGGAGGGCGGGATATAAATCCAATATCTTCATCTACCTCACAGGGTGTCTGTTGTGGGGGAGGAAGGTAAAGGAGATTGTGAGCCGCTCTGAGACTCTTCGGAGTGGAGGGTGGGATATAAATCCAATATCTTCATCTACGTCACAGGGTGTCTGTTATGGGGGGGGGGTAAAGGAGATTGTGAGCCGCTCTGAGACTCTTTGGAGTGGAGGGTGGGATATAAATCCAATATCTTCATCTACCTCACAGGGTGTCTGTTGTGGGGGAGGAAGGGAAAGGAGATTGTGAGCCGCTCTGAGACTCTTTGGAGTGGAGGGCTGGATATAAATCCAATATCTTCTTCAATATCTTCTGAGCCACGGTCCTTCGGTGCTTTGACAGGCTGGAGCAAATGTCCTGCATTCCACAGTTGTGAGCCGTTTCCCAAGCAAAAAGCGGGCATCCAGAGGGTCATGGTAAGCCTGAGTGGATGGGGTTCGTGTTCTGCTCAAGCAAGGCATGATTTGGAGGCCAAATGGAGCCAGCTGTAAGTGGGAGGCAGCGCTAAATTATAGCCTTTGAGCTGCGAATGCTGGGGGTTGGACATTGTGTTCAGAAATGGTTCGCAAGGATGGGGCATTGTTTTCATCTCTGTAACAGCTGGGGAAGCAAAAGCGGCGGATTCTTGCTCAGGGAAAGGGAGTCAGACACAGTGCAGCCTCTGTTGCCCCTGGGCCCAGGGAACGCGGTTCACGCTCTCATCCTGTGGCTCATCGCAGAGGGAGTGTGTTCCACAAAAGCTGCAATTTGAGCTGGAGCTCAGCCTCGGATCATGGCCCCCTTGATTTGGTTGCTCAGTCAGATTTAGTTAGCAGATGCTGGGGGGCTCTTCAGGAGTCTAGTAGGCAGGAAACCGGAAGGCAAACTGCTCTATTCCAATAGGCTGTCGGGATCAGCCTCATCAGAGATCTCTTCTCTCTGATAGATGGGTTCTAGATGAGAGAGAAGGGTTGCCAGCTTCGGGGTGGGCCCTGGAGATCTCCTGGAATTACAACTTGTCTACAGACACTAGACATCAGTCCCCCTGGAGAAAAGGGCTGCTTTGGAGGGTGGGCTTTATGGTGTATACCCTGTTGAGGTCCCTCCCCTCCCTTGCTATATATACGCCATTGCACGTTTAGGTGCCTCTGTCCTAGTGAATGGAGGGGTCCCTTGTCCAGTGGCACCGGGAGAAGCCTTCCGTCCAGTTGTGGAGAGCCAGTTTGGTGTAGTGGTGAAGTCTGCGGACTCTTATCTGGGAGAACCGGGTTTGATTCCCCACTCCTCCACTTGCACCTGCAGGTATGGCCTTGGGTCAGCCATAGCCCTCTTATCTGGGAGAACCGGGTTTGAGTCCCTACTCCTCCACTTGCACCAGCTGGAATGGCCTTAGGTCAGCCATAGCCCTCTTATCTGGGAGAACCGAGTTTGAGTCCCCACTCCTCCACTTGCACCAGCTGGAATGGCCTTGGGTCAGCCAGAGCTCTCTCATCTGGGAGAACCGGGTTTGAGTCCCTACTCCTCCACTTGCACCAGCTGGAATGGCCTTAGGTCAGCCATAGCCCTCTTATCTGGGAGAACCGGGTTTGATTCCCTACTCCTCCACTTGCACCAGCTGGAATGGCCTTAGGTCAGCCATAGCTCTCTTATCTGGGAGAACCGGGTTTGAGTCCCTACTCCTCCACTTGCACCAGCTGGAATGGCCTTAGGTCAGCCATAGCTCTCTTATCTGGGAGAAACGGGTTTGATTCCCTACTCCTCCACTTGCACCAGCTGGAATGGCCTTAGGTCAGCCATAGGCCTCTTATCTGGAAGAACCGGGTTTGAGTCCCTACTCCTCCACTTGCACCAGCTGGAATGGCCTTAGGTCAGCCATAGCCCTCTTATCTGGGAGAACCGGGTTTGATTCCCTACTCCTCCACTTGCACCAGCTGGAATGGCCTTGGGTCAGCCATAGCTCTCTTATCTGGGAGAACCGGGTTTGATTCCCTACTCCTCCACTTGCACCAGCTGGAATGGCCTTGGGTCAGCCAGAGCTCTCTTATCTGGGAGAACCGGGTTTGATTCCCTACTCCTCCACTTGCACCAGCTGGAATGGCCTTGGGTCAGCCATAGGTCTCTTATCTGGGAGAACCGGGTTTGAGTCCCTACTCCTCCACTTGCACCAGCTGGAATGGCCTTTGGTCAGCCATAGCTCTCTTATCTGGGAGAACCGGGTTTGAGTCCCCACTCCTCCACTTGCACCAGCTGGAATGGCCTTGGGTCAGCCAGAGCTCTCTCATCTGGGAGAACCGGGTTTGAGTCCCTACTCCTCCACTTGCACCAGCTGGAATGGCCTTAGGTCAGCCATAGCCCTCTTATCTGGGAGAACCGGGTTTGATTCCCTACTCCTCCACTTGCACCAGCTGGAATGGCCTTAGGTCAGCCATAGCTCTCTTATCTGGGAGAACCGGGTTTGAGTCCCTACTCCTCCACTTGCACCAGCTGGAATGGCCTTAGGTCAGCCAGAGCTCTCTTATCTGGGAGAACCGGGTTTGAGTCCCTACTCCTCCACTTGCACCAGATGGAATGGCCTTAGGTCAGCCATAGCCCTCTTATCTGGGAGAACCGGGTTTGATTCCCTACTCCTCCACTTGCACCAGCTGGAATGGCCTTGGGTCAGCCAGAGCTCTCTTATCTGGGAGAACCGGGTTTGATTCCCTACTCCTCCACTTGCACCAGAAGAATGGCCTTAGGTCAGCCATAGCTCTGGCAGAGCTGTCCTTGTGAGAGCCAGTTTGGTGTAGTAGTGAAGTGTGCGGACTCTTATCTGGGAGAACCGGGTTTGATTCCCCACTCGTCCACTTGCACCTGCTAGCATGGCCTTGGGTTAGCCATAGCTCTGGCAGAGGTTGTTCTTGAAAGGACAGCTGCTGTGAGAGCCCTCTCCAGCCCCATCCATCTCACAGGGTGTCTGTTGTGGGGGTAGAAGACATAGGAGATTGTGAGCTGCTCTGAGTCTCTGATTCAGAGAGAAGGGCGGGGTATAAATCTGCAATTCTTCTTCTTCCTCCTTGTGGAGAGCTCCTATGGAAATGATTTATTGGTTGAAGAAGAAGAAGATATTGGATTTATATCCTGCCCTATACTCTGAATCTTAGAGTCTAAAAGCAGCTCACAATCTCCTATATCTTCTCCCCCCGCCCCACAACAGACACCCTGTGAGGTGGGTGGGGCTGAGAGGGCTCTCACAGCAGCTGCCCTTTCAAGGACAATCTCTGCCAGAGCTATAGCTGACCCAAGGCCATTCCAGCAGTTGCAAGTGGAGGAGTGGAGAATCAAACCTGGTTCTCCCAGATAAGAGTTCACACACTTCACCACTACACTAAACTGGCTTCCACCGGATTTCACACTATCTGCCTGGGGCTGCAACGAACTTCACCTTTTTCGCATGGCAAGCAGAAACTGGTTTTTAGAGGATCTTGTTTGCTGTGCAAAAGAGGCGGAGCGAGTTGCAGCCCCCCAGGACAGAGAGTGTGAAATCCGCCAAAAGCCCCGCGGAGAAGAGGAGAGTGAGACCAGCAGAAGGCTAGTGGGAAATCAGCACTGGTCTGGGCACCGCCTGAGGGACTAAGAGAAAGTAGTGTTCTGTGCTGCTGAGTTTCACAGCCAGGGGTCATTTTGTAGAAAAATAGGTTGTGGAGCTCATCCAGAGATTGTTATGCAGCTACAGCTACTAGTCAATGGACAAGGCAGGTTGGGAGAAGGGGGAACCCTCAGGAAGGTTCAGGAGCTCCTGCTGAATCTAAGGCCTGTTCACAGTGATTTCCATTCCTTTCCCCCAGAATGCTCCCTTCTCTCTAGTGTTGCCAGCTTTGGGATGGAGATTGGGGGTGGGGGGGGTGGGGGTGGAGGCTGAGTGGCCATTTTCTCCAGGGGAACTGATCTCTGTCACTTAGAAATCAGCTGCAATCCCAAAGAGCCAGTTTGGTGTAGTGGTTAAGTGTGCGGACTCTTATCTGGGAGAACCGGGTTTGATCCCCCACTCCTCCACTTGCAGCTGCTGGAATGGCCTTGGGTCAGCCAGAGCTCTCTTATCTGGGAGAACTGGGTTTGATTCCCCACTCCTCCACTTGCAGCTGCTGGAATGGCCTTGGGTCAGCCAGAGCTCTCTCATCTGGGAGAACCGGGTTGGATTCCCCACTCCTCCACTTGCAGCTGCTGGAATGGCCCTAGGTCAGCCATAGCTCTCTTATCTGGGAGAACCGGGTTTGATTCCCCACTCCACCACTTGCAGCTGCTGGAATGGCCTTGGGTCAGCCATAGCTCTCTTATCTGGGAGAACCGGGTTGGATTCCCCACTCCTCCACTTGCAGCTGCTGGAATGGCCTTGGGTCAGCCATAGCTCTCTTATCTGGGAGAACTGGGTTGGATTCCCCACTCCTCCACTTGCAGCTGCTGGAATGGCCTTGGGTCAGCCAGAGCTCTCTTATCCGGGAGAACTGGGTTCGATTCCCCACTCCTCCACTTGCAGCTGCTGGAATGGCCTTGGGTCAGCCAGAGCTCTCTTATCCGGGAGAACTGGGTTCGATTCCCCACTCCTCCACTTGCAGCTGCTGGGATGGTCTTGGGTCACCATAGCTCTGGCAGAGCTGTCCTTGTGAGAGCCAGTTTGGTGTAGCGGTGAAGTGTGCGGACTCTTATCTGGGAGAAGCAGGTTTGATTCCCCACTCCTCCACTTGCTGCTGCTGGAATGGCCTTGGGTCAGCCAGAGCTCTCTTATCTGGGAGAATCGGGTTTGATTCCCCGCTCCTCCACTTGCACCTGCTGGAATGGCCTTGGGTCAGTCATAGCTCTCGTAGGAGCTGTCCTTGAAAGGGCAGCTGCTGTGAGAGCCCTCTCAGCCTCACCCACCTCACAGGGTGTCTGTTGTGGGGTGGAGGGGGGAGGAAGATAAAGGAGATGGTGAGGCGCTCTGAGACTCTGAGATTTGGAGTGGAGGGCGTGATATACATAAGTCCAATATCTTCTTCTTATTCTGCCCACAGCTGGAGGTTGGCAACCCTCCCCTCCCCCCCTCCCCCAAACAACAGGAGGAAAACAATAACATGAGAGGGCTGCAACATGGCCCCCACCTCTGCAGCAGCGCTCCAGCGCTTCCTTCCTGCACGCACGGTTGCGGCCGCCTTTCTGCCTTTGGGTCCTTTTAGGTGGTGACTTCCGTAATATGGAAACACAGCAACGATTTTGCAGCAGGCCCGTTTTAAAAGATGCCAGATGAACCGAGCCGTGCCTTTCCCCTTCCCAAGGGATACAAAGGCCAGGTTATAAATAACCGCCGCAGAGGCCAGAGATATTCTCTCTAATGCAGGGAGGCAGGCGGAGTGTCAGTACAGCTCCGGGACTGGCGACAAAGGGGCAGACGCAGCCCTCTTACCATTCCGACATTCTGGGCAGTTTCCAGTGCAGCCTGAGTGCCAAGCATCCTGGCCTTCATTTTCCTTTGCATGTTCATTTTTAAAGTGCACAAACTGACTTTGGACACTAACGTCCCTGGAGACATATATAAAACATGCAAACCTTGAATTCAGCAGGAGCTCACAGGAGCACAACTCTTGAACCTTTCTGTGGGTTCCCCCTCCTCTCCCCCAGCTACCGTCTATGGAATCGGAGGTGCAGCTGCATAGCAATCCCTGGATTAGGAGAGCGGGCAGCCAGCCAGCCACTAGGGGCTTTGCCACACCCCCAGCAGCCCTCATTAACCCCTGGAGAAGCCTGTGCCACCCTTTCGCCACTTATTTGATTTTGGGATGTGGGTGGCTTGCTGGCCTTTTGACTGGGGGGTGGGGGGAAGCGGCCCAGGAGAGCCCCAGGTGAGCGAGGCCTGCTTGGGCTGGCTGGATCTCTCCCCAGCCCAAGCAGGCTTCACTTGCCCAGGGCTCCCCTTTCTTGCTTCGGGTTGCTTTTGGTGGGGGGCATATGCTAATGAGTTATGCTCAGGGGTGGAATTCTAGCAGGAGCTCTATTTGCATATTAGGCCACACACCCCTGATGTAGCCAATCCTCCAAGAGCTTACGAAAAAGAGCCTTGTAAGCTCTTGGAGGATTGGCTACACCAGGGGTGTGTGGCCTAATATGCAAAAGAACTGCCAGAATCCCACCCCTGGTTATGCTAATAAGCTCTGCCACCGATTTTTTCCTACAAAACGACCCCTGAAAGCATGAACACGACATTTCATCATTATCATCCAATGACTGGTATGTTAAGTCCCTTCTAGACTTTAGGACATTACTTGTCAGTATCAGTAGTGGATTCCTCACAAGCACGATGCAGAAATCCTCATTTCTAAGGCGACATTAAATCTATTTCTTCCATTCAGACCCACGTCTGCTGGAGATAAGGAAAACTCGCCCAGATAAGCCAGAAAAAGGTCTCCAGATAATGCACATTAATGACGCTATTAAAAGGAAACGATATTTCGGTCCTCGATACTGTTGAGTAGCTGGAAATAAAAGTGCCTCTTAAAGGCCTTGCTTGGGAAACAGAACAGAGACTCCCAAAAAGCTTGGATGAAGAACACATTTCTTGAGGAGGAAGCTTTTGCAAGCTAGAACCTACTTGGTCAAATGTCTGATGTGGAAGATCTGATGAGATCATAGAGTTGGAAGGGATCTCCAGGGCCATCTAGTCCAACCCCCTGCACAATGCAGGGAATTCGCAAATACCTCCCCCTAAATTCACAGGATCCCCATTGCTGTCAGATGGCCATCTAGCCTCTGTTTAAACCCCCCCAAGAAAGGAGAGCCCATCACCTTCCGAGGAAGCCTGTTCCACTGAGGAACCGCTCTAACGGTCAGGAAGTTCTTCCTAATGTTGAGCCGGAAACTCTTCTGATTTAATTTCAACCCATTGGTTCTGGTCCTACCTTCTGGGGCAACAGAAAACAACTCCACACCATCCTCTGTACAACAGACCTTCAAGTACTTCAAGCACTTGGTGCTTGGGGGGGGGGCACAGTTGGAGGGCTTCTAGTGTCCTGGCCCCACTGGTGGACCTCCTGATGGTGCTTGGGTTTTTTTGGCCACTGTGTGACAGAGAGTGTTGGACTGGATGGGCCATTGGCCTGATCCAACATGGCTTCTCTTATGTTCTTATGTCTGGGGCAATGATGCTCTGTATTTTTGGTACTTGGGAGGGGGAGACAGTGGGAGGACTTCCAGTGTCCTAGCCCCATTGGTGGACCTTCTGATGGTGCTTGGGTTTTTTGGCCACTGTGTGACAGAGTGTGTTGGACGGGATGGGCCATTGGCCTGATCCAGCATGACTTCTCTTATGTTTTTAAGGTGGTGATCATATCACCTCTCAACTGCCTTCTCTCCAAACTAAACATACTCCTTCAACCTTTCTACTTTGTCTCCAGACCCCTCACCATCTTTGTTGCCCTCCTCTGGACCCGTTCCAGCTTGTCTCTATCCTTCTTAAAATGTGGTGCCCAAAACACAACACTCCAGGTGAAGTCTTACCAGAGTCTGGACACTAGACTTCTGTTGATACAACCCAGAATTGCATTTGCCTTTTTAGCCACCACGTCACACTGTTGACTCATGTTCAGCGTATGGTCAACTAAGACCCCTAGATCCTTTTCGCACAGACTACAGTGAAGAGATGAAGCAGGCTTAGCCCAGGAAGGCCTCCTCCACAACAAATGAGGTACTCTTTAAGGTGCCAAAGGCTCTTTGTTATTTGGTGTTTGCTGCACAAGACAGGACAAGGGGGCCACCCTTGACTGACACCTCAGAGAAAGAGTTTCAGGCACTGTGTTAGTCTACTGTAGAGGAGCAAAGACAGGACAAGGGGGTCACCCTTGACTGACACCTCAGAGAAAGAGTTTCAGGCACTGTGTTAGTCTACTGTAGAGGAGCAAAGACAGGACAAGGGGGTCACCCTTGACTGACACCTCAGAGAAAAAGTTTCAGGCACTGTGTTAGTCTACTGTAGAGGAGCAAAGACAGGACAAGGGGGTCACCCTTGACTGACATCTCAGAGAAAAAGTTTCAGGCACTGTGTTAGTCTACTGTAGAGGAGCAAGATCTGACTCCCATCGTATCTTGAAGCCCCACAGAATTTCCACGGTATTAGCTTTTGTGAGCCAAAGCTCTCTTTATCAGATCCTGGAAAGAAAGAGGAGGGGGTGTTGTCTAATGCAGAAAGCTAGCAGAAAAAATAACATTCGGCCGTGCAATGTTAACCTGGGGCAGCTTCTCGTTCGCTGCAAATGGGTCAGCGCTACAGGTTGGGGATGCATTGGAGAGGTCGCCACACAAGACAAGATTCCCGGCCTTGCCGCGATGAGCCAGTATGAAAAGCCCAGCGCTATGAATTGGCCAAGACAGGCAGACAGACAAACGCACCAACACAGTTTTCCTTTGGCTTTGCAATGGAGGAAAAGGTCCTGTTTCCACGAGGGCACACGCTTTGTCGAATTCTAACCGCTCCTGCACGACGCCGTTGTTCCTTTCAGCTGCAATCACCCCTGCAGGGTTTGTTCCTTTTTCAAAGCTATATTCAATAGAAAACATATTTATTTTTTTTTCCCCCCCAAAGCCCAACTGTTAATATTACTGCAAAGCAATCCTTCCCTCGCCTTCAGAAGAAAGGGAAGGGGGGGGGGGAGAAAGGGGATGGAAATCCAGCGCGAACAATCAATGCTACACACTGTCCCAGCTCAAATGTATAAGGCTGTTGAATAAAAGCGATTGTAAAAATACTTCAGCACATGTGCTTGGAACAAAATAAAGACGGAAACCACCTTCAATTACACCCCGTCCCCATCTCCCAGCGAAAGATTTGTGTGTGCGCTCAGAATTACAAGCCCCCATGGGTCTTAATCTCCGAAACAGACGGCCTTCTCTATTTGGGAACTTGCTAAAGAGGAGGCGGGCAGGGAATTAGCGCTTGCCAGCAAGATGGTGAAAGGAAACATCCATTAATCTCCAGACCTGCTGCTCTGAAGCCTCTCCACATGTGTTGCCCATACCCTTTCAGAGAACAAGCGCAGGAATTTACATGCCTTTGGGGGTCACTAAAAACCGGGCCATAAATGTCAGGTTTCTGTGCATGCCCCCCCCTCTCACCCCCAGATTACACTGTCAACAGACTTTCCCCTTCTTTCTCTGGCTTGCCCCTTGGTCTTCTTCCAGGGCCTCTGTGTCACAAAGCGATTGCTCTGAGGAAGAGGAGAATTATGCCCCTTCTGGTTTCATTTCTCCCTGGCGAGAAACATGAGTCTTTATTTTCGCACCAGTTTCTGATTCCTTGCAATAATGCCCATTAAAATGAACACAATCGCAATGTTATTTTTGCATCCATCGCATCTAAATGGCATATGATGTTTAAACAAAAAAAACCCCACCACGGTGGAAACAAAAGAACCATCCGCAACGACGTGAGAAGAAAGTTCCTAATGCTTTGAGCTGCCCAACAACAATGGAATAACTCTCTCTCTCTCTGTATGTGCGTGTGTGTGAATTCCACACTGCCTTGCTAGAGCTGCCGACTCCACATTGGGAAATTTCTGGAGATTTGGAGGCAGCGGGGGGAATGGAGAGTAAGGGGGGGCAGGATTTGACAAAGGGCTATAATGCCATTGAGTTCCTCCCTCCAAAAGCCACCGGTTTCCTTCCAGATAACTGATCCGTTATAATTCTCTGGACTCGGTGGCATGCTGAGGCCCCTCCCCTCCTGAAACCCCACCCTCTCCCGGCTCCACCCCCAAAGCCTCCAGGTATTTTCCAACCCTAGGTGGAGTGTGGGGGTGCTGTAGCCTTCGGATTTCCAGAACAGAGTGGAAGGCTGGCGGGGGGTGGAGGGGTGAAGAGAAGCAGGGCAGATGCATGGGAGTAGGCCAAGTGGCCTAGGGGCACCGCCTGGTCTAGGCGCCACTCCCACTGTGGCTGAGAGGTGATATGATCACCATCTTCAAGTCCTTGAAGGGCTGTCCGATAGTACAGGGGTGGACAACGGTAGCTCTCCAGATGTTTTTTGCCTACAACTCCCATCAGCCCCAGCTAGGGTTGCCAATCCCCAGGTGGGGGCAGGGGATCCCCCGGTTTCGAGGTCCTCCCCCCGCTTCAGGGTCATCAGAAAGCGGGGGGAGGGGAGGGAAATGTCTTCTGGGAACTCTATTATTCCCTATGGAGATTTATTCCCATAGAAAATCATGGAGAATTGATCTACGGGTATTTGGGGCTCTGGGGGCCCCCTGTTTTTTTGGAATAGAGGCACCAAATTTTCAGTATAGCATCTAGTGCCTCTCCCCAAAATACCCCCCAAGTATCAAAAAGATTGGACCAGGGGGTCCAATTCTGTGAGCCCCAAAAGAAGGTGCCCCAATCCATTATTTCCTATGGAAGGAAGGAATTAAAAAGGTGTGCCTTCCCTTTAAATGTGATGGCCAGAACTCCCTTTGGAGTTCCATTATGCTTGTCACAGCCTTGATTTTGGCTCCACCCCCAAAGTCTCCTGGCTCCACCCCTAAAGTCCCCAGATATTTCATGAACTGGACTTGGCTACCCTAGCCCCAGCCATCGGCCACGCTAGCTGGGGCTGATGGGAGTTGTAGGGGGGGGGGCGGCGCATGGCAGCAAGAGCTAGGCTTGCCAATCCCCAGGTCCCAGCGGGGGTTCCTCACTTTCCCAGGCTCCTGCCCATTCCCACAGCCCCCATGTGCCTTTCCCCCTCCAGAGGCTTCAGACTCCACTTGGAAAGGCTTCCTCTTGTGTCTGTGTCTTTAAGGCTGAATGGGGGTGGGGGAGGGTGGAGCAAGCAGAAGAACATTGGTGGTTGTGGTTGCACAATCTTTTCAGAGGTCCTTTGCAGAGGAAAGGTAAACTTGAACCTTTGGTTGTTCTGTGTGACTTTGAAGAAGTTGGAAGTTCAGCAATTCGTGAGTAGAGATGCCAGTCCCTCGCTTCAGAGTCGTCAGAAACAGGGGGGCAGAAATGTCTGCTGGGCACTTCATTATTCCCTATGGAGATCACTTCTCATAGGGTATAATGGAGAATTGATCTGGGAGTATCTGGGGCTTTGGAGGGGCTGTTTTTTGAGATAGAGGCACCAAATTTTCAGCATAGTATCTGATGAGTCTCCTCAAAATGCTCTCCAGGTTTTGAAACGATTGGACTAGGGGGTCCAATTCTATGAGCCCCGAAAGAAGGTGCCCCTATCCTTCTTTATTTCTAATGTAGGGAAGGCATTTAAGAGGTTTGCAGTCCCTTTAAACGTGATGGCCAGAACTCCCTTTGGAATTCAGTTGTGCTTGTCACAACTTTGCTTATGGCTCCACCCCAATGTCTCCTGGCTCCACCCCAAAAGTCTCCTGGCTCCAACCCCAAAGTCCCCAGATATTTCTTGAGTTGGACTTGGCAACCCTAAGTGGGAGAAGGTCGCGCACAGGAGTGGGCCAAGCACGCACGAAAATAGACTTTGGAGGGGGGCGGAGGCGCAGGTTTCGGCCTGGGGCACTGGAACCCTTAGCGCCAGGCCTGGAAGAGAAGAGATGGCCCCTTTAGCCTCATGATTCTGTTACTATAGTGGGGCAAATTCAGACTGATCAGTTCAGTTGCCAAGGGTGGGCTGGAAGTTTCTTAGAGATTTTGTGGGTGGAGCCTGGGAAGGGCAGGGTTGGAGAAGGAATGGGAACTCAGCAGCGCAGAATGCCATATATAATTCCACCCTCCAAAGTCTTCTCCAGGGGGATGCATCTCTCTCGTCTGGAGATCAGTTGTAAGTTCAGGAAATCTCCAGGCCCTAAAACCAGAGAGAAACAAAAACTGCTGTAGTGGCCTGGCAATATCCTAACAGGAATGCCTTCCCAAAGATGAGGAGGAGGAGGAGAAAGAAGAAGAAGAAAGAAGAAGAAGCAGAAGAAAGAAGAAGAAGAAGAAAAAGAAGCAGCAGCAGAAGAAGAAGTAGAAGAAGAAGCAGAAGAAGAAGTAGCAGAAGAAGATGCAGAAGAAGAAGAAGAAGTAGAAGAAGAAGAAGAAATAGAAGAAGCAGCAGCAGAAGAAGAAAGAAGAAGAAGACTTCTTTCGGGGTGCTGGATCAATCAAGAAAATCAGGCAGGAAGGTAAAGAGCAAGGGCTGAACCCTGAGAACTCCTGTGCCTTCTTATCTATTTTTGCCAAACTAGTGTTTCTATGGAATTTTTCTAATTGCCTGTGCTAGGCGCATATCCAAGGAAGGCTTCTGTAGGAGTGCCGTCTCTAGCGACTGTCTACTAATTTTTTTCTAGCAGCAAAGAGTTATTGGCCCCGTGAGATGTTGGCAATTTCTGGCCCCTTTCAACCAACAGACCAGACAGCAACAGACAAGGAACAAGCCCTGTTCTGGAGAGCTTGGTTTGGTGCCCGGCAGCAAACAGGCCTAGCAACGGTGGCAGCTCTTCGAAGGAGACAGCTGAAATTGCCGGTAAGGTGAGACGAGGGAAACACCGGCTTCGGAATGGCTTTGCAACCCACAGCGTGTCAAATTGATCGATAAAACATGAACAAAAAAGGTGCCGCTGCTGTGTCAACCCATTTTGCTGTGTATTTATTTTCATATACAATGTGATAATGAATATTGATTTGCCTCCTGACAGATGCGCCTTAATCGTGCCTGCTTTAGGCATTTCTGCTTGTTGTTTTTTTTTAATCTCTCTTCACCGTTTCAAGGATCTGAGGCTCAGGGGAAAGCACACCTTCTCTTCTGGGGGAAGAAAACAACACGCTCCCTTGTAATCTCCTTTCCTGGGAAGGAATACAACAAGATTTGCCCAGTTAAAAACTGGTTAAATGCCAGGAAGGAAGGAGTTGGAATCAATGGGCAGTTCTCACAATGCGGAGTGAGGGGGGGGGGGAGTAAGATGTAGTGCACGGGTGTCAAACTCATTTGTTATGAGGGCCGAATCTGACATAAATGATACCTTGTTGGGCCGGGCCATGTGTGTACCTATTTAAGGTTAGGTAGCAGAGATATAAACTTTATGAAGGACACAAACACAATTAAATATATATATTTTTTAAAAAGCACCTTAAAACATTAGCACTCATTGGTCTTAAAGGTCCTTCCTTTGTATTTCTTCTTTGGGATCCAGGGAACTGGGCAAAGGAAGTTCTGGCTCTTTCCTTCCTTCCCCAGGGGACCAAGAGGGGGAGGAGCCTCAGCCAATAGAAGGAAGAGAGGCTTGGCTCAGTAGCTCCGCTGTGCAATTGAGAGAGCCTGGCAGAGCAAACTCTGCCTCCTCCCCTTTCTCCCCAAGGGAGGAGCCTTAGCCAATGGAGAAAATAGTGGTTTTGCTCTGTAGCTCCTGTATGATTGAGCAAGTCTTGCAAAGCAAGCTGAGATGCAGAAGGAAGCAAGAGAGAGAGAGAGAAGGAAGCAGACAAGATCCAGTTGCTCGTGGGCCTGATTGGAGCCCTCCAGGGGCCAGATTTGGCCCCCAGGCCACATGTTTGATACCCCTGAGTAGAGTAGGGATGACATGATAGAGGTTTACAAGATTATGCATGGGACGGAGAAAGGAGAGAAAGAAGTACTTTTCTCCCTTTCTCACAATACAAGAACTCATGGGCATTCGATGAAATTGCTGAGCAGTCAGGTTAGAATGGATAAAAGGAAGTCCTTCTTCACCCAAAGGGTGATTAACATGTGGAATTCACTGCCACAGGAGGTGGCGGCAGCTACAAGCATAGACAGCTTCAAGAGGGGGTTAGATAAAAATATGGAGCAGAGTTCCATCAGTGGCTATTAGCCACAGTGTGTATATGTGTCTGTGTGTGTGTGTGTGTGTGTATATATATATATATATATATATATATATATATATATATATATATATATATATATATATATATAATTTTTTTGGCCACTGTGTGACACGGAGTGTTGGACTGGATGGGCCACTGGCCTGATCCAACATGGCTTCTCTTATGTTCTTATGTGACACAGAGTGTTGGACTGGAGGGGCCACTGGCCTGATCCAACATGGCTTCTCTTATGTTCTTATGTGACACAGAGTGTTGGACTGGATGGGCCATTGGCCTGATCCAACATGGCTTCTCTTATGTTCTTATGTGACACAGAGTGTTGGACTGGATGGGCCATTGGCCTGATCCAGCATGGCTTCTCTTATGCTCTTATGTGACACAGAGTGTTGGACTGGATGGGCCATTGGCCTGATCCAACATGGCTTCTCTTATGTTCTTATGTGACACAGAGTGTTGGACTGGATGGGCCATTGGCCTGATCCAACATGGCTTCTCTTATGTTCTTATGTGACACAGAGTGTTGGACTGGAGGGGCCACTGGCCTGATCCAACATGGCTTCTCTTATGTTCTTATGTGACACAGAGTGTTGGACTGGATGGGCCATTGGCCTGATCCAACATGGCTTCTCTTATGTTCTTATGTGACACAGAGTGTTGGACTGGAGGGGCCACTGGCCTGATCTAACATGGCTTCTCTTATGTTCTTATGTGACACGGAGTGTTGGACTGGATGGGCCATTGGCCTGATCCAACATGGCTTCTCTTATGTGACACAGAGTGTTGGACTGGAGGGGCCATTGGCCTGATCCAACATGGCTTCTCTTATGTTCTTATGATCGGTATTGGGGCTGGTATTCTTTAACGTATTCATCAATGATCTGGAACTAGGGGTGTGTAGAGCAGTGACCAAGTTTTCAGATGGCACCAAATGGTGAAAACCAAGGCTGACTGTGAAGAGCTCCAAGAGGACCTCCACAAACTGAGCGAGTGGGTGACAATATGGGGAATGAAGTGCAGTATTGATAAGTCCAGGTGAGCAGCTGTGTTGGTTAGGGTTAGAACAGATTTTGTATTTCAGTGGCATGTTTAAAACCAACAAACATTTATTCAAGATATGAGATTTTGTGTGTATTTGAGGAACTGCGGAGTGACATGATAGAGGATGACAAGGTTATGCATGGGATAGAGATGAAAGAGAAAGAAGGACTTTTCTCCCTTTTTCACAATACAAGAACTCGTGGACCTTCAATGAAATTGCTGAGCAGACAGGTTAAAATGGATAAATGGAAGTCCTTCTTCACCCAAAGGGTGATTAACATGTGGAATTCACTGCCACAGGAGGTGGGGGCAGCTACATGCATAGAAGGCTTCAAGAGGGGATTGGATAAACATCTGGAGCAGAGGTCCATCAGTGGCTATTAGCCACAGCGTATTGCTGGAACTCTTTGTCTGGGGCAGTGGTGCTATGTATTCTTGGTGCTTGGGGGACACAGTGAGAGGGCTTCTAGTGTCCTGGCCCCACTGGTGGACCTCCTGATGGCACCTTGTTTTTTGGCCACTGTGTGACACAGAGTGTTGGACTTAGGCTTCCCAATCCCCAGGTCCCAGAGGGGGATCCCCCGGTTTTACAGGATTCCCCCCTCCCCCAGCCAGCTGGCCGGCGGGGGAAGCCCCTCCCCCATAGCCATCATGCATCTCCATGAACCATTCCCATAGGGAATGATGGGGAATTGATCCACGGGTATCAGGGGCTCTGGGGGGGGGCTGCTTTTTGAGATATAGGCACCAAATTTTCAGTATAGCATCTAGTGCCTCTCCCCAAAATAATTCCCAAGTTTCAAAAAGATTGAACCAGGGGGTCCAATTCTATGAGCCCCAAAATAAGGTGCCCCTATTCTTCATTATTTCCTATGGAAGGAAGGCATTTAAAAAGATGTGCAGTCCCTTTAAATGTGATGGCCAGAACTCCCTTGAAGTTCAATTATGCTTGTCACACCCTTGCTTTTGGCTCCGCCACAATGTCTCCTGGCTCCACCCCCAAAGTCCCCAGATATTTCTTGACTTGGACTTGGCAACCCTAGTTGGACTGGATGGGCCATTGGCCTGATCCAACATGGCTTCTTTTATGTTCTTATATTCTCTTAAGTGTGCCTGCACACTGAAGCTCATATCTTGAATAGCCTTACCTTCCCCCAAGGAATCAAGCGTGGTATCCAAATGGTTCTCTCTTCCCCTGTTTTACTCTCTGAACTATGATGGGAGATGCTGGCCCATTCAAGTTCTCCCCTTTGCACCACTATTGACATTGCAAGAGCCCTTTAGTACACCGAATGCACCATGCTGAAGCAAATGCATGCTTCCTTTTGTATGGCTGCAGCCATAATAGTTTGCATTCAGGAGTTGGTTTCAATGCCAGAGATCATCTCAGCAAAGAAAAATGTGCCTCTGAACTTGGAAAAAGTGCAGAAAAGGGCAACTAGAATGATTAAAAGTTTGGAACACTTCCCCTATTTAGAAAGGTTAAAACTCTTGGGGCTCTTTAGCTTGGAGAAACGTCGACTGCAGGGTGACATGATAGAGGTTTACAAGATTATGCCTGGGATGAAGAAAGTAAAGAAAGAAGTACTTTTCTCCCTTTCTCACAGTACCAGAACTCATGGGCATTCAAAGAAATTGCTGAGCCGTCAGGTTAAAACGGATAAAAGGAAGTACTTCTTCACCCAAAGGATGATTAACATTTGGAATTCACTGCCACAGGAGGTGGTGGCAGCTACAAGCATAGCCAGCTTCAAGAGGGGATTTTATAAAAATATGGAGCAGAGGTGTATGTATATATATATATATGTGTGTGTGTGTGTGTGTGTGTGTGTGTGTATACATACACACATATATTGGCCACTGTGTGACACAGAGTGTTGGACTGGATGGGCCACTGGCCTGATCCAACATGGCTTCTCTTATGTTCTTAACTTGTGTAGAATGCCTTTCTCAATAGTCAGTCAGTTGAAGCCCTGGTCCCTTTCACTTTCAATATCAACACATATACACACCCTCCTCCCCCCACACCCTTGATCTCTTCCTGGAGATAAAATATGGCCAGGCTGCTTGTCTCTGCTGTGAATTATTTCCCCCTGCAACACTATTTGCTAGCAGGCTTGTGGCGCTAAATGGGGCAGCAGCGCTTGTTTACTCATGTGCCCCCGTCTTTGTCTTTCATCTTGATGTTTTCTTTGATGCCAGCTTTATAGTGCTTCCAATGACTTTATCTTTCTTCTCCCGCTCTTTGCGCTCATGTAGCTATGGGAACCGGCGTTAAATGTTCATTCAGATGCACAATCAAAACGAATCCTTGAAATGAAATGGGAAGGCTTTAAGCATTAGCACTCCGCAGACTTCTCTGCCCTCTCGGCAAAGCGAGTTATACTTTGCCCTCATGCCTCGGGGGAGCCTAGGACGGCAGCCGGCGCATGAATCAGGGCCACCGTTAGATGCCAGCGGCAATGGAGAGCGGGTGGAGCTATGCGAGCAGGACTGTGACCTACACCTCTCTCAAATGTCAACAGGTATGTGTTTCAAGGCCAATTAGCTGAAATGCTATTTGCATCTATCTGGAAATCTAAATTTTGGGCATCTCCTTCTTCGTTTACAGGGAAATAAACAGTTTCAGAGGATAGCCGTGTCCGTCTGCAGTAGAACAGAGTCCAGTGGCACCTAATAGAGACCAACGAGTTTTTGGGAGTAAGGTTGCTGATCCCCAGGTGGGGGCAGAGGACTCCCCAGTTTGGAGCCCTCCCCCTACTTCAGGGTCACCAGAAAGCGGGAGGGGGGAGGGAAATGGCCGCTGGGCACTCCATTATTCCCTATGGAGACTGATTCCCATAGGGTATGATGGAGAATTGATCTGTGGGTATCTGGGGCTCTGGGTGAGTTATTTCTTGAGGCAGAGGCCCCAAATTTGCAGCATAGCATCTGGTGCCTCAGCCTAAAATACGCTCCAAGTTTCAAAAGAATTGGACCAGGGGATCCAATTCTATGAGCCCCAAAAGAAGGTGCCCCTATCCTTCATGATTTCCAAAGGAGAGAAGGCATTTAAAAGGTGTCCAGACCCTTTGAATGTGATGGCCAGAACTCCCTTTGGAGTTCAATAATGCTTGTCACACCCTTGCTCCTGGCTCCACCCCCAAAGTCTCCTGGCTCCACCCCCAAAGTCCCCAGATATTTTTTGAATTGGACTTGGCAACCCTATTTTGGAGTATGATACCGTTCTCGCACACAGCTGACCACGCGGTCACGTTCCTGTTCTCTCCGCAGCGTCTGTCAGATTCCTCACTATCTGCGCCGGAGTTACAGGAAGTGCCACGGCTTTTGTGTAGCAAACGTAAACTGGCTTTTAGCGGTTTACGTTTGCTACGCAAAAGCCGCGGCACTTCCTGTAACTTTGACGCAGATAGTGGGAAATCCGACGGACGCTGTGGAGAGAACAGGAACGTGACCTCGTGGTCAGCTGTGTGTGAAAACGGTCACAGTTTTCGAGAGTCAAAGCTGTCAGGGAAAGAGGCAGTTAAGGAGACTGTGCTGAACGTTAACTGTGTGGCAGCTCAGGTCCAAAGCGTTGCAAAGGCTGCTTGCAAGCAACTTTCATTAAATAGCCTGAATAAATTAATGGCAGGCGGGGCTTTTTTTGTAGGAAAAAAGCCCAGCAGGAACTAATTTGCATATTAGAGCACACCCCCTGATGCCAAGCCAGGCAGAGCTGCGCTCCCGGGCGTTCCTGCTCAGAAAAAGCTCTCTGATGACAGGGAATGCTTGTGGGAAAACAGAGCCATGTTTTGTGCTTTGACTCTCAAGATTGCATCAATTTGTGGACTAGGATTTAGTTGGTAACCCCTGGAGGCTCAGAGCATCACTGGCGTGGCAACATCGCTTCCAAGTGACCACCTGGGAGTAACATCACACCCGCGCTCTAGGGCAGCGGTGTCAAACTCATTTGTTATGAGAGCCGGATCTGACATAAATGAGACTTTGTTGGACGGGGCCACGTGTGTAATGCCAGGTAGCAGAGATAAAAACTTTATAAAGGACACAAACACAATTAAAGATTGAAAGAAACTTAAGATAAGACATGCTTAAAACATTACATGCTTGCTTTGCATTTCTCCAATAAGATCCAGGGAACTGGGAAAAGGAAGCTCTGGCTCTTTCCTTCCTTCCCCAGGGGACCAGGAGAGGGAGGAGCCTCAATCAAGAGAAGGAAGAGAGGCTTGGCTCAGTAGCTCTGCTGTGCAATTGAGAGAGCCTGGCAAAGCAAGCTATTCCTCCCCCATTCCTCCCCAAGGGAGGAGCCTCAGCCAATGGAAAAGAATAGAAGTTTTGCTCTGTAGCTCCTGTGCGATTGAGCAAGCCTGGTAAAGCAAGCTGTGATGCAGAAGGAAACAAGAGAGAGGGAGAAGGAAGCAGATGACAGCCAGTTGCTCAGAGGCCTGATAAGAACCTTCTGGGAGCCTAATTTGGCCCCCGGGCCACATGTTTGACACCCTTGCTCTAGGGATTCTTCAGCTCTCCGTGGTAAAAGGCCATAGGGAGTGGGGGGATTCATGGGCATGGTTACCAGAAGTGACATTGCTTTGTCTGCATTTCACTCCCTCCTCCTCCAGCATGCACGCATTTTCTCCTTCTGCAAGAGCAGACAAGAGAGCTGTCGGAGTCGGCAGGAAACTTGGCAAGGCTACAGATCAAGAAGGATGGCCACCTTGGTCTGTCTGCAGCAGTACAAAAGAGTAAGGACCCAGGAGCATCTTAAAGACTAATGGTGGCACGGGATGAACTTTCATGAGTCACAGCTGAAGAAGTGAGCGGTGACTCATGAACGCTCCTCCCCTGCCACAAATGTTCTTGGTCTTTAAGGAGCTCCTGGAGTCTGACTGTTTTTTCTGCTGGTAAGACTACAGTGCCACTCGGCTGCCAATAGTATTTGCTGGGGGAGGGTTGCCAAGTCCAATTCAAGAAATATCTGGGGGCTTTGGGGGTGGAGCCAGGAACAAGGGTGTGAGAAGTGTAACTGAACTCCAAAGGGAGTTTTGGCCATCACATTTCAGGGCACCGCACATCTTTTAAATGCCTTCCCTCCATTGGAAATCATGAAGGATAGGGAAACCTTCTTTGGGGGCTCATAGAATTGGACCCCCTGGTCCAATCTTTTTTGAAACCTGGAGAGTCTTTGGGGGAGAGCCACTGAATGCTATGCTGAAAATGTGGTGCCTCTACCTCAAAAAACAGCCCCCCCCAGAGCCCCAGATACCCAGAGATCAATTCTCCATTATTCCCTATAGGAATAAGTCTCCATATGGAATAACGACATGCCCAGAAGACATTTCCCTCCCCTCCCCCACTTTCTGATGACCCGGAAGCAGGGGGAAGGCCTATAATCCGGGGGATCCCCTGTCCCCACCTGGGGATTGGCAACCCTAGTTGGGGGGGGGGATGTCCTAAGACAACTGGGAAAGTCTGCTAGGTTTGTTGAAACTCTTTCAGTTTCTCTGGATACTTCTCTGAAGTGTTGCTTAAGTAGAAATCTGGAATTTCTCCTCGCATTTCAGTTTAGGCCCAAATCTGTTGACTCATTCAACATGTGTGGAATCTGCTTGAGAAATGTCATAGTTATCCAAAGTATTTTGGCTTCCTTCACAAAATGTCTTGGCTATCCTACATCCAGATCTGTTTAGAAATCGGTGTTAACTCTTTTAAAAAACAGGGAGAGGACTAGATTGAGCACAGATTCCATGAACAATAAGGCAGATCAGGAGAAAGAGGGCAGGATGGGTTGCCAGTTTGGTGTAGTGGTTAAGTGTGCGGATTCTTATCTGGGAGAACCAGGTTTGATTCCCCACTCCTCCACTTGCAGCTGCTGGGATGGCCTTGGGTCAGCCATACCTCTCTTATATGGAAGAACCGGGTTTGATTCCCCACTCCTCCACCTGCACCTGCTGGAATGGCCTTGGGTTAGCCAGAACTCTCTTATTTGGGAGAACCGGGTTTGATTCCCCACTCCTCCACCTGCACCTGCTGGAATGGCCTTGGGTTAGCCATAGCTCTCACAGGAGTTGTCCTTGAAAGGGCAAATTCTTATCTGGGAGAACCGGGTTTGATTCCCCGCTCCTCCACTTGCAGCTGCTGGAATGGCCTTGGGTCAGCCATAGCTCTAGCAGAGCTGTCCTTGAAAGCTTCTGGGATAGCTCTCTCACCCCACATACCTCACAGGGTGTCTGTTGCGGGAGAGGAAGATATAGGAGATTGTAAGCCACTCTGAGTGGAGGGCAGGGTATAAATCCAATGTCGCCTTCTTCTTCTTCTGTGCTTAATTCTCATGGACCTTTCCTGCATGCCCAAGGAAATCCTGTTATCCACTTTGGGGTCAAGGCAGCAATTTTTCTTCAGGGATCCTGGAGGTGTTTTTTGTTTTGTTGTGTTTTTTGCCATCTTCTGGGCATGGATGAGATCCCCACCCTAGAAGAGACTGTTAAAGCCATCAAGCAACTGAAAAGTGGCAAGGCAGCAGGAGTTGATGGAATTCCACCAGAGATCTGGAAGCATGGGGGCACAGTACTACATAGCTCACTTCACAAAGTACTTGTCACCTGCTGGGAGCAAGGCAAATTACCACAGGACTTTCGCGATGCAATCATCATCACCCTATACAAGAACAAAGGGGAAAAGTCAGACTGCTCCAACTACCGGGGGATAACCCTGCTCTCCATCGCAGGCAAAATCCTTGCCAGAATACTCCTGAACAGACTGGTGCCCACCATTGCAGAAGAACTCCTCCCAGAGAGCCAGTGCGGCTTCAGAGCTAACAGGAGCACCACCGACATGGTATTTGTTCTCAGGCAGCTCCAAGAGAAATGCAGGGAACAGAACAAGGGTCTGTATGTGACTTTTGTCGACCTTACCAAAGCTTTCGATACCGTTAGCAGGAAAGGCCTGTGGCAAATCTTGGAACGTTTAGGATGTCCCCCAAGGTTCCTCAGCATGATCATCCAGCTACACGAAGACCAGCGAGGCCAAGTCAGACACTGCAACGACCTCTCGGAGCCCTTCCCAATAGGCACAGGTGTAAAGCAAGGCTGCGTTCTCGCGCCAACTCTCTTTACGATCTTCTTTAGCATGATGCTTCAAAGAGCCGCAGTAGATCTAGATGAGGACGATGGTGTCTACATCCGCTATCGCACCGATGGCAGCCTGTTCAACCTGAGGCGACTAAAGGCACACTCCAAGACAATGGAAAAACTCATCCGAGAGCTACTGTTTGCTGATGATGCTGCACTCGTCTCCCACTCGGTATCAGCTCTGCAGCATATGACGTCCTGCTTTGCAGAGGCTGCCAAGCTATTCGGCCTAGAAGTTAGTCTGAAGAAGACAGAAGTTCTCCACCAGCCTGCACCCCAGGAAGATTATCACCCTCCCTGCATCACTGTGGGTGAATCAGTTCTGAAGACAGTCCAGCAGTTCAGCTACCTGGGGTGCATCATCTCCTCAGATGCCAAGATCGACAAGGAGATTGACAACAGGCTGGCAAAGGCAAACCGTGCATTTGGCCGACTGCACAAAAGAGTGTGGAGCAACAAGCATCTGAAAAAAGGCACAAAGATCAATGTTTACAAAGCGGTTGCGATGACAACCCTCATCTATGGCTCCGAATCGTGGGTTTTATACCGTCATCACCTGCGACTCCTTGAGCGCTTTCATCAGCGCTGCCTTCGCACCATCCTCAACATCCACTGGAGTGACTTTGTGACCAACACTGAAGTCCTCAAGCGGGCAGAGGTTACCAGCATCGAGGCACTGCTGTTGAAGACGCAGCTGCGCTGGGCAGGGCATATTTCTAGGATGGAAAACCACCGCCTTCCCAAGATTGCCCTGTATGGCGAACTCTCCACCGGCCATCGAAATAGAGGGGCACCAAAGAAGAGGTACAAGGACTCCTTGAAGAAATCCCTTAGCACCTGTCACATCAACCATCACCAGTGGTCTGACCTAGCCTCAGATCGCAAAGCATGGAGGCACACCATCCACCAGGCTGTCTCTTCCTTTGAGAACGCATGCATAGCTGGTCTTGAGGACAAAAGGAGATTGAGGAAGAATCGCACTGCTACAGGACCAACCCTAAATCAGACTTTTCCCTGCAGCCGCTGTGGCCGGACCTGCCTGTCCCACATTGGTCTTGTCAGCCACCAGCGAGCCTGCAGCAAACGTGGACTATTGCACCCTTCTTAAATCTTCGTTCGCGAAGCCAAGCCGAGAGAGAGGGCATGGGTGTGTGTGTGTGTGTGTGTGGAGGGAGGTATTTATGAGTTTCCTGTATTGTGAGGGGGGTTGGACTAGATGACCCGGGCGGTCCCTTCCAACTCTATGATTCTCTGAAAGCAAATGAGCGGAAAGTCCTGCGATTGTTTCGTTGCAGTTATGCTGTGAAGACTTTGAAGGATTTTTGCTTCCGTCGCGTTGTTCTGAACCCGCTCTTGAGATCAGTCACTCAGCTGTTGCAACATGAAAAAGAAACAGAGATACGCACAGAAGGTCAGCTTTACTCCGTCTCCTTCATGCCAGTCATCTTTGGTAGCAGCCGAGCTTCCCGGGAGATGCATTCCCGTTCCCGGTTTCCAGGCAATGAGAGTTTTGTGTCACCAGAGGCTCCTATGGAAAATATATTGCAGCATCTCTGTGGGAGCCGGAGGGATAAAAGTTCCGGTACCACTTGGCCTGCTGACTGACCCTGCAGTTGCAGAAGGTTCTCCACTCTGGTATCTTTCCATGAGGCATCAATTGCCCCCCAAAGAAGGTCATATCCCGGGCAGGGAGAGGCTGAAACGCAGTAATGTGAGCTAATCTCTTCTCATTGGCCTGAAAGGCCCCTGTTTCTCCGCGCCTCTGTTCTGCCTCCCAGAAAATTTTGATGGCTTATAAATCCTGAAAATATATATATATATTGCACCCCTTACTGACTACGTCTGAAGAGGAGGAGCTATGACTTAGCAGAAGAACATCTGCCGGGCATGCAGAAGGTCCCAGGTTCGATCCCCAGCGTCTCCAGTTGAAGAGGAGAAGCAGGGAGCAAGTGATGTTAAACGACCTCCACTCCACCGGTGTGGTGCTCTGCACCAGGCTTCCATTTCTCTCTGGAGCAAGCTGGCGATTTCGCAGCAGTTGCTCCACGCCGCCATTTTGTGTGGGGAAAACCCACGATTTTTTTGAGCAGGAACACGCAGGAACGCAGTTCCGGCTAGCTTGGCAGCGGCTCTCCAGGGTCTCCAGCTGAGGTTTTTCACACCTATTTGCCTGGACCCTTTTGAGTTAGAGATGCCGTGGATTGAACCTGGGACCATCTGCTTACCAAGCAGATGCTCTACCACTGAGCCACAGCCCCATTCATGGCTCTCCAGGGTCTCAAGCTGAGGTTCTTCATGCCTATTTGCCTGGACCCTTTTGAGTTGGAGATGCCGGGGATTGAACCTGGGACCTCCTGCTTACCAAGTAGATGCTCTACCACTGAGCCACTGTCCCTCCCCTGTGTGTCTTGGCTTCTTTCTAAAGTGTGTCTTAAAGGAGTGAAAAGGACTGGGTTCGATGCATGAGGACACTCATGAGAGAGTGAATTCAGCTCTTCGTTTCGTGATCACAGCATAGCAAGCAGTGCCGGATTAAACCTTGTGGAGGCCCCTAAGCAGTTGAAATTTTTTTTGGGGGGGGGGACCTCGCAAATTATCTCAGAATCAGAGCACCTGCTTCACGGCCCTTGGCCCTTGCTGCAGACTGCAGGCACCCTCTCAAAAGCTGCGGGGGAAAGGCAGAGAGAGGCAAACGTGATGACAACGCCAACAGCAGCCGCACCAGGCAAGTCGGACAAAGAGCGGCTCAGTTGCCTGCATGTGCAGGCTGGGAGGGCTGCAAGCTGGACGAAAACTGGGAGGGGGGGAAGCAGGTCTGGGGCCCCTTAAGGGATAGGCCTACTCGGCCTAATCGTTAATCTGGCTCTGATGTAGGGTTGCCAAGTCCAATTAAAGAAATATCTGGGGACTTTGGGGGCGGAGCCAGGAGACTTTGGGGGCAGGAACTTTGGGAGCCAGGAGCAAGGGTGTGACAAGCATAATTGAACTCCAAGGGAGTTCTGCCCATCACATGTAAAGGGACAGCACACCTTTTTAAATGCCTTCCTTCCATAGGAAATAATGGATAGGGGCACCTTCTTTGGGGGCTCATAGAATTGGACCCCATGGTCCAATCTTTTTGAAACTTGGGGGAGGGGGGTATTTTGGGGAGAGGTACTGGGTGCTATGCTGCGAATTTGGTGCCTTTACCTCAAAAAACAGCCCCCCCCCGAGCCCCAGATACCCACGGATCAATTCTCCATTATTTCCTATGGGAATAAGTCTCCATAGGGAATTATATTCCTCCCCTCCCCCCTCCCACTTTCTGATGACCCTGTAGCAGGGGGAGGGCCTCCAAACCGGGGAATCCCCTGCCCCCACCTGGGGATTGGCATCCCTACTCTGATAGCAAGAGAGAAACTGAACTGCTAAGCAAGGCAAACGGCCCTGCTTATATGTATGCGAATAAGCCCAGCCCAAGCCCAACACACCTAACTATAGGTCCCAGGGCTGGGCTCACTGACTTCTGATTGGCCTTCTCCCAGAGTCCAGGTGGCTCTTGTTATGGAGCATCCTCAAACTCCACCCCCAGAATCTCCAAGGATTTCCCAGCCCTGCCTGGGCATGGCATGTATGTCCACCTTCCCTCCTTGCGGCAGCACCAGAGACCAAGCTAAGAGACACAATCAGCTGCCATTGGCACGGCCGCGCCTTGCCTGGTCATAACGCTGTCTCTGTACATCTCCATTTACAAGCACGGAAGATGAATCGTCACTTGTTTCGCCTAATGCGAAACGATCATTTCTTTCCAAGAAAACCGGCTTCAGCTTCCCAACCTCTGCTGGGCCATTCTCCGCCACCCTTTGCTGAGGTCTCTGTTCTGCAGATAAGACTTGGCCGAGGCGCCGTGATAAATGCTCGCAAACTTGGCATTCATGATGAAGAAATCCTCTTGTCAGCCTCAGCCAAGCTGCCAAGCAAGCAAACTCCCCGGCACGAGATTCAGGATCATGACAATGATAAAGCACAGAAGCCTCTTGCACGAAGCGCGGATCCATAAATCAAACCGCTGATCAGTCTGTATCAACTATTTCAGCCCCTGGAAGGGAAGGGAAACTCAGAGCACAAAGACAGCCTCTCTGCAGAGGGCTGCTCACGTTGCCATCTTGGGTAAGGGCAGCGCAAAAGGAGCTGGCATGCGGATGGGGACGGAACTCTTTCGAGAGCAGTGGGGTCAAGCCCCAGACAGCAAGGCGGTTGGTCATGTTTGGGGCCCAGCTGACATCCAACATGGCTGATGGGATTTAAAAGAAGGCTCATCCCCAGCGCTGCCCCAAAGCTGGAGGGCACCCCTGGGCATTTAGTGGGGGTTGCCCATTCTGGGTTGGGAAACTGCTGGAGATTTGGGATGTGGTGTCTGGGGAGGGCAGAATTTGGGGAGGAGAGGGGAGTTTAGCAGGGATTGGATAAGCATATGGAGCAGAGGTCCATCAATGCCACAGCATATTACTGGAACTCTCTGTCTGGAGCAGTGATGCCATTCCAGCAGCTGCAAGTGGAGGAGATGGGAATCAAACCCGGTTCTCCCAGATAAGAGAGCTATGGCTGACCCAAGGCCATTCCAGCAGCTGCAAGTGGAGAAGACGGGAATCAAACCCGTTCTCCCAGATAAGAGAGCTATGGCTGACCCAAGGCCATTCCAGCAGCTGCAAGTGGAGGAGACAAGAATCAAACCCGTTCTCCCAGATAAGAGAGCTCTGGCTGACCCATGGCCATCCCAGCAGCTGCAAGTGGAGGAGGGGGGAATCAAACCCGGTTCTCCCAGATAAGAGAGCTCTGGCTGACCCAAGACCACTCCAGCAGCTGCAAGTGGAGGAGACGGGAATCAAACCCAGTTCTCCCAGATAAGAGTCCGCGCACTTCACCACTACACCAAACTGGCTCTCAAGAAGAGAGAAGAAGAAGAAGAAACTTTGGCCTGGTTGTCCCATTCAAGCCTGGAAGGAGTTGCCAAACAGCGCCCTGGCAGAAGACGCAACTTGTACATGTGACCCAACAAGAGTTAGGCCGGGGGTGTCGAACTCATTTGTTGTGAGTGGCGGATCTGACATAGATGAGACCTTCTTGGGCAGAGCCATGTGTGTCATAAAATGTAATGGCAGATAGCAGAGATATAAATTTTATAAAGGACACAAACACAATCAAAGATTTTAAAAAAACAACAACCTTAAAACATGCTTAAAAAATTAGCACTCTTGCAATATTCTGTTTATTTGACAGTCTGTAATAACTGATATCTCTTGCTCTAAATTATAGCATGAAAATCTGGAGACAATATCTGTGCTGTAGCAATCTTGAGTATGCTGTTCGGGTGTTATTCAGGTGCACATCTGTAAGTTGCAAGCCTACTTTTGATTTATTGATATGCATTACAGAAATCTCATGGTCAATGCTTTGAGCCTAAGACCCAGGGGGAAATATGAAATGGCTGGGCATTGCAAGCTTTTATACATAAGTTGCTTCATGTGCTGGTCAGCCAATGGAGAAAATAGAGGCTTTGTTCTGTAGCTTGATAGAGCAAGCCTGGCAAAGCAAGCTGTGGTGCAGAAGGAAGCAAGAGAGGGAGAAGGACGCAGACAATGGTGAGCTGCTCGTGGGCCTGATAAGAACCCTTCAGGGGTCAGATCTGTCCCCTGGGCCTCAAGTTTGGCACCCCTGGGCTAGACCCTTCCCATGCATCTCCCAGCAGTCCATACCCCACAGCTTCTGTCAGGGGAGAGTCAATATGGCTGTTTTTGTTGGGTCATTTCTCATCCCTTTTGATTCTATGAGTCACAGTCACTTGTCATGATAACTTCATTCTCACTGCTGTTGTTGCTTTCTGAGTCTTTTTTTCTGTTGTGCTGTTTATAAATATGTGTCATTTTTATAGCATTGTCTCTCTCTCTCTCGCACAAAAGATCACACTGAAATAAGCACAAAGAAACAGAAATTGGTCAGAAAATAATGACTTGTGGGTTCATTTCTCACAATATCAAAATGGGGGTTTTCAAATCAAGCCAGAAGGCAAGGGAAAGTCAGTCTCATCTCTTTCTGTCCTTCCAGATCTTAAAGTGGGAAAAAAGAGCCTTCTTTTGGAATTCTCATCAGAACAAGGAAGCTACTTCTTGTCGCTCAAGCATGTCTGTATCTAGAGAAAATAAAAATAAGGCCTCGGGTGCAGTACTGCAGTTGGAGCCCTCTGCTCATGACCTGAGTTCAATCCCAGTGGAAGCTGGTTCAGGTAGCCGGCTCCAGGTTGACTCAGCCTTCCAAGGTCGGTCAAATGAGTCCCCAGCTTGCTGGGGGGAAAGTGTAGAGGACTGGGGAAGGCAATGGCAAACCACCCCGTAACCACTCTCATATCACAATATTCCATCCCAGAAAAGAAAGCTAGATTAAATTGGCCACATTCAGTATGAATTAGGTGAAGAACTCCCCTGACATAGAATCTTCCAACATTAGGAAGAACTTCCTGACTAAGGACCACCGTGGCGCAGAGTGTTAAAGCTGCAGTACTGAAGTCCTTAGCTCTGCTCACGACCTGAGTTCGATCCCTGGTGGAAGCTGGGTTTTCAGGTAGCTGGCTCGAGGTTGACTCAGCCTTCCTTTTTTTTTTATAAATATTTTTATGTTTTATTGACTCTTGTAAAATTGACCATTACAACACATGAATGTTGGAATTACAAATAACCCTCCCCCCCCAACCCTCCCCATCTTCTCTTAGTCTTTCCCCCTCAGCCAAGGGCACAAAGTCTTGATCTTCCACTGAATGTCCTTCCTTGTTTCTCCTGAGATCCATTCTAAATAAGGGTTCCATTTCCTTATTATGGTCTCGATTTCCTTGGCTTTATCTTCCCACGTGGAATCCTTGTTGATTGTTGCCACGATGTCAGACTGTATGTAATCAAACAAATAGCTGTGCCAGATTTCTATTGACCATTTACTTTCATCTTTCCACCCCAAAGCGATGACCGCCTTCCCTGCTAGTATCATTGCCTTGACAAGGTTTTGAGTGGGTCTACTTAGTGCCGGACTTCCTGTTGTGCCTAACAACATCATATTAAAGCCAATGGTTAATGGTACATTGCAGACTTTTCTAATAAATTCAATAATTTCCCCCCAGAAGGGTTTAACCTCTTCACACTCCCACCACATATGTGCAAACCAACCCTTAAATTGTTTGCAATGCCAGCACTTGGAACTCATTCCTGGGAATATATTGGCTATTTGTGCGGGTGTTTTGTACCATTTTGTGAAAAATTTATATTCCAGTTCTTTAAATTTGATTACTTTAATCCCTTCTAGTCCTTCCAAGATTTTTCCAGCCAACCTCTCTGTTAACTGACCTTCATGACTCCAAATCTTTTGTAAATGTACTATTATTTTATCTTTATTTGAAATCATTTTCCTGTATAGTAACCCCACTAGACCCTTCCTTTGTTTGGCCATTACTTTATATATCTCTTCCATTGGAGCGTCTAACCAAAGCTCTTCCTTTTCACTGATCTTCTTAATTCTCTTATGCAGACCTGCTATGTTTAACCAGAATTGATTACCTAAATCTTCTGTAATTTCCTGTAAGGGTTTTAGTTTACCACCCCTAAACATATCATCCACTCTAAAATAGCCTTTGTTTTTAAGCCTTTCCCACCATTTTATAGCATGCACCTCCTTAACAATAGCTTCTAGGGGGCTCCACCTTGAAACCTTTCCTAGCCACTGTGGGTACCATTTCATCCAGGTTTCTAATGCTACTCTTCTGGGCCCTATAGCTAATTTTAGATCTTTTGTCGACACTGTGGAAAAAATACCAAATCTTCCAATACCACTGTTAACTGCATTCTCGAAATTAATCCACTTCTGTACCTTATCCTCACTCAGTTCTAGTAACGCTCTTAGTTGGAAGGCCTCATAATATTTACTTAAATCTGGGATTCCCCAACCTAATTCTGATTTATGGTTGTATAGAATTCTCTTATGAAACCTACAGTTTTTATTGTTAAAAATCCACACTTTAATTGCTTTATTCCATTGTTCAATTTGATTTTTCCTCAAACCTAAGGGCAACGTTTGGAATAAATACATTAACTTTGGTATCAAGAACATTTTAAGGGGTCTTATTCTAGCTGATATCTCTAGTATTTTATGATTCCATTTATTCATCTCTCTCTCTATTTTCTTCCATATTTTACCATAGTTCTCATTTATCATTTTGTCCATTTTTTTTGCAGGACTATCCCTAGGTATTTAAGTCTCTTGGCCCCCATTCCTATATTCGTAATCCTATTTATTTCCTGTTTTTCCTCTCTATCAACATTAAGGTATAAAATTTCTGATTTTGCCATATTCACTCCTAGCCCTGAACACTTTTCAAAATCATCTAAAATTATCTTAATCTCTTTAACTCCGTCTTTGGGGTTAGACATAATTACTATGATATCATCCGCAAATAAATTTATTTTCATTTCTTCATTACCTGACTTATACCCCTCTATTCTCCCCGCATTCCTAATTCGCTCTGTTAATTGTTCTATAGCTATTATAAATATGAGCGGGGATAGTGGACAGCCTTGTCTTACCCCCCCCTTGAATTGGAAACACTTGTGAGTGGTCAGTGTTGACTCTAACTTTTGCCTTACCGACTCAGCCTTCCATCCTTCCGAGGAGTACCCAGCTTGCTGGGGGGAAAGTGTAGATGACCGGGGAAGGCAATGGCAAACCACCCCGTAAAAAGTCTGCTGTGAAAACATTGTGAAAGCAACATCACCCCAGAGTCGAAAATGACTGGTGCTTGCACAGGGGACTACCTTTACCATTACTCCATACCATACCAAACCTTTAATGGCATAAAAGATTCAGATAAAAATACACAGAATATAAAAATTTAAACATTGGAGATAAAATCAAAATAAAACTGAGCTTACAGATGCATTCAAACATGGACAGAATTAAATTTAAGGATGTCAGCCAGAAATTTTGCCACAGCCTCACTAACCACCCCCTCAGTATCACTCAATAAATAATAACAGGCTGGCAGAATGGACAAATCTGGAGAAAAAGAAAGCTTGCCAAATAAATCTTTACGGAGGTTATGGTATAAAGAACAATCAAGCAATATATGCTGGATTGAGTCAGGGGTATTTGCTCCACAGGAGCAAAGTCTGTCGGCTAAAGGGACTTGCTGATATCTCCCTTGTAAAATTTTGGAGGGAAACGCATTCAGTCTAGCTAACATAAATGCCCTGCGATGACTTGGAGTGGTTAGGTCTGATAGATAATTGGGCATTTTGCCACAAAAAGCATAAAGACCTAAGGAAGCTGGAGAGCAAATATAAGGGTCAGTTGGCCATAATTTCGTTTCCTCCCGATTCCATTACTCATTGGAAGTTCTGACCATAGGGTACATAGTGGTTCTAGAACCACTAGTGGTTCCAGAAGGTGCCGGATCTTAACGTGGAAAAAAGGAGTCTTCAGAATTCTCATCAGAACATGGAGGCTACTTCTTGTTGCTCAAGCATGTCTGTATCTAGGGAAAATAAAGAAAAATAAGGCGTCAGGTACTCATTGGAAGTTTTGACCATAGAGTACGTAGTGGTTCCTAGAGCCAGGGCTTTTTTTGTAGAAAAAGCCCAGCAGGAACTCATCTGCATATTAGGCCGCCCCCACCCCCGACACCAAGCCAGCTGGAACTGCGTTCCTGTTCAAAAAAAGCCCTGCCTTGACTCTGTCCTTGTCACTTCTAGGTAGCTCTAGGAATAATCAGGAACTCTGTGGTCAGAACTTCCTCTAGGTAAACAAGGTCTTAATTGAACTTTTTAAACCCCCCCCCCCCCTTGATTGTGCCTTCCCTCAGCCCCAGCTTCTGCCCACCAATCAGGTGAACACCAGCATGGAAGGACCTCATCTGGAGGTCTCCTGCCAGAAGCAGGCAGATGGGAATTCTTTCTGTCAGAGGAGCCGGCAGGAGCTAGTTTGCCTTGCCATTTCCAGAGGGGTTATCTTCATGTTGTCATTGTTTAAACAAAAATACTGCTTATGATATTGTGGGATAAGGAAGGAAGGAAGGAAGGAAGGAAGGAAGGAAGGAAGGAAGGAAGGAAGGAAGGAAGGAAGGAAGGAAGGAAGGAAGGAAGGAAGGAAGGAAGGAAGGAAGGAAGGAAGGAAGGAAGGAAGGAAGGAAATGCCTATGCTACAAGAAGTCTAGGGCGGCCAAGCTCCCACTAGGAACAGCGGATCCTCCTCTTTGGGGGGCCCAAGCCACTGGCAGGGAGGAGGCTGCTGGGGGAATCCCTGGCCCAAAGACCGCTGTCACAATGATGTCATCTGGAAGTGATGTCATCATGCCGGGCACGTCAACTGGGGATGCGCTAGGCATCACGGTAAAACTCTATGGTACCATAAATACCTAGAGCATCCCCAGAGTGACGTGCCCGGTGCAATGACGTCACTTCTGGGCGACGTCTTCGCACTGTGCGCGTGCTTTGCACACGCGAGCGAGCAAAGTCCCCCACCGCAGCAGCAGAGAGAGTTGGCCACCCTCGTTAAGTCTGATGAAATCAGTGCTCAGATTTCCTCCGAAAATACCGGCAGGCTCTAGCTGAGGTTCTAGAGTTAATCTCTTTCTCTTGCCGCCCCTCTCATCTTTAATCACAACCTCAAGACGTACCTGGGTGCGCATCACGTTACAGAGCCTGTAATTTAAAATCTATTAACTCTGAACACCAGTTCAGAACATAAACGTAACTAGCCTGGCGAAACTGCAGCAAGTTCCTTTTCCCGGTTTTTCCTATAAATCACCCTGGATAGGTTGGTGCCCAATCGATAGCAGAAAAAATTATACCACAGCATTAGATTTCATCGCGCTCCACTCCGGCTATTACTTTCCTGTCTCGTGGTCGGAGGAATCATGAAAAAGAATCGCTTCCCACTGCTCGGGCGAAGTGTTTATGGGGCTCTATTACGGATACTGTATTTTTTGCTTAAAACCATCAATTAATTATTAGGGGTTTCTTTGCCATTACTCCTGGTCAATCGTTTTCCAAACTGCTAGAGCACCAAAAATTTAATGGGATTTTTATTTAAGGAATTGATGATTCTGGGAAACCTTCTTTGGGGTGGGTTCGCCAGCTCTCCTTCTCTGGTTTCTTTCCTTTCCTTTTGGCCACTGTGTGACATTGGCCTGATCCAACATGGATTCTCTTATGTTCTTATGAGTTCCTCGTTCTTTCCCTGTCCCTTTGTATTTGAAAGAGGAAGAAGAGCCATGGCTCAGTGGTAGAGCATCTGCTCAGCATGCAGAAGGTCTCCGACATCTCTAGTTAAAAGGACCAGGCAGCAGGTGATGGGAATGACCTCAGTGGCTCAGTGGTAGAGCATCTGCTTGGTATGCAGAAGGTCTCAGGTTCAATCCCTGGCATGTCCAGATAAAAGGGCTAGGTCAGGAGTGGCCAAACTTACTTTACGTAAGAGCCACATAGAATAAACATCAGATGTTTGAGAGCTGCAAGACATGAATGTCAGATGTTTGAGAGCCCCAAGGCAGGCAGGCAATGTCAGGTCTATGACTATCTTTAGGTCTATCTTTAGTAACAACAACTCTCCATTTCATTAGAACATAAGAGAAGCCATGTTGGATCAGGGCAATGGCCCATCCAGTCCAACACTCTGGGTCACACAGTGGCCAATACACACACACACACACTGTGGCTAATAGCTACTGATGGACCTCTGTTCCATATTTTTATCCAATCCCCTCTTGAAGCTGGCTATGCTTGTAGCCGCCACCACCTCCTGGG